>NW_028227270.1:52523138-52930638 GCF_978045245.1 Mus caroli | reverse complement strand
GCCGGAGGGAGAAAGCTGCATTGTTATTGCACATGGTGGCCCCTATTTGTTTCCCTCTCGGGGGACAGGTGTGAAACAAGCTAGAAAGCTGGGCTTGTGCTCTCGCTTGCATGGGGACAGTGCAGCTTACCATTCTCCATTTTGCTGAGCACTCCCATGTGTCTGCTTTAAGCAGGGCCAAGCACGCTGTCCCAGCATGATCTTGAGAGGCAACAACATAGTAAGAATTGTTCAAGAATCCTGATGCCTCGGTCCATTTCCACTTCCTCACTTGCTGGTCGTGGACTTGTGCTTCAGTGCCTGAGGAAAATACCTGTGGTGGTGGGACAACCCTGTGGCCTGTGGGTTCTGAGCCATACAGGAGATACCCTCTGTGGCCCATATGACCTGTCTGAGCTATGAGGACATCCTTCTGTCCTGCAGGATCTGAGCCATGTGGTACATTGATGTTGAGAAGAGCCTCAGTTGACAGTCCCCTGGGAAGAGGGAACGTAGTTGTCTAGGTCAGACTTGCCTATAGGCATGCCTGTGGGGGCATTTTCTTAAACTACTGGTTGATGCAGACGAACCCAGTCCTCCATGGGTGGTGCCATACCTATAGAAAAGCTAGCTGAGCAGAGAACCAGGAAGCAAGCCAGGAAGTAAGTATCTTTGTCCATGGCCTCTCTTCAGTTCCTGCCTCTGGGTTCCTGCCCGAGCTCCTTCCCTGCTTCTCAGTGATGGACTGTAACCTACAAACTAAAATGTACTTTCTTGCCCCAACTTGCTTTTGGCCATGGGTTTATTAAAGCAGTAGAACGCAAATCAGGACAAGTTTTGTTTTATGCTCTTAAGAGATTTGGTAACAGTACCACAAAGTGTGTGGGTCACACTGGTGAAATAAAGTATTAGACCTCACGGTTTGAGGCTAGGAGTCCAGAGTCATGGTATCAGCATGATAGGCACCTTTGAAGCACTTTGAAGAATGCTTCATGTATTTTATAGTGCCCTGGGGAGCCTTAGTCTGTTCCTGGCATCAACACATGTCCTACTTCCCATTGGTGTGTGTGTGTGTGTGTTGCTACCTTTTTAAGTGGCTGTCCTCCACCAGGGTGTGTCTCTGTCCTTGCCCCTTCACATAACCATCTTCTCTTTGAAGTGTGTCCTCATATGAGCATTCTAGCCATGTTAAGGCTCTCCACAAAAAAGTTAAACCTGTAAAGACTACACTAGTCAAGTATAGCAGGGGCACTCTGGAAGCACGCGTACGGCCCATTTGCCTAGGCCCAGACTGACTTGTAGGCTGAGCTGGGATCTGAGACACAGCAGGGACCCTGGCTGCCGTGCTTGCTACAAAGCAAAGGGGACGTTCCCAGGAAAGAATGCTAGAATAAACCCCAGCTCTGTTTGGATTTTAATTCTGAGAGTGTCTGTGTTATAAAAATAGGCTAATAAATAGTTTCTGGCTTCCCCGAGTGTCATGTTTAGGTCTCTATACGTTGAGTCTCTGTGCCTCCAAATCTTTGTGTCTGTTTGCCGTGACCACAAGCATTTCCAGGTGGTAGCTCTTAGTAGCACATATTTAACAATTCTGAATAAGGTCTAATCTTGTATTTTAAAAAGTGCAGTGAAAAAAAAAATAGGTGAAAATTGTATTTTATCACAGCAAAGTAGCACATATTTAACAATTCTGAATAAGGTCTAATCTTGTATTTTAAAAAGTGCAGTGAAAAAAAATAGGTGAAAATTGTTAGTATAGAAAATTGTTAGTGGACTCTGGAAGTGGCAGTGATATTATCTGAGATGGTCATTAGGGGGCAGCAAAGTTTATGGCATTGATTGAGCTAAAGGAGAAAACGGGGGGGTGTGTGTGTGTGTGTGTGTGTGTGTGTGAGAGAGAGAGAGAGAGAGAGAGAGAGAGAGAGAGAGAGAGAGAGAGAGAGAGAGAGAGAGAGATCAGCCCGAATCTCAGGTGACAGTCATCTCAGGGTTTCAGGACATGCAATTTGCAATTTCCAGGTCCCCGCCCAACATCATGGACTGATCCAGCCTCTCCTGCTTCTTCTCAGTTGTCTTGTCCCTTTTTCCTGTCCCCTGGAATCACCAACTAAGTAACTCATTAACATCCAATCCCTAGTTAGACTCAAATTTAGAGGAAACTCAAGCTAAAGCAACATTTTTAAAATTGAATCTTATTGTTTCACTTACTTTACATCCTGCTCACTGACCCCTCCCCCAGTTACCTCCTCCCACAGCCCTTCCCCCACCCCCTTCCCTTCTCACCAAAGAGTAGAGGGTCCAGCCCATGTATGCTCTTTGGTTGGTGGATCAGACTTCGAGAGCCCCAAGGGTCCAGGTTAGTTGACTTTCTTGGTCTTCCTGAGGAGTTCCTATCCCCTTCAGGGCCTGCAATCCTTCCTCCAATTCTTCCATAAGAGTTTCCAAGCTCGATCCACTGTTTGGCTGTAGGTGTCTGTATCTGTCTGAGGCAGCTGCTGGGTGGAGCTTCTCAGAGGACAGCATGCTCCTGACAAGGTAAGTATAATAGACCATCATTCATAGTGTCAGGTATTGGTTAAAGCAGCAATTTTTATTTGTCATCAAGTACTTGCTGAGTACCTCCTGAGCCATTCAAGATAAATTAAAAAAAAAAAAAAATGCAAGTGGCCATGCCCTGGAGAGTTTTCAGTCTAATAAAAAGACGAACTCATTGGCTGTTCAACTTTGCCCAGAGTGCTGAATCTTCTCCTATTGTTTAGCAGTTTCCTGTGGGTTCAAAAGTTCAGTTCTGGAGGGGTCTCTTCATAGACCTGGAAGTTTTAAGTTCGAATATTCCCTCCAGGAAAGAAGAGAAAATGCTCATGAGCTCAGGACCTAAACAACTACCAAGTCTCACAAAGTTCCTGAAACTAACAAGATACACAGGGCATCTCTCTAAGGTTATGAAAGCAGTGAAAGAAAGGTTGCTGGTGGAGAAAAGAGTAAGTTGAGCTGCTTGGAGAAGGTTCTCTAACCTGTGGAGATGTCTCTAAGTCACACAGAGGTCTCAATAGTTTGAACTTTTGTGAATTGACACCTGGGCTGGGTCTTCTGTTGACAGAGATTATTTTAGTTGTATTCCCTTCTTTAAGTAACCCTTCTTGTACACTCCTGTAAGTAATCACCATAAACATTTATCCTTTAAGTGATACTTTGATGTGATTGTTGCTTTGGTTCACAGACTGAGGTAAATAGTTGTTTGTTTTCCATCCCACATGTCATCTCAGGCAATCTGTGCATTTTCCTTGAACAATTTTTAGCAAAAGAACTGAAAGTTAGTATAACAAGACTCCCTCACACACAGAGAGAGACACACACTCCTATCCATGCTCAGCCTTCCTCACTAGGTCTGTACTGTCCACAATCCTCCATTGGTCCCTGATTACCTGGTCTGTATTCAGGAGGTGTTCTGCTAGGTGGGTTTGGCCAGATTCCCCCATACCCTCACTTTTCCTCTCTTAATCCGTTATCACCAAACTTACTCCTTGGCTCCAAGGTCTCACTTGCCGAGGCTGCCTGGCTGACGCCCTGTGCATCTCGTTAGTTTCAGGAACTTTGTGAGACTTGGTAGTTGAGCCTGATTTTGATCTCAGTCAGGCTGAAAGACCCATTGCAGTAGTCCCTACACCTGCAGGCATAGCCCCGAACAGTGCCTGCCTTCTATGCATGCTCATCCCCTTCCTTGCTGTGATAAAATACTCTGAACAGAAGCAATTCAAGGGAGGAAAGGTTCGATTTGGTTTACACTTCAGGCCACGGTCCATCCTTGAGAGAATTCAGGGTAGGAACTCAAAAGCAGAAACCATAGAAGAATGCTGCTAGCCAGATTGCTTGCAGGTTCATGCTTAGCTATAAAAAGAAATACAGCCCAGGACCTCCTTGCCAGGGACCCGTACATGTACAGTAAGCTGGATCCTCCTACGGCAATAGGACAATTGAATGTGGGTAACCCTTCTATTGAGATTCCTTTTTCAGGTGACTCCAGGCTATGCTGCGGCCTGACAGTTAAAGCTAACTAATGATAGTGTTTAACTAAAGTGCTATTAGTAAAGCTTTCTTTCGCTGCTAACAAAATGTTGCTGAATGAAATTGCATCTAGCAGAATTATGTCTGAATGGCTGTGAAAGGGATTTCTATAATGGAATAATTTCAGTCTGGGCTATGCTGGAGCCGAGTTCTCACCATAGTTTGTGTCAACCCCTTCTACCCGCCCAAGTGTGTGTACTTTATCATCTATGCAAGGCTTGCAAAGGGCCTCCCTCAGCTGACCTCTCACTCTGTCTTTGGAAAGGCTGGGAGAGGTGGAAAGGTTGAGAGTAGATTACAGAGGGTATTTTATTTTATTTTACTGATACTTTCACGGGGATGATAACATTAACAGGTATGCGCTTGTGACTTCTGTTCATGGGAGAAAGGCGATGACTCTCTTTTCTCTCGTATCTCCAAGCTCCAGGGAGATGTCCACCTCACTAAATGGTTTCCAGCAAGAATAAAGCCCTGAGACTTTGGCTTTTGGTGGGAAAGTTCCTGGCCTTTTTAAATTTTTTTCCTGACTCATGGTCTAAGCAGGCAATTTGCCAGTGGAGAATAGAGGAAAGGAGGGAGTGGGGTTCCTGGAGCTGAAGAGGGGGCATGATCAGAGCTGCCTTAAATCCTATGAACTTGACTCATATGCCACATTCTTTCCTCTGCAACTATGCCCTGCCCACATAGGAAATGCAGCTTTTCCTCTGCAACTATGCCCTGCCCACATAGGAAATGCAGCTAAGCAGGAGGCACAGGTAGGTGGTACGGCCCATGCTTCCGTGCCTTTAGTTTTTCTATTATGTGCAATATACACGTGGCCCTCATTTTTCTGTTGGATCACTCTGGTCGGGATCTCTGAAGCCTTTCTCATCTTTGTCATCTAACTTCTCCAGGTTGTAAGCTCCCTGTGACCCAAGGCTGTTTGTTTCAGGGCTGTACCTTCAGATCTTGACACATAGTAGCTTTCTGTCCAAAGCTAAAGAATGCCCTGAGACTACAACAAACTGTGCTGGGAATCAGATGTAGAGGACTGGGTGTGGTCCCTCTGGCAGTTCCTACCTGGAAAGCCAGGTCTCTCTCAGGGTGTGGTGAAAAGAACCTAGAAGGAGGCGTCAAGGAACGTCCCAACCTCTGTCACTAAGTGGATGCTGAGACCAAGGCGTAGTTGCCAGGCAACAGCCGAGTGCAGACGCCTGGAGGGACGCAGAAGCCACCTAACGTGATGGAGGAACTGGCCAAGAAGGAGCGGAGGGCGATGGACCCCGGTGGCTTAAAGAAGAAGGAGGGAAAGGTGGAAGAGGAGGCTGGAAAAGAAGAGGGAAGAGAGGAGGAGGTGGGAGAGGAGGAGGAAGTCACCTCCGAAACCCTGAGGGGCAAACCCCGACCTCTGCCCATCTCAGCACTACCAGCTTTCAGCTACATCCCGCCAAGGCACCAGGGCCCCAAGGAGCGCAGCTACTTTGGTCGCGAGGGTCAGGTGAGCAGGTCCAACAGAGCGGGGGTGGGGTGGGGATGGGGTTGCGGGAGGGAGGCGGGAACCGCACTATCAGGGAGGGCCCTGAGGGCGGTAAGGGACCTGACAAGGGCGGGACTTCAGTGCTAGGGAGAGGCGGGGCCATATTACTGGAGCTGTCCAGACAGTGATCCGACAGGACTTCAGGTGTGGTAGTAAAACTGTGACTAGAGGGTTGGGAAGGACTGAGTGCTTCGGATAGTGTCAAGGGAAGCTAGCGAAAGTACGGGGTGGGGTGGGGTGGGGTCACACTACTGTTACTAGAGGCGTCGAGGTGGTGCAGCTCTAGGCTGAGGGTGGTGCCCAGGACAAACTGCATTGAGCTGCAGAGTCCAGAGAAGTTGTATAGGGGTGCAGAACTGTGGATCGCATGTGGAACTGGTCTTGGGGTTGGGTAGGGTTAAATACCAGAGTCTGGGTCAGGGCCCCATGTTACTGCTTGCTTTGTTTTTCTTTTGTTTTTGTTTTTCCGAGACAGGGTTTCTCTGTATAGCCCTGGCTGCATGTTACTGCTTGCGAAGGGTAATTGTGATACATTGATACTAGTGAGGCAGGCATGGTTATCAGGCAAGAGAGGGGCCTTGGGCTGAGGTACAAGGACACCAAGAATACGGCCATCACAACCACCCGTGCAGACACCTCAGGAAGTGGGGATGGGCAGATGTGAGCTTGATGCAAGTGAAATGTGTCCTGAGGGTAGGAACTGGGACGAGGTGTCCTTCTGGGAACAGTGGAGAAGCCACTACTTGTCCTAAGTGAGTACTGTGAGGACACTGGGTCACTCTTTCCACCCATGATCTATCAGTGGGTCAGTGGAGTGCCAGGGCTGCTCTACTTAGGGTGTCTCAGCTCCCCCGGGTCTGCGGTAGCAGTGGAAACAAGCCCTGGCCCTAGTTACAATGCCTGCAAGGTCCAGGGTGTGGGGAACATCCTCCATTTAGATGGTAGAAACAATAAGAACAATGTCTTAGTTAGGGTTACTGTTGCGGTGAAGAAATACCAGGACCAAAAGCAAAGTAGGAACAGAATTTACCTCACTCATAGTCCTGTAGCACAGTTCATCATACAAAAGCAGTGAGGGCAGGAACTCAAGCAGGACAGGAACCTGGAGGCAGGAGCTGATGCAGAGACCATGGAGGGATGCTGCTTACTGGCTTGCTCACCATGGCTTTGCTCAGCTTGCTTTCTTATAGAACCCAGGACCACCAGACCAGGGTGGCACCTCCCACAATGGGCTGGACCCTCATCCATCAATTATTAATTAAGAAAATGACTTACAGGCTTTCCTGCAGCCCAGTCTTATGGAGGCAGTTTATTAATTAAGCTTCTCTCCTCTCAAATGACTTCATCATACAGAGCAGTGCCTAAGTCTCCTGTAGGAGGCTCTCTTCCAGCTTCTCCATATCTTGGCACTCACTTGGAGCTAAGCCCCCTTCTCTCCCCAGGCTCATAACAGGCCTGCATCCCTGTTCCCAACTCCTTGACGTCCCCAGCAGTTTCTGGGTACACAGGAGGATAGCTCTCAACTCTTCACTGTTCTCAGCAGATTCTGGGTGCATAGGAGTTTGAGAACTCTGTCCCAGCCATGGCCATTTCTCACCCACAGCTGGGACACATATCTTAGACTGCATTTTGCCCCCACCCCTGAGTGGTGGTGTGTCCGTAAGGAATAAACACAGCCTAAGTTTGGAAATGCAGACCCTCAGTGTAACAACAGAGGCAGCTATTGAATTAGAAAGGTTATGCTTTGCGTACATTGTGAACCTAATCTGAAGCAGCTTCTTGGGTTAATTATGAAATCGAAGGAACATGGACATGGTTTTGTTTCAGTGGCTATTTATGAGCAAAACCTGCTCATATTGGTATTTTATGCATACCCACATGGACAAACACCGTAGAAGGTTCTTTCTTGTACTAGTTAAAAATAAGTTCTGTTTGTGTAGAAAACTTCCCAACATAGGGACAAAGTTGTTCTCCAGGTCACATGAGATAAACTGGGATGTCAGGTGTTCTGTCTGATAAGAGGCAGCTCCAGGAAACTTTCCTTTATGCAAAGTAGAGTGCTTTTTGATGAAAAGCAAAATAACAACACAATCTCAGCCACTGTTTTGTTGTTGGTGTTTTGTTTTGTTTTGTTTTTTGTTTTTTGAGACAGGATTTCTCTGTGTAGCCCTGGCTGTCCTGGAACTCACACTCTGTACACCAGGCTGGCCTCGAACCCAGAAATCCACCTGCCTCTGCGTCCCAAATGCTGGGATTAAAGGTGTGCACCAGCCACTGTTAATACTTTCAGAACTCACACACAGATATACAGACACACACAAAGACACACACACACTCACAGACACACATAGAAACACACACATAGAGCCACATAGATATACTGACACATACATAGACACACACACAGACACACAGACATAGATACACACACACACACACACACATAGACACACAGACAGACATCAAAAATTTAGATATCAGCTTTTACACACATACACACACACATAGACATACAGACACACACAAACACTCACACATAGACACACACAGACATACTGACACATACATAGGCATACACACATACATAGAGACACAGAGACACAGACATACAAACACACACACAGATGTAAATACACAGAGACATACACACACACAAAGGCACACACATATACAGATGTACACAGACATACAGATATATACAGACAGACACTCACAGACACACAAACACACGTACACACACACAAAGGTACGCACACTTACAAACACACATAGACACACACATACAGACACACACACACATAGAGACACACAGACACACACTCACAGACATACATAGACATAGAGACACATGGACATATACACACAGACACACACACACATACATACACACAAAGGCACACACATTCACAGACACACATAGACGCACAGACATACAGACACACACAAACACACAGACATACAGACACACACAGACACATACTCACAGACACACACACAGACATACACACACATAAAGGCACACACATTCACAGACACACATGGACACACAGACATACAGACACACACACACATAGAGATACACAGACTTACAGACACACACATAGATACACACTCATAGATACACACAGACACACACATAGATACACACTCACAGACACACACAGGGACACACTCACATATACACACAGACACACACACACTCACACACACACACACACACACACACACACACACACACACACACACTTGATTTAGGTAACCAGTGTGGCATGAGATGCAGTACACCCAGTATATATACAGTTAGCAATTGCTCTTTAGCTGTAGCTCCTAACAATTAGTTTCTTTTCATTAACTGTCCATTCCCAGCAGCCCACCCATGAAATGCCCAGCCCTCCTTCCCTTCAGAGAGGAATGCAGAGGACCGCAGTAAAGATGAGCATGTGGCAAGTGTCCCTGATCTTCTAACTCATCCACCCCAGGGAGTCCACCACAGTCCTGCTTTGCAGGCTGCAAACTTACTTAAAACCCCAGTAATGTGGCTGAATAGGATGATAAATTTGTCCTCTTATGCTAACATCTAAAATGTGGTCAGCTCCGGCACTGCTCCCTAGGGGGCTCTAGCAGCCTGTCTTTCCCTGAGAAATAAGCTTCCAGAGGCTGCAGAGCAGACTCGGTTCAAAGGCGTTTTTAAATTACTTTTTTCTCCTTCTGTTGTGCACAGCGTTTCTGCCCCCTGAAATGGAAAAGCCGAGTCAGAGGAGAATGCCCTTTTATGAAGGTTTTTTATTAAATCCCTCAAAGTATAACAGTGACATTAAAAAGAAATCGCCTAAGTGGCTTTAGAATGTGTTTTCCGGCGTGCTAGGATGGATTGTAGAAAACTGTTTGGAGGAAAACTGTGTTCCACAGGCCCCACTCTGGCTTTGCTGGGATTATCCAGAATCCCTTCTGCATGTGTGGAATCGCAGACGTGGAGGCGAGGGCTGATGGTGTCCTTATGTGCCACAAGCTCTCCCTCCCTGCCTGCAGAATGTCCTTCAACAAGGGCAGTAAGAACTTGCAGCATATGAAGGCTCATGTCTAGAGCTGCAAAGCAGAGATTCCTAAGGATGGCAGCCAGGGTAGAATAAACAGGGGTGTGATCCCTCAGTCCCTCACACATGATGCCCTGTCTTAGACAGCCATCATATTTGATCACATGTGCTAAAGCAGCTGTAGAGGAAGATAAACCACTCTGTGGTCATGTTTCTGGTAGGGTCTAGGGATCTTGTCTTGGCTGTCTAGTAGATTCACAGCCATGCTAGTAGAATGCAGAGCACTTTCTTGCACGCCCACCCCTCCCCACTCATTTCTTCCTTTCCCTTTGCACCTATTCCTATCTAGCCTATTAAGATTTCACTTGCTTATCTTACTGTGGTTCTTCCCCTAGTGAATTATCAGCTGCCCCGGGGTGGGTGGTGAGTGGAGCAGGGGCTAATTTTTGTCTTGCTATCTCTTCAGCAATCAGAATAGAGACTGGCATACCCTGGGTACTCCAGAAACACCTGCTATGTGGTAGTTAAAAGAGGGATGAATATATGGAACGGAAGGCCTAAGTCACCTTTTTCGAAAAGTGTATTTAGTAAACCAGGAGTTTCTGTTTGGAGTATGTGTGGTTTAGTACTCTACCCATGGGACAATCAGGGTCGATCACACCTGCCTCTCACCTTGTGCTAGCTGCAAACCTGTTGTCCAGTGACCTTCCCCAGGAGTAGCATGTCCTAGAGTGTGTACCAGAGCAAGATTGAGCCTTCCTCCGAGTCAGGTGGAATCTTGTAAATGGAGGGGGCCCAGCTTCTCTTGGGAGCTCAGCCACAAGGGAGAAGTGAGGAAGAGAGGAGACCAGTGTGTCTTTCTGCACGGAGGACATTCTTACCAGCAACACTGCCCACAAACAGGCGTGGCATGTCCTTTGGCCACGTGCCTCTACATGCAGTATATGGCTCTGATTTTGTGTTCACACACAGAGGATCACACAAACATGTGCATGTTTTGCAGTTTTCTCATTGGGGTGTATGCAGGGTGTACATGTCTCTGTCTGTCCATGCGTACGGAGACCAGAGGACAACCTTGAGCATTGGCAGGGTCTCTCACTGATGTGGAGATTGCCAAGGAAGCAAGAGTGGGTGGTCAGTGACCTCCAAGGGTCTGCCTGACTCTACCTTTCAACTCTGGGATGGTAACTGTGAGCCACTATGCCTGGCTTTTTTTTTTTTTTTTTTTTTTTTTTTTTTTTTTTTTTTTGAGATCAAGCTCCAACGCATGAGCTCTTAGGGATCACGTTCCAGCTCTGGCAGAAGTGAATCGATGTAAGTGAATGACACAGACAAAAAGGCTGAATCTCCAGCCTCAGTGATGGGGTGGGTCTGAGAACTAAGGCAGAATGCATGGAGTCCACCTACTCTTCCAGAGCGAGACAGAAGTGAGTCAGTTGAGAGGAATTCTGCCGACTTCAGCTCAAGAGTAAAATATTCTTAGATTATGTGAGAAGTTGTAAAAATCGTCAAAGCTTATGATCCCAATACGCCAGGAGAAGGAACAGGATCTTATCCGCAGGCAAGCCGTGGAAAACAGTTAAGCACAGACTTTCAAAGGTTCTGATACCCACTCTTGACAAGCTGCAGCCTTCTAGACTACAGAGTTGTGACTCCTGTTAACATTTTCTTAGCTTAGCCTACTGGCCTGACTCCCAAGGAGAGGCTCTGGGCTTACCAGAATTCAAACAAGGCCCTAACAGAATCAATGACCTTGGAGATTTACAGTTTTGAAAGTAGGTCATATGCTTGTGGGCAAGTAGCTTTGAAGAGAGAAGTAGCAGCCACTGACAAGTAATTTCTACTGTAGTCAGGATGGGCTAGGCCATGCCTGAGCAACCCAGAAGCTTAACCAGTATCATGGCAGAGTTTTCTCTTACTAATTCACAAGACTCATTTTTAGTTTCATGTCTGAACTCTATGCTTGGTTGGCTGCCCTCATCTGGCAGCAGTGAGAATATTTTTTTTAATTTAATTTTTATTTTTATATGTTTTTATTTGTTTATGCTCTGTTTGCATGTATGTCTATGTATGCCTGCTGTGCACAGAGGCCAGGAGAGGGTATCATATCCCTGGAACTAGATTACAGATGGGTATCAGCTATGCAGGGACTGGCAACCAAATTCAAACCCTTTGAATAGATAACTGTTCTTAGTCATGGAACCAACTCTCCAGACCCCTACAGTGAGAATATTTACAACAAAGGAATCTGCAATCACTACTAATGAGGTAGATTTTTTTTTCTGCAGTGAGCAGTTAGTTTCATAAAAGGGCAACATTGGGATGAAGACAATAAGTGTCATATGACAGACATTGATTCATTTCTCATGTTTTGCCCAGTGTGAGTACTGGAAAGCTCTTGGTGCAATGATTTGACAACCCACTGTGCCTCTTTTAAAAACATATAAAAATTATAATGAGGGTTATTTATATCTTTATTTGAAAAGGACATGAATTTTATTATATACTCACTGATAATTATGCATTTGAATAGGACACATTTGACGTCATATTCAGCTCCCCTCCCTACTTGCAGCCTTTCTTGGACACTTCTCTCTCCTCCTTCCTTCTTTCTCATCTCCATCCTCATCCTTCCCTTTCCCTCATCCCCATCTTCATCCTCCCACTCCTCTCCATCTATCTTCCTCCTCTTCCTCCTCATCCCTATCCTCTTCTTCCTCCTCCCTCCTCTTTCCCCTTCTCTTCCATCTTCTTGTTCTCCTCTTCCTACTTGTCCTCCTTTTCTGTCTCCTCCCTCTACCTCTTCATCTCTTTCTCTTCCTCCACCACTACATTCTCCTCTCCCTCCTTCTCCTTTGCCATCTCTTCCACCACCTCTTCCATCTCCTCTTCCTCCTCCTCTTCACAACTCACCTGAGTCAAATCAGTGCTCCCCATATACACATTGGTGTTGGGAGCATTGGGCCAAACTCTTATAATCCATAGGAGAAGAAAATTGACTCTCCATCCCTCAGTAGCCATCACCTGCTGGAATCTTCTCAATCAGGTGTGGGATCACGTAGACTCTTTCCCTGTGCATGTTGGATATTAACTGGCTTATTCTTATTCAGGCCTGGTTTCTCTCTCGGTGGTTCCATGGTTTACAGAGCCTTGTAGTCTCCAGGACAATGGAGTCATTAATTGAATTCTCTGAATTCTTCATACACAGAGATTGAGCCTATCTGCCTAGAGATAGCATGCCATGGCATCTTAGCACCTTCCTAGTTCAGACTACCATAGGACAATAGAGAACCGACTCTGTAACTTGTTCTCAAATAGAAATGTGTTTGGTGAGCCTATAGTTTCATTCTCATTGCAGTTACATAAAAATATGTCGCACAGGCCTTCAATGCCAGCACTTGGGAGGCAAAGGCAGGTGGATCTCTGCGTTCTTGGCCAGCTGGGTCTACAGAGCAAGCTCCAGGGCAGCCAGGACTACACAGAGAAACCCTGAAACTCTTATCTTGAAGAAACAAACAAAAAAGAAAGCACCCATAGGCAGCCTTAACTAAGTTGAGTGGGACACACACACACATTCACACACATGCATACACACACACATACACACATAACACACACACATGGAAGTACAAGGGGGTCATCTTGTACAAGAATGGGAGGAAGACGAACAAGGGTAACGGTGAATATGATCACAGCACATTGTCACACACATGTATGTATAAGCATGTGACAAATAGTCAAAAAGATTATGAAAGTATACACATCTCTTTTGTTTCTTTCCCACAGAATTTAAGGGTTTCAATCTGATAAAGAAGAACATGTTTATATTTGATGTCATAGGAAAAGGAGGAGAAAAGAAAGGACTTGGGTCCCAGTTTATTCTAAACTTTACACTTGTGATTTGTGTGAGAGTGTAACTTCTGGGAAGTGGAGAGCTTGTGGGGGCGGGGAGGGGGAAGGTGCAGGATGTAATAAAACCCTACAACCTCAGACTGGAGGTTGGGCCTTGCAGACCACAGGAGGCAGATGCCTCCCTCAGCTACCCACTTGGATCAGTCAGGACAAGACTAGTTTTACTGCAGCAACAAACAACCCCACAGAGCTCAGCCACTTGGTTTCTCGTGCAAAAGGTCCAGTAGGGTCGGCAGTGTGCCCTAGCATAGTTAAATCACTCAGCAGCCACCTCATGGGCTGCTCCCACTCCATGCAGCCTGGCTCTGGGTGCTGGTTCTTCCATACTTCTAGCGGAGGCATCACAGGTCGCTTCAGATCACAGTCCATTGGGTAGAACTGGTCACGTGTCTTCATTCAAGGAGCAGGAGCAGGAGCAGGAGCAGCAGGAGCAGCAGGAGCAGCAGGAGCAGCAGGAGCGGGAGCGGGAGCAGCAGGGGGAGCACCAGAGGGGGGAGCGGGGGGGGGAGGAGCAGGGGGAGCATCAGAGGGGGGAGCAGGGGGGGAGGAGCAGGGGGAGCAGCAGGAGCAGCGGGAGCAGCAGGAGCGAGGAGGGAGGGAATTCCTTGGGTCATCAGGAGTAGAGTATAATTGTGTATTAGTGACGTTTTCCACTCAGGTGGTCAGCAAACTCAGTTTACCAGAGGAGTGTGCTCCTTAAGCTTCTGGCCCTGCTTCAGTAGCCTGTGATTTAACCCCATTTTGGCTTCCCAGTTGTTCCAAACACAGCTGCTTTTGTAGAGTGTATTGGGCAGCAGCAGTACAGCACAAAGTGGCCCAGGCTTGATGGCTTAGAGCAATGGTAACTTACCTTTTGGAGTCCTGGAGAGTGGAAGTTCGGTCCCTTTTGTGGGCTCAGAGGGAAACACCTTTGTTTCTTTATAGCCATTTTCTTGTCCTGTTCAGACCGTCTTTCCTATATATGTCTCTATGTTTCAAATTCCTGCTCCTTGAGAACACCATTCACATTGCATAGGGCTGTCTTATGCTAGCATGACATCACCTTAACTGAGTACATCTTCAGCAACCCTGCTTCTGAGCAGGGCAGCATTCCATATTCTCTTGTATAAAACTTTAACTCGAGGGCTTCTGGAGGACAAAACCCAACCCATAGCACCTGAGAGGTTGCTTTCCAGAGTTCTAGCTGTAGTAGCTAGCTGTGTGATTATCAGAGATGCCAAGGTATGTCCACAAAACCAGAGCACACACGATCGTTACCACGTCTACAAGCTCAGAGCACACAAGAGCTTAGCATCCCTTCTTTTAAGCCACTGCACTTTTCCATCCTCTGTCATTTTATTTGTAATATTTTAGCATTTTATTATTTTTTATATATTTGTGTGTGTGTGTGTGTTTTCCCTAGGCTCAGACTATAGTCTCACTTAAAGTGAGGGCCCTCCATTTCTGTCCTGGAGCCTAATATGGCCTCTTAGAGTTATTTTTAGCTCATTTTCCATCACTACAATGAAATACCCAAGGCTGTGTATCTTATAAAGAATATGTTTATTTAGGTCATGGTTCTCGAGTTTCCAGAAACCACAGGTACTAATGGTCTCACTGGCTGAGCATCCTGGAACAGTCAGGGCACACTGAGAGGCCGGGAGCGTGCTCCCTGCAGTGGTGCATGGCTCTCTGAGAGGCTGGGACTGAACACAATGCATTTCTTTGGCCTCTCTGTCTCACTCAGTATAGAGCAACCAGACTGCCCTGATAACCCCACCTAAAGTCAGCCATCTTGGAAGGCACCAACTCTTGCAATGTGTTCAGATCAAGTCCAGCCCTTTTAATACCTAACAATGGATATCAAATCTCCACAGCTGAATAAATTCCCAAACTGCAGAAGGAACAGACCCAGTAAAACATGGGAATGGAAGACACAGGCAACCGTTGCTCAGATGACATCCACACACTCAACTGGCTAGAGACTACTCAGTAACAGGATTTGGGAGCACAAGAGGTAAACTGAAGGCAGGACATCAGATGTCACATGTAGCACATAGTGTTACCATGTTTAAGCAATGCTCAAAATGCAAGCAGACAAAGGCAGAGGTCACAAGTTATTATTTTCTGTTTTGCTCTTTTTTTAAAGCTAAATTCCAGAGAAAGGCAGGCGAATCTGAGAGATTTTAATTGTGCAGCACCAAGTCTGTGTTGTGATAGCATCTCAGTCCGGATTGGTTTTTATTAAAATCATCTTGCTTCAAGCCACAAAGGAATACAAGAACAAAAGATGAAAGCTCTGTAATGGAAGACACACTTCGGCTCCGCTCAGACACCAGAGACGGATAGTGTTTTGCTCTGTGAGGCTGCCCGTCTGCTAGTAATTTTTTTTCCTTTTAGTCTTATTCTTCACCAGTAGAAAAATTCATCCTTTTTTCCCCCTCTGGAACATTCTGAATATGCAGCACACAAGGGTAGGATGGGGCGGGCTGGTAGGGTGGGGCTGGGAGCTCCTGGGTTTTCATCAGCCCATATCCAGAAGCAGTGAGCTTCCTAATCCAGATCAAGATGGCCCAGGCGCTCGCAACGCCCTGGGAGTGGGAAGAGGCAGCATAGACTCTTAGCTGCTCCTATTTACAGAGTTTTAGGAGACCTTGCTAAAATGAAAACCAATAGACTGTTTTGTTTTGTTTTGTTTTGTTTTGTTTTGTTTTGTTTTGTTTTTTCCTTTTTCCTGGGAAGTTGCATATTGCAATAGGTTTCTGTGGCGTGGAGCATCTGTAACAGTGATTACAAGCCCCCTTTCTTCTTGAATCTGTTCTTCTGTCATTGGGTCTTCTTCTCAGATAAGCTCCGCCCCCTAGCAGGACCCACCCCACTCTGGAGGGGTGGCCTGGCCAAAAGCTCTAGGCATGAAACACAGCACAGGCAGATCCTGGCAGTTTGTTTCCTTACTGTTGATGCTCCCCCTCTTCCCGTGCGGCTCCCATTACCTGTGCAGACTACACGCCCAGTGGGAGCACCGTTGGGCGTGGGATGGGGAAGACCGCCCACTTCTACTTTTGCATACGGACCTCAGCGGTTAGAAGAGAACGACTTGATCACAAGGGTTCATCCTTCATGCTGTCAGCTGTGGCTGACCTCATTCTACCCTACAGACTGCACAGAGATAGACAGGGCAGGAGGGCTTGCAGACAGGCAACAGAAAACTGAGACCAGACCATATGCCTAACTACCATCCGATTGCTTAAGTCTCCATGAGAGATATGACTCTAGTTAAAAGTGCTTGCTGTTCTTCCAAGGGACCTGAATTCAGCTTCCACCACCCACATCAGGTGGCTCACAGGTGTCACCCATATCAGGTGGCTCACAGGTGTCCATCACTCCATCTCCACGAGATCTGATGCCCTCTACTGGCCTACAGACAGCTTGGTACAACTCTACCTTTCCATATATGGCTTCATTCACTCACTCACACAGAAGTACACACATACACACACTACAGTGGGCGTTCAGGTTAGTGCTGTCTTGCTGTGGGCCTCTCCCTAGCTTAGCCAGTAGCTTTATGCCTCAAAAGGGCTGGAAGAGGGATGGACCCACCACTCCTGCAGATTGGGTGCCAAGTTTGAACTTCCTCTGTGCTACTGATGGGTCCTTTCTGTTTCTCCCAGAAAGCATTGCTCTGCCTGTGAGGGCTGGAGGCCATCAGCTTCTGCAGCAACAGATCTGCACTGAGTGTTCACGACTGAGATTTCTTTGTCACGACTTAAAATGGGTTTTTAAAGAAGCTTAGATTTATTTGATAAGCAAATGCCTATTTTAGAGAGTCAAAGTGATTGATGTTTTCTTTGTGACATTTTCCTTATTGCTTTTATGTGTGGGAGGGCCCTCATGGGCTTTCTTTTGCTTTTATTTTCCTAGTTCCTCTAGAATTTACTTTTGTCTACAGTGTAATGTGAAGATACAAGGAACTAGTTGATGTTATAGCACTGAATGCTGAATGTAGTCAATTCTTCACGGAGTTAGTGTTTCTCACACCCCTGTCTAGATCATGTGTTACCTAATCAGGAGACACAACCCAGGGCAGGTGGTGCAAACCCGCCAATGAGAGCTGTGATGCAGAGAGAGAAGCCACTGCCTCCAGTGACAGACCAGGAATGGCTGAATTTAGTGAAGTTAGGATACTCTCAGTGAGGGAAAGTTCCCTGCATATCTGGTAAAACTCTTACAAATCCTGGAACTGCAATTCTTAAAAACCATGCTGTCTCCTTCACTGGATGGTAGAGACATCAGGTACTACCAGGTTTGAGCTGACCAAAGTCTACCTGGTGGTCAGTCCATGAGTGCCCGCATTGCTTGCCGATGCATTGCTAGTCATTACCATCACTGCCAGAACGCTGGGTTCCTTGGTAAACAAGTTCACTTGTGTTTTCCAGTCCCCTCAACATGTGTGTGTATCCATTCTTTCCACACGCTAGTTTGTCTCCGTCCCACAGAGCAAATAGTTTTAGTATCACTATTAGGAAAAACAAACAAACACCAAACCAAACCACAGTAGCACAAGTGAGACAGCAGGTGATCAGTTCCAGTCTCACAGATAAACCAAGTCTGGTTTCATTGCTGAAGGAATCGGGACATCTAGAGCAACAAACCCAAGCCTGATGCGTGAGATGCTGGTTAAATACCATCTAACCCACAGATTACTTATTCTATTGGGTACCACATGAGCAGAACATAGTTATGTTAATTATGAACATAGTTATATTAACAGCTCCTCTTCCAGAATATCTAAGCTATGTGTATGTACATCTAGGTCTGTGTAAATGCATGCTTATGTTATATATGTAGGCATATTACACGTACTCATGGATATCAGTTTCAAAGTCCTATAGCTGTACAGAGGGCTTAAGAAAAATATTTATGTCTCTCAAGAGATAGGCTTGCATATAGGCAATTTGACCACTGGCTGGCAGCTCGAAGGATGACTGCTGCTTGGTTGTATTGTCATAGCATCCTGTTACTGCTGAGTTTTCAGAGCAGAACAAGGCTGTAATATTAGACACTCTGAGAGCAGGTCTTGAGGGTGGTGCCCTCATGAACAGGTTTCATGCCTCCAGAGAAATTCGAATGAGCCTCTGTGGTCTTTCTCCCCTGTGATGGTGCTGCATGGCAGTGTTGCGTATGAAGCTGAAAGCAGCTCTCCACAGACGCTGAGTCTGCCCACACCTTGATCGTGGAGTCCAGCCTCTAAACTGAGAAACATATTTTGTTTATGAACTTCTTGGTCCACACTATTTCCTCACGGCCACTTGAGCCACGAGGTTTGAACTCTTGCAGCAGTGTCAGAGGGGACAGACTTTGAGGAATATCTCAAGGAGGAACACTGGAGAGCCAGAAAGAGGTGCTGTTGAACATCTGCAGTCAGACTTGGTCCTCAACACACTGCATTTGCTGGTGGGGTCCGAGCTCCTTTCTGCTCCAGCTCACAGCTGGGTCTGCCATGTGTGTGTGTGTGTGTGTGTGTGTGTGTGTGTGTGTGTGTGTGTGTGTGCCTCCTCAGTGCCTGCTCACATGAAGGAAACTCTGCACTTTTCAGTCCCCACTGCAGAGTCTTGGTTTCAGTGCTGTTTCAGATACCACTGCCTCATGCTTCAAACACACCCATGATTCTCTCTGTTTATTCCCAGACAGGGATTGTCTCCCTCTATGACTGTGTTTTTAAGAGGAGACTAGATTATAACCAGAAATTACATCGAGATGACAGAGAACATGCAAAGAACCTGGGGCTCCATATTAATGAGGAGGTAAGATATGATAATGATGTTAACAGACTGTCAAAACTGGGCACATGTGAATGTACCCATGCATACACAAATACACACATAGTGTGAATGTATGTGCACAAATACATATTTACATATGTGCATATGCATATACATATATATTGGTTACACACATGTATTATGTGTGTTTATGTGCATGCATGTGTATATTTTGAATGTTTAAATATATATATGTGTATGTGTGTGTTCCTGTGTATACATTTTCACATCTTTATCTGTATGAAATGTGAGAACATGCAGATATCTATGCACATATGTACATGTATTTCATATATGTACATGAGCACAGGCTTGTATATGTATATATTTGCATGTGTGTACATTTGCTGATGTGTATATATGTGACCACATGCAAATATTTGACACTGTGTTCTGTATGCTTTCTGTAGCTTAATTTATGTGGCTGGCATCTATTTTATTGTGCTGAGAAGTAAACATGCTTCTGTACTGTGACTCCATTTTTGCATTAAATTTTCTGATTTGTTCTAGGGAATTGGATAATTTAAAGAGAGTAAAATTAGGAAGCTCTTTTCAATAGACAGGATTCCTTACTCGCTTGCCCACTGAGCCCTGGTTACAACAGCATTTCTAGGGATGCTGGTCTTTATTTACCCAAGTCTAATCCTCAAGTCCCCACCATATGGGGTGCAGCTCTGCTTTGATTCCCCCCAATGTTTCCAAAGAAGGTGCTTGTTCTGAGACGGCTAGCTCACGCCATCTTGCCCCGCTCAGCACTCTTGAGTTGGAGTTAAGTGATAAAGGCACGTGGCATCACTTATTTCATGGTCATGGGATTTTAAAATTTGCTTATGTCGGTGCATTCTGCATCTGCATTGAAATTCTTGTTTTCTGATGAGAAGAAGGTAGCTCTGATGACACACTGTTTGATGATCTCCTCTCTCCTCTGGAGGGAACATAAAGGGACTTGGGAGCAAGCCCTGTCCTTGTAGAGCTGACATTCTGACAAAGAGAGAAGAGTAAGAGGCAAAAGACAAAGAAACAACCTGGTTTTGTGTTGATGGATAACATGCACAGAGAGCTCTTTAAAGCACAGAGGTGGTGAAAGGGCTGAGGAGGTTCTGGGGAGAAGGGTCAGGAAAGACTTCCGGTGCCATCCAGGGACTTGAGTGATTGGGGCTCTGTCAGTGAAATGGACAAACAGGATGAGTCTATTAACATGAACAAACTCTTAAAGCTCCAGGCTGTTGTTCTATATGTGGGGATAAAGAGAGGCTGGCAGAAGGCAGGGGAGGGGAAGGGAAGAGGAGGAACAGGACCTGAAGTCAGACCACTAGTGGTGTCTGGTTCAGTGTCTTACTTCTCCTCCAGATAGCAGGGTAGTAGAGGGCCGTGCGCAGAGGCACTGGAGTCTTTCTGGCTTTGCAAACACAGGTATCATTGAGACGCCGCCTGGGTGAGACATCTGATGGACCAGCCACTGTACTGATGCATTCTGGGTAGAAAGGTTTCTGTGCTCACAATGGTGTCTGCGAATTTCATCTTCCCAGGAACAAGAAAGGATTGTGCCAGTTCTGATGTCCTCTGTCTATGGGAAACGCATCAATCAGCCCATTGAGCCCCTAAACAGAGACTATGGCCATGTGAGCCACGTGAAGACCGACTTCTACAGGAAGAACGAGATCCCCAGCATCAAGGGGCCCGGCTTTGGGCACATCAATCCAGCCTGAAGAAGTCGTGTGGTTTCTAGGGCACTCTGAGGTACCCTATCAGCAAGTGATGGAGTATACGAACCATTTTCCTGTTCATGTCACCTGTAGCTGTAAGATGTTCTTTGACTGCAGGAGGATAAGCACACGCATATCTAAGGTGGTCCTGGCTCAGAACCTGGAAAAACACCTTTCCTTATGTTGAAAGCTTTAGGGTAAGGATTTTCACTGGACTTATTTAAAATGACACTGACTGATTCATTCTGAGACCCTGAATAAAAGAAAAGCTTGCCTCCTGTTGGTAGCAGCTGTGTTTGTTTTGTGGGCTGGCTCTTCACTTTGCAAGGATTTTGTTGGGGAAGGGGTCACAGGAGAAATGTGCCGGACCTTCTCCCTGCCCACAATGCAAACAATCCCTTTTCTGTTTTCTCCGAGAGGAACAAAAATGGCCCTCAACATGACTGAACACTTTGTTTTCTTGAGGTCATAGATAAACTGAAGTCTGAACAATGGAGCATAAAAGCCCCCTGTACATCCATACTGCCACCCCTCCAGGGAGAATCTGTTACAGGTGCAGAGCGCAGGCTGGACTCTGGGAAAAATCTGCCTGTTGCGTTTTCTTTCTGTGATCTGATGTTGTGTCATCTTTAGGTGAAATTTCTAAACAAATTTTCATGCTAATCAGAATACTACCAGAGTACAGCCATGCTCAGCGTTCACAGTCCTGAGCACTGAAACTGTTCTTACCCTCGTTATTCTTCACACTGAGGTTTGAACCCAGGACCTTACACACTGCCCCTGAGATCCATCTCCAGCCCATGGCTGTCAGTTTGGACAGCAGTTTCCTCTTCTGGAAGCAGCTGATTTTAACCCAGGTTGGAAGTATTTATTTTTGCAAGAGAATCTGACATACACTCAAGCACTAAGATATATCTTTAGTGAATGTATTTTTGGAAGAAAGCATCTCTCATCTACTGCAATTGAATTTCCCAGAGCTGAGCAGTTAATGGGCAGGTGATGCAATTAATTTTGGTGCTCAACCACTGGTTTTATTGTTTTGAATCTGCAAGACGGTTTCATGGTCCAGAATTGCTGGCCATTTCAAGGATGAGTAATTCCTAAATACTTATATTCTGAATTTTCCAGTGTTGTTGCTCTTTTTCCCCCAAATAAATAGTAGTATATTGTGAGTTGCTCTTGGGCACATTAAACTATACTTGTAATAATATAAAAAAGAAAATTAAATGGATTTCTGTTGGCTTCTCCTCTCTAATTAATGAATACCAGGTAGAGACATCTTAAGGGGGTATTATTATTATTTTTAAAGATTTATTTTAACTTAGGTGTATGTGTGTACATCTGTGTGTGGATATGTGCACAGCTGCTGGTGCCTGCTGAGGTCAGAAGAGAATGTCAGATCTCATGAAGCTAGGGTTTTGGCAGCTGTGAGAACCATGATCTCATGGACGCTGGGAAGTGAACTTGAGGCCTCTGCAATAGCAGTGTGCAGTGTCAAGTGCTGAGCCTCATCTCCAGTTCAGGAAGTACATTCCTGTATTAATAGAATGTGTTTCCACTTATCCAACCCCCACCACTGTTTGGTGTTGGTTCCTGCATACGGATGCTGATAAATAAGCAAAGGAAGGCAGAGAAGATCTGATGGCCTCTGGCTTCTGAGGCTCAGTCAGGAGGCAGAGAGAGCACTGGAGGCCTGATTGACAGCACACTCCAGCCAGCTGTGAACAGTGATGTTAAAGCATGGGAGTTAGGGAACTGGACTGATGACTTTTAGGAGAGGCTTCCTGTAATGCTAAAAGATGAGGGGTGCTTGTGAAGGAGCCTCTCCATGACTCCTCTGATTTTCTCGTTTCTAGTGATTATTTTTTTATCAAGGTCAAGGAACTCGGATCAGGAGTGGCTGCTTGGGATTTGATGAAACAGGCAGTTTCCTTACCTTAGCAATGCCTTGGCCACATAGCAGCCACTAGACTAGGAACAACAGGCTAGATGTCTCTGCACCTGTCTCCTCATTTATAAACTGAAGGGGAGGGAGAGGGAGTCTCAGATTTGGGAAGGTGATCTGAATCACTTGGGGATTTTTAAAATGTAATACACAGAAGAAAGTCCCTTTGGGAATCTGTCAATGTGTTCTAGGCCAGCTTTCTTCCTTAGGGGTTCAGGTCTGGATTGAGAATATATTGGCTGAGATCCCACCTGGAGAGGCTGGTGTGAGCCCAGATCTGTAAAAGGTACATGCAGACAAGGACCTTAGCATCTGTCGAATTTTACTGATGCATCAGACAGGTAATTTAGCTCTGGCTTCTATCCTTCCAGTTCTTTTATGCACAATGTTAGTCCACGGTCTTTCTATGGGGAACTGTTTAAGAAAACTTGACAACTTGCTCAGGTGGATATTTACTGGGGCATGGTAGCCTAGAAGCACCTGGAATATGAGATGCCAAGGAGGAGAGCCACAGTGGACACCTCTGCTGATGGCTGAATCCACTGGAACCTCCAGCATGCTAACCTAGAATTTGGTCAGAGGGAAGAGGAATGCCGTAACACCGCCTCTCTCCCTTCATTTGCCATTCAGAGATTTAACCTTATTACAGGATCTCCAAAATGCCTGATTGAGGCAGAAAATTGGAAAGGCCATGCTGTGTTCACACTTGGGTGGTGAAGGACAGTCCTGAGTTGAAGTCTTGGCGAGACATTAGAGTGTGTGCCGTGCACACTGGCGGGAACACACTGCCAAGCTCCCAGTCATTAGCTCATTTAATCACAACCGGATCCCATGAGCTTGCACAGAAAAAAGTACTACTAAAAGGAATTAAGAGATGTGTTCCAAGACATGTAGCTAGTAAAACTCAAAGCCAGGAGTCAGACCGGAAGCTTGTGCTTCACGTCTGTGTGGACACTAATCAATTCTTTCCTAGTAGCCTATCTGGAGCCTTTGCCTCCCACAGATTCCTGCCCTGAACCAAAAAGGGAAACCAGCCTGTTATTTACCCTCTTTTGCTTCTCTTAAACTATTTTTAAAGAATGCATGATTGCTTTCCTTTTTATCATTTGGTAAAGTATAATTTCTTTATATTAGAATACAGGAAAAATAAAAAGTCAAACTCAAGCAGCTTTAGAGTTGGATTTGCAGCACAGAAACTGGGCCCACGTCTTCTTAAGCCTCCTCAGACACCACAGGCAGCCTGCAAGCTTAACAGTCCAGGCTACTCTGGCTACTCTGGCACCTGATTTACATGTCTGGTTCCAGGTACTGACATTGGTTGCAAGCTCTGTCAAGGTAATGCCTCACAAAAGGTCTAACTAAGCAGAAAGGGTTCTGAGGTTCCAGCTGGCTTTTTATCGTTTAAATGGTTCTCAAAAGATAGCAAAATTAAAACCAGACCATCAGCTACACTGAGCACAGGCTCTCTCCTCCCATAAAACCACACCATAATTTACTGCACTGCAGACTTTGTTTTTTCCAGACAGAGTTTCTCTGTGTAGTCCTGGCTGTCCTGGAACTCACTCTGTAGACCAGGCTGGCCTCAAACTCAGAAATCCGCCTGCCTCTGCCTCCCAAGTGCTGGGATTAAAGGCGAGCGCCACCACCACCCAGCCACTATCTTCATTATTATCCAAGAGTCTATCTCAGTCCCAGCTTCTAGACTGTCTTTGAAAAGGGAGATGGAGAACACATTTTCATTCTGGACTAAACCACAGGAGGGGAAAAAATAAAGGTAAAAAAAAAGGAAAAGAAAAGATTCGGGCACTAGACACCAAAGTACGTAAAACTTTTAATGAATTAACCTTACAAAAGACAAATGGCATCAAAACATCAGACGAGTTTGGTACAAAACCGGTCCTAAGCTGTGAGGACTAATTCTGGTGATGGATGGCAACGTGCTGCTGCCACAAGACAACACAGCAAGGTGACAAAAGCCGCGAGTCTCAGCTGAGGCCCACGGATGACCACTGGCAATGAGACACACGGGTGGGTGAGCACAGACTCCATGTTGAGTGACAGGATCAGCTTATTCACAAATACTGTGGGTTTGAGTATCAGACTAGGGATGCAGTTACGAGCTACCGTATTTTCCAGAGAAGAACATGCACCAGAAGATAATATACACCCCCCAGTTTTATTGCCTTAAGAATGTGTGTTCACTTCACCTCTTCCTCCATCACTTCTTTCAATGCTCTCCTTCCAGGACACGGTTCCTTCTCCTTCTGCTTAGGAGCAAGCACAGTGCAAGTGGCAGGACAATCTGGGCACAGGCAGACACCAAACAGTATGCCACTGGGTCACAGGAACTAGTCTGCAAGGGCTCCAGAGGGTGGGACAGAGCACGTACGTACATCAAGACGAAGGGGAAGGGCTGCAGTCAGAAAGTGCGTGGTAAGTTCCTGCAAGCACACGCTTCTTGTCAGGAAGAGACAGCTTCTCAGGAAGCCAAGTTGCTCTGAGAAAGGGACCGTGACATCTCGGTGTTTACAAAGTACGTCTTCAGGTCCCCTTTCCCCTTCACGTTGATGATACCTCGACATGTACACGTGTAGCCAAGTGTCTGCAGGATGAGGCTTGTCTCCTCAGTCACCTACAGGCCACAGAAACACAAAGGGATTACTTTCCAAGTCAATGTAGCCCACTTCATACAGGGTCAAAAAGTCTTCCTGTTTCTGCTTCCTATACAGACGATGTCGTACATTTACACAATGGAGTACTACTCAGCTACTAAAAACCAATGAATTCATAAAATTCTTAGGCAAATGGATAGAATTAGAAAATATCATCCTGAGTGAGGTAACCCAGTCACAAAAGAGTACACATGGTATGCACTCACTGATAAGTGAATATTAGCTCAAAAGCTTGGAATACCCAAGATACAATTCACAGACCACATGAAGCTCAAGAAGAAGGAACACCAAAGTGTGGATGCTTCAGTCCTCCTTAGACGGGGGAACAAAATATTCAAGGGAGGAAATACAGAGACAAAGTATGGAGCAGAGACTGAAGGAAAGGTCATCCAGAGACTGCCCCACCTGGGGATCCATCTCATATACAGCCACCAAACCCAGTCACTAAAGTGGATGCCAAGAAGTGCTTGCTGAGAGGAGCCTGATATAGCTGTCTCCTGAGAGGCTCTGCCAGAGCCTGACAAATACAGAGGTGGATGCTCACAGCCAACCACTGGACTGAGCACAGGGTCCCCAATGGAGGAGTAAGAGAAAGGACTGAAGGAGCTGAAAGGGTTTGCAACACATAGGAAGAACAACAATGTCAACCAAGAACCCCCAGAGCTCCCAGGGACTAAACCACTAACCAAAGAGTACACATGGAGGGATCCATGGCTCCAGATACATATGTAGCAGAGGATGGCTTTGTTGGACATCAATGGGAGGAGAGACCCTTAGTCCTGGGAAGACTTGATGCCCCAGTGTAGGGTAATGCCAGGGCGGGAAGATGGGAGTGGGTGAGTGGGCAGGGAGGCATCCTCATAGAAGCAGGGGAGGGGGTATGTGATGGGGATTTCCAGAGGGGAAACTGGAAAAGGGGATAACATTTCAAATGTAAATAAATAAAATATCCAATAAAAAAATAGAAAAATTCCATTCCTGGGAAATTAATAGAAAAAGAAATGTACCAGAGAATATTAGCATCAATAATGCTTAATTTATTGCTGGTATGAAAAAAAAAAAAAAACTCTGCCTTTAATCCCAGCACTTGGGAGGCAGAGGCAGGCGGATTTCTGAGTTTGAGGCCAGCCTGGTCTACAGAGTGAATTCCAGGACAGCCAGGGCTATACAGAGAAACCCTGTCTGGAAAACAAAAAAAAAAAACTCTGAAAAGAGCAAAACTGCCAAGTAATGTTCAAGATTAAGTAATGTTGAAGATTAAGACACCTATGGCTTATGGGGAAGGGATAACTAACATTAAATACCTTGGAAAACCTTATGGAGACACACTACTGTAGAAACTTCCTAAAGTGTATACACGCTTTGGAGTTTAAAATGAGTTATCCTATAATGTGGGGGTCGGGGTGGGGCGGCGGCAATACCTCTCTCAGACACCAGAGGCTATCAAGTAAAAGCCTGGTGTCAGGTATGGTTACCTCTTTTTGAGTTGGTGACCAGGTGGGTCCTGTAGGAAAACATTACAGGCTACTGCCACTGCTCTTGGTTACCTCACAGAACCCGATGGTGACATCCTGTTATTGAAAACCACAGATACTTGAGTCCCAGGGCATGGGGGAATATTGGTATGGACCTGGAAGCTTCATCCCTTCTGATTAGGGTTCGTCGTATTGGAAGATTCTAGGCCTGATACTAGTGGAGGAAAACAGCCAACAATCTTACTTCCTGACGAACCTGCAAGCAGCAATGACTGGCCTAGCAAGATTCTCCTACAAGTACATAAACCACATGACTGAATCCACACTAAACTGAGTCAAATACCTGTGGCTGGAAAGGTCATAGCCCTATGGGACACATTAATACTACCAGTCTGCTGAATGGATGTGGTATAAATAGCCCCCTAAGCTCTTACGGGTCTACCGATGAATTAATGGATCTCTCAATGTTAATCAGAAAAGCTTCTTTTTCACTCAGTGACAATTAACAGAGACTGGAAACTGGACGGCATGCAGAGAATAGGAGATCGTGAACTGCTCAGCTCTATACAGTCTTTCTGTACCACACCTTTTGCCCCCGAGGCTGAGGGATCTTCACAGAAGAGTGGATGGAAAGATTGTGCTGGCCAGGGGCAGTGACTAAGCAGAGTGAAAGCATTCTCTGGACACAAGAGGGCAGCTTCATATAAGAGTGTGACTGTGCTGTGTCTGCATGTACAGTATCTGCGTAGGGAAGCCACACAGCGTTCAGAATGGAAGAGGGAACTAGGGTGTTCATCCCTAGCTCGCTGAGGAGCTGCTAGGGGAAGGAGAGTCAGTTTCCTGAGGGGAGCCATATACCTGACCACCAGTAGATGGCCTTATACTCATGCACATACTAGCAGCATGAGGTGAACAATGTGGGTTTTAAAGAAGAAGGGAATGTGAAGCTGGAAGAGAATGGTTTATGAAACTTTCAATCATAAAAAGATGGCATTTCTGTCACATTTGGAGTGAGAGCAGGCTGCATCCTAGGAGAAAGGAAGCCTGCTCTGTGCTCAGACCAGTTTCTGAGTCAGGACAGGCAGCAGCTTGCAAACCTTCTCGGTCTCCACAGAGATCTGTCCTAGTTCCTCCTCAGGCAGTCTGTGGAGATGATTCACCTGTCTGAGATGCTCCACCTGTCTGAGATGCTCCACCTGTCTGAGGTGCTCCACCTGTCTGAGATGCTCCACCTGTCTGAGATGCTTCACCTGTCTGTGATGCTCCCCCTGTCTGTGTTGCTCCCCCTGTCTGAGATGCTTCACCTGTTTGAGATGCTCCACCTGTCTGAGATGCTCCACCTGAGATGCTCCACCTGTCTGAGATGCTTCACCTGTCTGTGATACTCGCCCTGTTTGAGATGCTCTGCCTGTCTGAGATGTACTGGATCACATGGAGTGTTAGTACAGAAGTCCTGAACAGTCACACAGGACACTGCCATGTTGCACAGTGACTGGTAACACATATATTTATGCACATAATTAAAAATAAAAATGAATTAAGAGACAGACTCTATAACCTTTTCTGTATGGTATTTCTTATTTCAAATATTTGGATGGCCAACGGCCTCCCACATTCCCTTCTATGCCGTTCTATGTCATTCATTTCCAAAATCTACAAGAGACTGCCTTTGTCCTCTGTGGGTCACTGTTTGGCCATGCCCACACCTAGCTTCCATCTATCCCCTTAGTGATTTCATACTATCTTTCTTTATTGCCTCTGTCCTGTGGGCACTGCCCATACTCACCAAAGACAAATATTCAAAAAGACAAATAAGAAAAGAAAAACTAAAAAGTATGGAGCAAAGCAGGCAGGCCAGCATTGTTGTGCTCTCTGCAAGTGGTTGCAAGCCTCTACTCAGAGAGCCTTCTGGGAAGGAAACGCCCTATGGCCTCATCAAGGACTGACAATGCCTCCCACCTCCTTTTGGGTGGCTTCAGATGCCAGGTCTCCACACAAGGCTAGAGATGGAATTTAAAACAAATTCCTTTGCATATCACAATTTGAGTGACATTTATATTTCTAGCATTGCTTGGGAAAGAGAAAGTGCTGGTCCAAAGCTTCTACAGACCAAAGGTACTGTAACATCCCAACCCTCCAGTATAGCTGGTCTTAGCCAAGACAGGACCAAGGGCATTTCTAGCATATGGTCAAATACATGAACACACAGTTAAGCTCTCTGTCTCTAAGTGCCTACTTCATGTCTGCCTACTGTCATCCCCCCAGTCTCTAATTGCCATAAGAGAGTTCAGGCAATGACTAGAGATTATTATTCCTGATGAATGGGATCACTGTGTGTGGCTGTTGGGGTACCCCCTCCAGTGGACCTTGAATATACAACAGATGTGACATTTGTCTAACAGCTAGGATAGGTAGAGAAGATATGCCTAGCTAGAGATACTTCCCACAGTGTTCAAAAGCAATCTTGTAAAAACTTCCCTTTCTGGTCTGTGAGCTTGCTTTTTCATCATGGTTCAAAACATGCCCTGTTTTATTATTTTGTCATAATTGTGACCACACAGCTGTGATGACCACAGCACACCTCTTGTCCCTAATGCAGTGCTGTTCCACAGCGTGAGCGCACTGGGCGATTGATGTGTTCCCTGCT
Source organism: Mus caroli (assembly GCF_978045245.1). Classification (NCBI taxonomy): domain Eukaryota; kingdom Metazoa; phylum Chordata; class Mammalia; order Rodentia; family Muridae; genus Mus; species Mus caroli. The sequence continues at coordinate 52,900,886 of NW_028227270.1, read as the reverse complement.
GTAGACACAGTACATAGCTCAGCACGTGAGTGGAACTAGGAATTAAATGAGCCAAGATACCAACTCTAGGGGACACAGCTGCCTTGTGGGTAGCTTCCTGCCCATCTTTTGTACTCTCTGTCTTGACTGGTGGATCACTGCTCAACTACAGAACTGGAAGAATTCCATCACACTTCCTATAACAGATTTTTTTCTCATTATCTTTAGAGAAATCTCTACTCTTTCCCCCAACCCCAGAATGTGATTAGTGCATTTTTAATTAGAGTTACTGTAGCCATGCCTGAAATTGATTAAATGAGCAGTGGGAACACTAACATGAAATGATTTTATTTTTTTTAGTTGTTGCTTTAATTTGTCAGATATTGTCTTTCTTTCCCTTGGGTGGATTGTAGACATTTGGGGTCATTTAGAGCTTGTAAGATATCTTGCTAGAATGATTTTATTCTGTTCTTTCTCTCAGTCTTACTTTCATTTCTCCCACTTCCCAGTCTTCATCTTTCCTACACTTTCCTTTCCAGGAAGTCAGGGCTACCTGAGCTTTGAGCTGCTGACCTCCCCTGCAAAGTCTTTATATATGTGATGGGGTCAGCAAAGGGAATAGTTCATAAGGCGTCTCCTGGGCTCTCAGTACAGGTGGGTACCTTCCCTCTGGGGCAGTCACGGCTATGGGTCACCACCCTGCCTTGCAGGTCACCTCTGGTCAGAGGATTTATATTTTGAAGGCCCATACCTTCTCATCATTAGAGTCTGGTTGGTGTCATTCCTAACAGTTAATGCAAAAACTATGATTTTTCTCTATAGAAGGGTTTAAATAAACTCTAAGTTTTCCTATTTAATTTTTTGTTGTATTGTTATTTATCATCATCATCACCATCATCACCATCATCATCATCACTTGTGGGAAGCCACATGTGCCGTTGCAGAGTGGCACAGGCTTCTGCTGGCCACCACGCATACATAGGCAGGAAAGTTTTTTACCAAGATGAGGTTTTGAGAATTAACCAAAATTAACCAATCAGATGAGAGAGAAGTTGACCAATCAGATGAGAGAGAAGTTAACCAATCAGATGAGAGAGAAATTAACCAATCAGATGTAGGCATGCAAATGAGGTGGTAAGCATCAACCAAGCACAACCAATCCAGGTGTGAGACACGCCTCTCCTAGGTCTATATAAAGCAGCACCAATGCTGGGCTCGGGGTCTATTCGCCTCTACAATCAAGTTCTCCCAATAAACGTGTGCAGAAGGATCCTGTTGCAGTGTCGTTCTTGCTGGTCGAGTAGGACGCGCGCAAGAATCACTATTATAATCAATGACAGTTCCCAAGAGAACCAAGGGTGCCTGAGAAGAGACTGTGTTACCTGTATTTTGTCCAGGACTCCGGTGCTGTCCATCCTACTGGCGACGTTGACAGTGTTGCCCCAGATGTCATATTGTGGCTTCTGAGCCCCTATGACGCCAGCTATTACAGGTCCATGGTTGATACCTGCAACATGTCAGAACCTGGTTAGCAAGATTGGAATTGCAGGAACTCTTTTAAGTCAGAAGTCATTCAAATCATGCATGAAGCATTAATATTAAACAAATCTCAACCAAATCCATGATTTACAAGACTCCAGAGTCCAGAGCAAATCCAACTTTATCATCTCAAGATGCTACAGTGCCTATGCCTGTTAAATCCTTTTAGAGCTCCACCTCTGTTTGCAATGCCATTGACCCTGCTGTGGTGTAAGATCTGCGTTTTTTGAGACACTCAGTGTTGTGACAAATTGTATTCTTGATGTTGATAAGGAAATTCAGGTGAAAAAACCATCACAAGACACTTCCAGGGTTCACAATTACGTGAATTCATTTTGTCTGTTTTCTTGGTGGTATGGCTCAGACTGACTTTGAATTTCAAATCTTCCTGTTAAGCGCTGATATTAGAGGTGTGAGCTATCATACCGAATATAGTTAATGTTCACTTTCAAATACGTTTTAATTCTGTACCCTGACTGGTTGAATTCAGAGTACCTTAACTTCCCTTTTGCCTACATGACCAGCACAGTGGCCACCACAGCCACGCTAATGCAGCATCTCCGACTTCCATGAACTTCATGCCTCCCACGTATAAACTCTCCTCTAACAGTCCTGACAACTCTAGGAGGTGGGTCAGGCCACAGTTGTGGGCAAGGAAACTGAGGCAGGTGCCATCACAGAGGCAGAACGTAGAGTACAAGCCAGGAGTGGCTTTTGGGTCCTCAACAACACATCTCTTGCCTCTATCTGTGCACGTGGTTTTTACCTGCATGGGCTTGCTGCTTCTGAATGTTCTGGATAGTGATGTATTTTGCCACCCTGTTTTCCAGTGGATTCCCTTGAATTTCTAGAGAGAGCTTTTACGCAGTCTGCACTAAAATCTCAAACAACTAACATGTGTGATACAAAGAGCCCGGTAGAGTTCAAATTTGAGGGTTAAAAAAAAAAACAAAACACTGGAACTTCACATATACAATACACTGGAATTTAGAAGCAGTGAGGGGATTTTGTGAGCCCTGAGACTATAGGAGAGTGGGTCTGGTTGAGGTTGCCCTGTGTGAAGAAGAGGCACACTTGGCCAATCCCCAGGCATCTTGGGTTCTGGTTCTGTTGGATCTGGGCCGTCTGGTTCTTTGTTTCTCAAAGGGAGGGTTGTCATCCTGCTGGGATGGAAGCCTCTCCCTCCGACTGACTACCAGAGCTCTCGTTCTGGCCTGGCTGGCCCAGTTCTGGCTGAGGCACAAAGGATTTTCGAGAGTCTTGGAGTACCCAGGCTTTAAGTATTATTTCCCCAGATAAATATGGCATCCTGGGGCATCACTATCCATAAAGGTGACCTCAACTGAGGTCCCTTTTTGCTCAGCTGAAATTGTGAGGCTTGGTTATTTGCTTGATTGTGGTTAAAGTGTGTGTTGCCTAGTGTTGGGGCATAGAGACAGCACCACCTACTATCAGAAGTCAATGGGTCAAGAGTCAGACCAATGTCTCTAACTGACAGGAGACCTGGAATTGTCTCAGTCCACTTCAAAGTCTATGTTGGTTTCTTTCCGGGACAACTCAGTTCAAGCACACAGACCCTTAAGTGTTTTGGGGTGGAGTGGAGGAGAGCCATAGGAATAGGTTCTGTGTTCTCTGGTTACTCTTTTACATTTTCTCCTGTGTCTACACTCACACCTTGAAGCATTACCATAACAGTATTAACAGGACATTCCTGAGAGATGTAGATTCTGACTGCAGACCTGCCTAGTGATGGATTTTAGAGATTTTTTTTAAAACTATGGGAAGCTAGGCTCAGAAACAAAATCCAAATACTAGTCCATAAAGTCCTGCAGGTGGGAGAGTTGACAAATACATCCATTTCTGCTTTTTGTGGTATACTCAGCAAAATTTAACTTCTGCTGTAGACATCTGGCTCTGTCCCAAGGGTAAGAGCACACAGGAGTCAGGTCAAGATGCTGGCCTGTGACTCTATCCCCTCACCTTCCAGCATTTCTTCTAGCTGTCTGTAGATTTCTGCTTGGACTACATCTCTTGGGGATGGGTGGGGCCTGACCTGGTTATGGCTGGCAACAGGCTGTCTCTACTTGGTGCACAGTGAGTGTGCATGACTTATGTCTTTGATTCTGCAGCCTGGCAAGCAGAAGAGGTTACATCTAGAGTTAATCTTGCTCTTGGTGGAGCCATTGCTTTTTGTACTAATTTTACTCCATGTTCCCAATGTGAACTGCCACTTGATAGTGTTCTGTGCTGGGGTCAGGCAAGGAGCACTTCTTAGGGGTGCCTGAAGGCTTGGGCAAGGGGAACTCAAAGGCAAACAAAACATCAGGTTAACAGACTGCAGGACTGATGTGTGGGGTGACTGGAGAGATGTAAGTTACTGAATAATCAGAAGAAAGCAGCCACTCAACAAATACCCACTGAGGGAGGGCATTTAGTATTTTCCCCAAGACTAATCAGCAGCAACTGATCTCAAACCACGTCACTCATCTCCTGGGTCCACATTGGTTCACTGCATGCTTCCTAACTTTTATCAGTGGAAGAAAGAAGGTCTGTGTGGTTGCAAGATACAACCGTGCAGGGTCTCTGCTCTTCCAGCAGAGATACTTGACTACAAAGCACAGGCCAGGATGGCTTTGCTTCTCCACTCCAGCGAGCAACTTTAGAAAGCACCGAGGTCCTGCCTGACTTACCCACCTTAGTGTAGCATGCAGCACACTGTGGTCTAATGCTTTTCCGCAGAGCCCAGTCTTTGCTCCTGTGTGTTTTCTGAGTTTCTGTTTCCCTGCACAGCGTCCTCTCTTTCTGGTTATTTTGCTCACTGATTTTTGTCAGCTTTGCTTTTTTTTTTTTTTTTAATTGTGGCACTGATGTTATGATTTGTGGATTTCACCAGCTCTGCAGCAGGCTGCTGCTTACTGTGGCCCAAGCTTCATGTATGTTTGGAGACCACGCAATGTATGGAAACATAACATGCTTGGAAACGGTATTGGGTCACACAGAAAGTTCAGTGTTCAGGTGGTGATGTTAAGGTGATGGGGTTTCAGAAGGATGAACTTATTGATTATGTTCATTATGAGGTGATTACGTCATTGTGAGCGTTAGCTCAACTCTCATGGATGCAGACTGTCGCAAAGAGTAAGTTTAACCTGCCAGCCTCTCCGGCCTCCCAATTTTCCATATGATCCCTCTCACATATACAACTGTCATGATGTCACCATCCCATGCTGTGATGTAACCATGAGGCATGTTCCAAGGCCAAATGGTCCATTAGCACCTGATCTTGCACCATCAGTTTCAAAAACTATGACCTGCACCAACCTGGTTTTTTTTTTTTGTTTTTGTTTTTTTTTGTTATTATTATTATTTTTTAATGGAAGTCTCCAGGGATTCCATTATAGCAACAGAGTAGTAGCATCAGGGTCTGAGGACACCATTTCCCAGGCTATCAAGAAACTATATAAAGAGAGCCCTGGTCTAGGATCCAAGAGACGTGTGATGTGGATGGTTGGCTGGCAGGGCAGAGCCCTGGTCCCCTCGCCTCCCTGATTTCTGGGTTTGCAGAGTCTAGATGAAAGCTTACGTACACAGAAGTGACGCAGTACAAAGAACAACATGCTTGGATGCTCACAATCAACAGTGCGTGTGAAGAAGAGCATCTCGTTTGCCATCAGGAGAGTTTTTAGAATTCAGGTCACATATATAGAGAAGGAAGAAGAAAAAACCCTCCAAATATCTAGATATTTCCACCTCCCCCTCTAAAGTAGAAATCTGTATGCAAAAAAAAGTTATAAGCCACACAGATGGAGCCTGACACAGGAACTGCTTGTCTGTGGACTAAGAAGAAGCAAAATGTGTTGCCAAGAAAACAAAAAAAAATTGTCAAAGAAGTTCTTACAAATCACAAATTCCTACAGACACCGTGCATATATTATGGGGCCAGCTGTGTGCTAAGTCAACGGCTTCAAACACTGCTTTTTTTTTTTTTTTTTTTTTTTTTAAAGTAAGGCTTTGGAAAAGGCAAGTCATCATGGAACATGCTAAATATCAACTTAAAGCTTGTTAAAAAAAAAACTTCTCATAAATCAAGAAGTTTCTTTTTCCTCAGAAAATTAGAACTTATGATTTAAAAACAAAATAAAGCAAAAAACTAAAAATCTCCCCAAGATGGAAGGAAGTTGAAAAACTACCTGGGACACACATTTTGCATTCATCAAGTCTATGTGACCCCATGGATGTAGGACTGGATTTTAGTGTTTGGTTTCTGAGACAGAGTCTCGCGTAGCCTCAGCTGTTCTTGAACTGTTATGGAGCTGAGGATGGGTGTGAATCTCCTGATTCCAACCCTTACCAGTGCTGGAACTGCATGTATATAAAGCCACGACCCTCATGCTTAAGATGCATTCTATTCAATGGCATCTCTTATGTCTGGCACAGGTTGAAAAGATGGTTGATGGGAGGTCAGTGGTAACAGCAAAGTAATGGCAGCTTCCAATCCGTAAGGCACAGCGAATGAATGATTCTGTGCTAGGTAGATCCGTGGCTGACTGGAGGTTCTGGGGACTAAGACAGCACCAACTCCACCTGGTGACCCATACATCTGTTCCTAGAGTTCACCCAGAGGGAGAATCTCTTTCCAAATTGACTCTGGGGCTCACAGTTTCTCTACATCCTTCTGTATGCAGCCAGACCCACTGCTCCAGTTTAGGTTTGCCAGCACAAGGGTCCCCATTGACTCATGTGGTGGTTTGAATATGCTTGGCCCAGGGAGTGGCACAAAGTGTGGCCTTGTTGGAGGAGGTGTATCCCTGTGGGGGTGGGCTCTGGAAGGCAATAGTCTGCTCCTGGCTTCTTTTGGGTGGAAATGTAGAACTCTCAGATCCTCCTGCACCATGCCTGCCTGGATGCTGAATGCTTCCTGCCTTGATAATGGACTGAACCTCTGAACCTGTAAGCCAGCCCCAGTTAAATGTTGTCCTTTCTAAGACTTGCCTTGCTCATGGTGTCTCTTTACAGCAGTAAAACCCTACCTAAGACACCTCCTGAGGCTTCATTCCTCATCCCAGACATTTGCACTTGCTCAAACCGCTTTGCACAACATACCCACTCGAAGTTTGAAGTCGTTGAAGGAGTGCTTATTGATGGCATCCAGTTTCCCCACCAGGGCGTATGCAAACTCCACCATGGTGCCTATGTGCATGTATTGACGCTCGGGTTCCTAGAAGAGATCAGAGGCATCCAGACAGGGTTAGAACCACAGAATGGCATCATCACTCAGTCATGAGCCTGGGCCCATCCTGAAAAGAAAGGACTCATACTTTGTGGGAGTTAAACCTCATCTCAAGGAAATATTGGCTCTGAATTTACGGTTGGAGTCAAAGCATGACACTAACCCCTAGAACACATTGTCCTGGCATCTTCAGGAGAAAGCACCATAGCTCAGAGATGTGGCCCACCTCAGATCTCCATTGTTCTACATGCGAGGCACTAGTAGTGAACTTTGAAGGCAGCTAGATCCTTAATGTTCATCATACCCAACCTTATCAAGGCTGGCCAGAAAAGGGACCCTGCTGCTTGCCTTGCTACAGGTCCTGCTGGAGTGGACCAGTGGGAGCTTCATGAAGATGAGAGGGCCTACTTTGATCACGAAGGTTGGTTCTCACCATTTGGAGTAAGCTCACCATTCCCCTATGGCAGCTGTTATCCCATGGCAGCTCCCCTCGGCTCTGGTAACACACTCCTTACTTTGCCTATTCAGGACTCCAGGTGGGCATGCTGAGGGCTGAGTCTTGTGTGGAAGTCTAACCTTAGACACTCAGAATGTGATTTCATATCTCTGGATATAAATCCTTAAACAGGCCATTTAGTGAGGTTTCCAGCTAGAGCCTTAACTTATGGGATGGACATTCCTGTAAGAGTAGGTTGAGGACAACATGAGGACTCAGGAAGGAGCTGCCATCTAGCCAGGACAGATGCCTCAGGAGGTGCTTCAGAAACGCCTTGATTTTGAACTTCTGGCTCCAGAATGAAAAGGTGAGGAGCACAGAGAGCCAGTCATCAGTTGTGGTGTCTGCTACAAGCCCATTCAGGCTAACACAGGAGAGTCCTCCCCTTCACTCACCCCTGAGTGTTTTATGAAACACTTCATATGAAGTTACGTTTACTTTTTTTACTTTTTCTTGCTGTATATTTAACAAACTTATTCACCCCAAATGTCAGACCATTTCCTCTATCATACATAAGATGGCCTTGGGTATCTCTCTCTCCATAGATGAGGAAAATGAAAGCCAAATCCCGGAGCTTCTATAGGGGCGACGTAGAAGAACAAGCAGACATAATCCACTCATTCCAGATAACAGGAAGTGGGGACAGCGGAGGGGGTAGCTGACAGGAAGGGGACAATGGCATGAGGGCAACTTGGTGAATCAGCTCAGCAGTTAAATATGGACATGGGAGAGGTGCCTCACTAAAGCAGGTTTTCACCGTGACTCTGTTGATTGAGTGAATAACCCTGTGTTCTGGGGCTTTCCTGGGCACCACATAGTGTCTATTTGCATGGCTGTCTCTACCCACTGGGGCTAATGGCATTCTCTATCTCTTGTGGAAATGACCCACCCCTCCCCCAAAATGTTTCTGGATATTGACAAATTTCCCCTGGGGGAAGGCACGTCGGGCCAGAGAAAGGATTATTCTAAGCTGAGAACAACTGAAGTGAGTAATGTAGATGTGAAAGGACAAAGAGAGATTAGGGTTCTCACTAAGAGAGGAAGATTCGATCTAGAAAAAGCAAACAAATGAAACAGTGCTGCTACCATCCATCGTCTTAGGGTTGCTTTTGCTGTGATGAAGAACTGTGACTCTAGCAACTTGGGGAGGAAAGGGTTTATTTGGTTTACACTTCCACATCACTGCCCATCTTAGAGGAAAGTCAGAAAAGGAGCGCAAAACAAGGCAGGAACCTGGAGGCAGGAGCTGATGCAGATGCCATGGAAGGGTGCTGCTTACTGGCTAGTTCCTTGCGGCTTGCTCAAGCCTGCTTTCTTTCAGAATCTAGCACCACAAGTCCGGGGATAACACCAATCACAATGGGCTTGGCCCTCCCTCATCAATCACTAATTAAGAAACACCCTACAGCCAGATCTTATAAAGGTGTTTTCTCAAGTGCTCCCTTCTTTCAGATAAGGCAAGTCTGTGTTAAGTTGACATAAATCCGGCCAGCACTGCCGTAAATCCTTACAAAAGATTCTGGTGGAGATGCAATGCAACATAATCACCATCACCATCATCACCTGACGTCATCATGTATGTATGATGCTTATGTAGGGGAACATGTGGACAACTTCATGGAGTTGGTTCCTTCCTTTCACGTCTACACAAACTCTGCAGATTGAATGCATGTTGCCAGGTTTGCACAAAGTGCTTTCAAGTGCTGAGCTACCTTACCAGGTCATGGTGCGATTTTTTTTTTTTTCTTTTAAGAACAGTGAGGCTTGTACTAAAGGCTGTTAATACGTTTGTCTCCGTGGTTTGTGAGGAGCTAGGGTTCAAAGCCTGTGTAGTGAGGTGAGCACACTTTGCTTTTTAACAGAGAAACATGTCACTGAGTCAACAGGAAGGGTCTTAAGTGGTAAAATCAAAACTGCCAAAGAGGAGGATGTATTTTTGTGGAAGAAATGGTTTGAGTTCCGCTGAACCAAGTAGCTTCATGTGCTCACCCATCGACTGTTTCCTATGCCTTCATGCAGTTGTTTGAGAATGGAGGTTTGTAAGGGACTTCAAGTAGTAAGGCAAGGTTGAGTTTTCGGAGGAGGGTTCAACAGCTTATGTGGGCTCAGCAAAACCTAGAAAAAGTATATAGTCTGCAGATGAACTCAAGTCTTTTTGAAAGTTCCCAAGACCTGAGCCCTTGATACAAAGTTAATGGCATGATAATGCAGTCATTTCTCATTACGATTTAAATATCAATTTCTACCAGCCATTTCCAAATGCTGAACTAGTGCCTAGCTACCCAGAGATGACACATTTGATTTCTGAAGTGCATATTTTAAGCTGGTTCTTTTGGAACCAACAAGGAATGGTGCCGAACAAAAAGCCGTGCTTACTGAGATTTTAAAAATGCAAGTGTCTATTTGACACCATCTAGTCCCAAATTGAGATGGCTCTCCCCTCCTCCCCCTCCACTAGTCCCATGCTGTGTGACTATGTTCTGTTTTGGGAAACTTCTGGTGTTCTGATTCTAGCTTTTTTGGTCTTGCAGGGACTCAGGGTGTCATCTAAGGAAGATTTGTTCTTGGTGCTCTCAGGAACTGTGACCATACCTGTCAGCTTTCTGCAGTGACATCATCTACCCACTGCCCCGGTGAGCAGAGAGAGCTGAATGCTGTTACCCCCAGCTTACGCTGGAGAAGACACTCTGTGTATACTGCCCTAGTCAGACAAAAGCAGACTCAATGCTGCGTTCTCCAGTCGCTGGGTATGTGATTTTTGGGTCAGTCACTTAACTTCTCTGAGCTTTGATTTTCTCACTTATAAAATAAGACAAAAACTAAGATGGAACATCTGCCTAATTGGACTCACAACAGGTTGTAAATAATGCCTGGTATTGAGAACTCTCTATACAACTATCTAGGGCTAGTGAAATCATGGATATTTGAGGAGAACTTACTACATAATTTCCCTAGACCAGCATAATCCCTAACTGTATTATAAAGAAACTGCATTAGAAACAGTTATCCTTATGTCCACAGCCAAGTGTAGCTGTCACCCCTCACCAAATGAACTTCTCTTTGTAACAGACAGAGACACTCACGCAAAATCACAATTGACCACAATACAGAAAATAACTGATCCTGTGGTACCCAGGCGAGCAGATGCATCTACAACACAGCTCTTGCAACCAAAAGCTCAGGGACCATGGAAAAAGACAGGGAAGAAATAGTGTGATCAGGAAGTCACTATGAATTCATATTTCCTAAATGACAGGGAAACTTCATCCATGATCCCTCAACAATTTAGCCTTAGCTGCCTAAATAAGATGAGATATCACCAATAGAAATGCTAATGTAGAAGTCTCATGGGGCCACATGCCTAAACAAAGAAATACAGATAACCAATGACTACAGAAAGAGGGAGAATTAGCCCTGCCCAGCCCAGGGATGAGACCTTTAAACTCCTTCTCTAATACAAAGTGGTCAGCCCTGAAATCATATACACACAAGCAACACTAAACAGACTCAGCTTGTATTTCAAGATTTATGTATGTATGTACATGTGTGTGTGTGCATATATATATATATATATGCATATATATATATATATACATATGCCGTGTTCCTATTGGGTCTGTTGCTAGGTAGCACCTCACAGAGGTATGTGTGGCAGGGATGCTGCTTACTTCTTCGTGGCTGGAAATGAAGATCAAGAGAAAGGTTCTGTGTGGCAATATTTCCTTCAAGGGTAGTTTTCAATAGATCTAATTGTCTCCTAAAGGTATTGCCACTCTTCAGTGCACCACCAGGCAGAGGCCAAGCCATTACCAGGGGATTCTTATCAACACCAAGGCAGGGAGCCACCTAGGGGTGGTCTTATATGGGACTTTTTCTCTTCCTATGTAGGGAGTCTCTCACACGTTTGAATGACTTTGACAGTGGTCAAAGTGTTGGGCAAGCCAAGAGTCCTTGAGGGTCACAGAAGATACAGCTGAGATGGATGGCTCATTTCCCCCCTTCTGTTTTCAGGGCCCTAGTAACAAAAGAAGCAGAGAGAAGTTTGTTTTCCTATCACATACCATGAAAGCTGTGGTGTTTCTACAAGAAAACACAGCCTCCAACCTCACTTAAGCAGAGAGTGAAATTGCCCTCCACCCTTCCCAGGAAGTGGGGCTACCAGCTCTGGTGGGCAGTTTGGCTTTTGTAACTTGTCAGTGGGAGATCTCAGCAGACACTAAGATGCTCTTTTTTCTACCCGCTGATCCCTGCTGGCATGTCCTGAACCCTCTGTATCTCATGTAGAAACTGCTGCACCAACTCTTCATTTCTACACTTTATTCAGAACAGCAGTCACCAGTAAGGCCCTTGGTTTAGGCACAGTGTAAAAAGAAATCACCCGTGGGCTAACAACAGGCACATATGATTCCTAGCAGCCTCACTGGGTGACTCCTAACTTGGGCTTTCAAGGAGTTGGGTGGTTGAATGAAAGTATCTCCCGTTCACTGCTCTGACAGCAAGCTCTTGTTAAGGATTCGGTGGATGAGCGAGTTCAGAGTTTTCAGGGGCTCACACAGAGCCTGAGGCTGAATTGGGTTGGCTGGTGATGGACAGTATAGAAAAGGAGAAATGTGTGCCTTCGAGTTCTGGGTGAAGTTAGAGGTCCATCTCCCGATGCTAACTGGTCCTAACCAAGTCTGAAGCCTAAGTCCTGGTGCCTGTTTTGTTCACATATAGTAAGCAAATGAATTAATTTAAATTATATTTGAATTAAATATTTTAAAATTAAAAGTATTAAGAAAATCAAGGTTCAATGCAGAACAAACATCTGGTGCCCATACCTTGGTAAGACAGGAAGTCCCTTTCTCTTTTGCTAGGCTCTCCCATCCCAGGTTTGCTCTATCCCTGGACATTACATCCTTTCAAAGGGGTGCTGAACTACATGCAATTAGGAATCAAAGCTGGAGGCATAGTTTATTACATCAGGAGGACACAAGCATAGATTAAATGATCTTTCTTCCTTCTGTGTTGCCTTTAACATCCTGGTAGAATTGGTGGGGAAGATAGTAAAGCCAGTAAGTAATTACCACCGGTGATAATACAGAAGGTCACTGACTAGGGGCTTCCTCTGTAGTCAGCGGGGCTGCAGAGCTCTTCAGAGGTGGAGCAAGGGAGGCAGGGTAGAACCGTGAGGGTCAATCAGGGAAGAGCAAACGGAGGGAGGGAGCTACTTCTACTCCTGCAGCTCACTGTCATCAGAAGCAACAATGGGCAAGAGTGATCATTCTTCAGTGAAATGTTCTTCTGCAAGTCAAGAAATCCATCCTTGACCCACCATTTGGCTACTGAAGGGTGAGGTCTAAAAGCCCAGGAAAGGAATCAACATGGTTGGCCAGGATCTGAGAAGCCTGAGGTCACAAGGCGAAAGGTCAGGACCACAAACTGGGTGGGCCAGCTCCCAGTTTGAACCCTGATAGACTTCCTCAGAGGACTTTTGGTCACCAGGGCATGAGATGCAGAACAATGGGAGCAGTCTAGAAAGCGAGATGATTCTTTGGAGTGTTTTTTCTCTCTTGCCAAATGCCCGATTCTCTTAAGAACAACAGTCGGTTCTTAAAGGTGATGCTATCTTCGAGTCACATTGTCTTAGTGCTTAAAATAAGAACTCCCTGTTCCATTTTAAAGAGCAAATGAAGGGGAACAGAGGCTGGTACTAAAGCCTGGCCTGGCTGAGTGCTGACAGGACTCTTTGTATTTAATTTGCGGGTAGATAAGGATGCTGTTCTGCCAATAGACAATGCCGAAGCAATTATAAATGAAAGCCAAATTCCAAATGGCCATAATTCACATAATTTTGCCTCCTTTTGGGCTTAAGAAAATCCAATTAATTCTTGAGAAGGTCTACATATTCTGCAAATTGAATGTTTGGCTATGAAGAATAAATATTTGGTCACATAAATATATTTTGCTTATAACTTTAGATAGTAAGTATTAAGCATTTTAGAGATGTGGCATTCTCTTCTTTCTCCTCTTCCTCTTCCTCCTCCTCCTCTTATTTAGAAAAGATAAGTAACATTAATATTGACATTTCTACCTCATAAAATGAAATAGATTTTCCTTTTAGAAAGCTATCATTGCATGACTTGCTGAAATTCTAATTAAAAGTTGTAATCACAAATGGCCTCTACTGGGTAGAAATTTCCTGTATGGATATTATATTTCATTTATGCCCCCCAATAGCTCTTATCTCACTTCAACCAGATAGGTCAAGAACATCATCATGGGAGACAGAGTCTGTCTTAACATTATTAGCTCTTTTTTTGCCCACAAAGACCATGGCTTTTATGAAATATTTTGAATAGTAATAGTTAATGTCATCTTCCCAAGAGCCTTACAAAAGAAGGGGTGGATATTGGTCTATGTGTAAGGAGACAAATGAAAAATCTAGCTGTTTTCTGTTTATTCTGAAAACCATCACTGGTGGGCTACTGCCTGCTCAGAAGGCAGAATTCTAGATCAGGCACAAAAGGATGTGTTCAGAGATACAGTTCATGAGGGTAGAGGGACTGGGCTCTGAGCAGAGAGTGAGTTGCTAAGACAGGATAGAGATGCCTAAGGGTGTTCATATTCATGCTCAGGTATGAAAACAGCAGGTGTAGAGTATCAAGCAAGGGCAGATGATGGGGAAGGCAAAGTAGTTTAGTGGCAGCTGTATTCCAGACAGACAGACAGACAGACAGAGAGGCGTGCATGGTACATTTGGATACTGGTCTGCGACCAGCTCTATAATTCTTGTTTTCTTTACAGCCTTGGTTAAGTCTGTGACTGCTCCTTGCCAGTTTCTCTATCTGGGATGTTCCAGAGAGTTTATCACTTAACATTTGGATTGTCGCAGCCCTCACCAGATATCCAAAACTTCTGCTTTGGATTTCCCGGCCTTCATCTGCGTTGCTCATCTGTGTCAGGCCATGAGGACCAAGATAGATAGTTTCTGACAGTGCTATGCTGCACATCTTTGGAGCCTGAGGCAAAGGGAGAGGGCCTGTCCACACATTAGGATTTCATGTTACATTTAGTAGCTAAGGTTTTCTAGGTCATTAAAGGCATTGACAGAGTCTGTTCCTTTCTATTATAACAGAGGGTAAAACCTTATAATGAGTTCTGCTTTGATTCTAAATGAGATACTTACATTAAACAATGTTGCATTTTAAAACCTCTGTTTTACATTTATTTTTTTTTTTTACTTTAACACATTACTGGGATGTGAAAAAAAAAACCCAAAAAACTGTTAAAAATATGCAAGAGCATGCACAGGGCTTTTGCCTCAGGCCCTAAGCTGGCTTCGGAGGTTACTACTGAGAGTCCACGCATGAGAATTTCTTAGGTTCCTTTTACTGTTTCTTCTCTTTTTTCTCACTGATCAGTCAGTGTAGTCATTGAAATGTTTCTTGGAAAGAAACCAACTAAAGTGGAGGACAGATGATTATTGAGTCAGAATAATTTGAAAGTTACTTCTTGTGATGCTGCGGTGGTGTGAAGGAGAATAATCCCCATGAGTTACATACTTGAATGCTTGATCTCCAGTTGGTGGAAATGTTTGAGAAGGACTAGGAAGTGTGGCCTTGTTGGAGGAGGCCTTGTTGAAGCCACTGAGGGTTGGCTTCGAGGTTTTGAAAGCCCATGGCATTCGAGTTGGCTCTCTCTCTTTTTCTGCCTCATGGTTGTTGTCTCAACATAAAATATTTCAGCTCCTGCTCCAGCACTATGGCTGCCAGCCTGCTGCCATGATCCCCACATGATGATTATGGATTCACCCTCTAAAGTTGTAAGCCAGCTCCTGGCTAAAGGCTTTCTTTTATAAGTTGCCTTGGTCATGGAATTTCCTCACAGTTAGAAAAGCAACAAATTTAGCTAGTTAGTTTTCTGTTTCTTTGTCAATATGACTCTTTGTTTGGGACTCTCAATTGAAAATATACCTCCATCAGACTGGCCTGAAGGAAAGTACGTGAAGACATTTTCTTGACTGATTGATATGGGAGGATCCAGACTGCTTTGTATGGTGTCATCCTTGAGCAAGTGGTCTTGGATGGTGTAAGAAAGTGGGATGAGCAGGCCAGTAAGCAGAATTCCACCATGGCCTATGTATCATTGACTGATTCCAGGTTCCTGCCTCTTTCATGACATGACTTTCCTGGATGATGGGACTACAAACTTTAAGATGAAATAAGCCATTTCCTCACCATGTTATTTTTGGATATGGCATTTCACCAGAGCCTTAGAAACTCCAACCGTAAGACAACTCTTGCCTCAGAATTACTCTTTCTTTTGCCCATGAATATTAGGAAGGGAACAGACCTTCCTGCCACTTCTGGAGGATTTGCCAAGGCTCAGATTGTGTTTCCTCTCTCCCAATGGAGGTAGACATGAGCTGAGCCTGTGGAACTCAGCCCTTCCTATCTCTGAATTCCACCTGCTTTCAGGAAACTGTGTTCTGGTGTGTTCCATGCAGTACTCAGCAGAGAATACTTCATGTAAAGCTACATTGAGATGCTCAGGATGTCTAATCTCCTCATAGGGTGTTAGTCTTACTCACTGATCTCTTCTAATAATCCAACAAGTAACACAGATATGTCTACACTAACATAGAAGCAAAACACTGCATGAGAAGAGTCTCAGCTTCTGGTTGATTGAAAATAATCAAAGGTCATGGGCCTAGGGGAAAACAAACTAATATTACTTTGCTAAATGAGCATAGCAATCAAATGACTCCAAATGACACACTGCTGTACCCATAGGCAGAACATTTCTCAACATTCATCAGGAAAGCTTATTCTTATATCTTGGGTTAATATCCACTTATCAGTGAATACATATTGTGTGAGTTCCTTTGTGATTGTGTTACCTCACTCAAGATTATGCCCTCCAGGTCCATCCATTTGGCTAGGAATTTCATAAATTCATTCTTTTAAATAGCTGAGTAGTACTAATTTGCTAAACGCATGAAACTCAAGAAGAATGAAGACCAAAGTGTGGACACTGTGCCCCTTCTTAGAATTGGGAACAAAACACCCATGGAAGGAGTTACAGAGACAAAGTTTGGAGCTGTGATGAAAGGATGGACCATATAGAGACTGCCATATCCAGGGATCCATCCCATAACCAGCTTCCAAACGCTGACACCATTGCATACACTAGCAAGATTTTGCTGAAAGGACCCAAATATAGCTGTCTCTTGTGAGACTATGCCGGGGCCTAGCAAACACAGAAGTGGATGCTCACAGTCAGCTATTGGATGGATCACAGGGCTCCCAATGGAGAAGCTAGAGAAAGTACCCAAGGAGCTAAAGGGATCTGCAACCCTATAGTTGGAACAACATGATGAACTAACCAGTACCCCGGAGCTCTTGTCTCTAGCTGCATATGTATCGAAAGATGGTATAGTCGGCCATCACTGGAAAGAGAGGCCCATTGGACTTGCAAACTTTATATGCCCCAATACAGGGGAATTCCAGGGCCAAAAGAATGGAAATGGGTGGGTAGGGAAGTGTGTGTGGGGGTTATGGGGGACTTTTGGGATAGCATTGGAAATGTAATTGAGGAAAATACGTAATAAAAAAAAGAAAAGCTTATTCTTAATAAATGTGAAGAGAGGGACAATGTGAAGAAAGGGAGAGACTTTGGGTCATTCAATCTTAAATTCTATGTCTACTTGCCAAATACCAATCAACTATTGATTGCTTCATCTTCTCTTTAGAATCAGAGTTCAGAAGACTCTAAGAAGTCCCTAGAGCTCTTGTTTTTTTCCCCCTCCTAGGACTATGAACTGTCAGCTACAGGCAGTACACACAATAGAGTTCTGGGTCTCTGCATGGCTGTCTTGGTTATAGGCTGACTTCTTGACACAGTGGTGCATTGCTAGTCAGTTGACATGTATGTACCTACCTGGGCGTGCTCCTGGCTGGGTACAGCACTCAGACCCGTGGCTGCCATGTATGTGCTACCAATGGTCTTGATCTTTTCAACGCCACTGAACTTCGGCTTGGAAAGCAGCTACAGAGCAAAGACAACCATTTAGTCACTCAGCTGGGTGCTGACTGGAAGCCTAGGTGCTACAGAGCCATTCTAGGATCCTAGACCACCAACCTTCACAAAGGGCAAGACACCCTCCCACCTTGAGCATGCAGAGAGCAAACATTTTTATGTATTTCATAAGCGTATCACCTCGGGGAGAGGAAGATAACACAATGGCATACTTGGGATTGCACACAAATTGTCAAACTCAAGTAAGGAACTAGCGTAAATTATGATGCAAGAGACTGTGGCTGGAAATAAATCCCCAGCTCCATGCATGAGAGGCACCAATACAACACTGATTCAGTGTATAGGGTCTTCCCTTCACATTATGCAATAATCAGTGCCGAGGAAAGTCTTTGACAGCTGAGCACTGGAGGTGAGGAGAATAAAGACCCCAAATAAAGACCTCACCCTTCCATCGGCCCCAATCTAACATTTCTGCCTCAGTATCAGCCATAGGCTTCTGTATTCATGCCTCTTCTCAAACAGAGGAAAGGCTAAAGCTAGGCAGAAGCCATGAGTGAGTAGTAGAATGGGAGTAGACTCATTCAGGAGGGCAGGCTCAAATGAACAACAGCAACCAAAGACCAGGGGCATTGCTTTCTCAGTCCTCTGCTAGTCAGAGAAATATCTTCCAGGCTTAATGACAAAGAAATTATGTGTGAAAATCCTGGTGCCACAGATGCACACAACCACTGTCACTCACTCGTCAATATTGGGAAGCCTCTATCTTGCTGCAGGCACTCTGCAGCTAACATGCCACTGCCCTTCACGAGACACGTGGTGTGAGAGCAGAAGTCTTTGTTATGACTCCTCCATGAACATCCACAGGGAACTCATGGTGGAGATGGGGTAGGGAGAGCACACAGGACCCAGCAGATACTTGACACTGCATAGCTCATGTTCTACAACGTCCTTACTGATTCCAATGTGGTATTGCATGAATCAGGATAAATGTACACTCACAGATGACAAATGTCCTCTGTTTTGGATAATATCAATAAGAATGGTACAGCTGCAATGGCCTTGAAGTCACACGTGTGGGTTTTTCTTTCTTACCAGAAAATAGGACATATTATTCTCTATTAGACAGAACATTACAAGTTGATTAATGATACCAATTTCAAAGTCTAAAGTATATTTCATGTCCCCTCTGGAAAATGATGTTTGATTCACACATAATGCTTTGTCAACAATAAAGTCTGCCATTCATAAACACCTCAATTTGGCATCTGCCAGAGACCTTGAATATGCCCAGTGATGTCAATAATCTACTTCCATAAATAGATTGATTATATTTTAATATATAAAGGGTTGGGCATTTTTTTTCTGGATCTTAAGCCTTTCTCGAAAGTGTTACCTATGAATTAGATGCAGATTTAATAGCTGCTCCCTGCAGTTATATTAACTTCAAAATAAAATGTATTTTCTTCCCCCAAATCATCCAGTGTGTAGGTACAGATTATGACTTGACCTCCAACTACCAAGAGCTAGGTGGAAAGACAAATCTGAAGGCATGTCACTGTCCAGAACTAATTTCAACTGTGTAGGAATCATACACTGTGTGGGTGGGGCACCCCTGCTCTTCAGGTAAGTCTTAGCACTTACATCATCAAAGTCAGCGATGATCTCATTCAGGAGCCGGAGGCATTCCAAGCCTTCCTTGTTCACATCTGACTCCGTGTAGAATTCCTTGAAGTCCGGAATGGAGGCAAACATGACGCAGACACAATCGTAGGACTGGTGGTATAACTCCTGCACAGAGAAAGAGAGGACTTGAGCACCTGGTGACCTTCACGCCAAGGCCCTTCGGATGTGTGGTCTGCTGGAGATGGCAACGCTCATGGAGAGTGGGGGCCTCTCTCTGCCAGCCACACAGGCAGCACCAGACGCTCAGTGCAGTCTCTGCTCAAGCCTGTCCATCTGCTTTAATGAAACCCTCTTCATGCTTCCTGGAAGATGCTATTGATACATGCCCCCACTGACCTGTAATTATCCCAGTCCCGAGTCCTTCAATAGCTGCCAATGAGACAGAAAACCCTTTAAAACACAGATACAAGTTCCCCCAGCCACCAGCTATTACGAGTGCTTGTGTGAAACCTGTCCTCTCTACCTCAGACAGCTTTCATCTACCAGAGGCTGAGTTAGGACAATGTGACCTTCAGGCAACTGAAGGGAAGTAGATTCTATTCCTCAAAGAACAGTACTGTATTACAATAGTGTGTTACAGCCCCATCCTTTGGATGTAAGTCTGCACTTTTCTTTTTATTGGCTCTTGCAAAGAAGTGATTCCTTTAATTGCAGCAGAAAGAATGAATGACCACCCCCCTTCCCCAGGCCACTTATTTAAATGGCATGAAACCCTGACTGCATCTGTTTGGAATATCTTTTCACTTCAAGTAGAGAGGGGCTCCTGGTCCTTTGTATAAAGACAGTAAAGCCACACAGCATCCTGCATACGTAATTTCAATTGTATAATGACATCTTCATATGCAACGGCTTCAGAAAGGAAGGGCTATGGGTGGGTTCATCCCAGGTGTGGAGGGCCTGACCACAGCACAGGCAGTGCTGCCTGGTGCCGCTGTGTTTGCAGTACAGCATGGGCAGGAATGTCTTTGCCAGGAAGTTTGTTTAAATCAGATGGACAGCCTCTGAGTGGGAGCCACACTCCAGGGGCCAGTCCTGGCCATGTGCCTGGCAGGGAGAAGATGCAACTCTCTAAGAACACTGTCAGTGAGCTCTGCTCCCCGAGAACCTAGGCCCATCCTTTGGTTGGCATGGAGCACGCTTAAACAGCACGTAACTCCAGGTTTGAGTACCTTGTAGAGGGAGTAGTTTTTACCTCCGTAATAAACACTTCAGGGCATGACAACCCAAAGGAAGGTCATAACAGCTTCAAGGCAAAGCAGATTCGTGCCAAGCTCCCATTCCTAGGAGCTCTCATCTCACAGGGCTTTCAGCTACTGTCCCCAGCCTGGTGAACTCTGAAGGAGCAATAGCACCAAGGATCTCCTTTCTTCTCTGCGCACTCGGTGTGGTTGAGATGGCCTGCAGTGCAGACATCTCTTCACAAAACTGTTCTGTGATGTGAACTTCATTTCCTCTATAGACAACTTGAAGCTCATGAGACTGCCAAGGCCAGGTTCCAAGACTGTAGTTCAGCAAGCAGGGCACCAAAGAGGAGAGAGTAGCCCATCTTGGCTGATACCGTTTAATAAAAGATGCACTGATTCTCTTCTTAAGGATAAGGGTACATGCCCCCACCCAAATTGACATTGGCATTAGTCAGGGGTCCCCTAGGAATGAAGTATAGATGGGGTAACAGCCACAACATACTGAATGCCCATTTCATGATAGCATGACCACTTCTATGCACACGGTACTTTCACTAATATACCTGACTGCCTACAGATAAGGAAACTGAGGCACAGAGCAATTGCATTAGTTCTGTAAAGCTGAAATTACTCAGGTTGATCATGGGGCCTACCCTCATAAAGGTTAGATTGATACTTTATGTAAAATCTACCAGATAGGTAGGGTGGCTATGGTCTCTGCAACCAGGCACCTACTACTGTGGATCCCGTGACTTCATATTTATCTTTCCCCCTGGAGTCTTGATGATGTCTGGAAGTGGGACAAGAAGGGACATATAATTGTACTCATATTTGATCTGCATGTCATCTCATGCTGTGATTCTTAGATGGGAATCTGTAAGAAAATTAGCTATGGGGTTTGTAAGAATGTGAGTACCTGGGCCTCATCACTGAGCAGATGAGCTTCATCCTTAAGGATGGGATCTGAGCATCCACATCACTTTGCAAAGCTTAGGGGATGTTCTGCTGCATGGTGACCCTGATGACCACATCACTTAGAAAAGCTTAGGGGATGTTCTGCTGGGTGGTGACCCTGATGACCATATCACTTTGAAAAGCTTAGGGGATGTTCTGCTGTGTGACCCTGATGACCAGCTGGAGTCAGGAGCAAGTGGAACTCAGAGGAGTTGAGGGGCCCAATAAGGTTTTCAGTTGGTTTGAGAGATGAGTTAGGACCAACCTCTGCATTCGTGGCAGACCATATATGCAAGTAGAGCCCCTGAATGGACACTGCTCATCCTCTTTTCTGAAAATCAGTCACCTGGGGTCATTAGAGAAATGCCAGCAGTAAGCAGAGACACTGTACCTCTGGTTCTGAGATTCAGGATTCCTAGATGACTATACCTGAAACCAGGGGAACTCCAGTGGTTTCCAAATTCCTTGGCATGATGAAATCTGAAGGCTTGGAAGAATAATCTGAATTTCCAGACAGCCTTTGCTTTGGGCATGGATCCAGAGCAGACCACATTCTGACTGGTTGGTGTCCTAAGCTTGGGGTGTAACTCTCTAGAGGATGTGGAGACAGCATGGAGACAGGAAGTTCACCCTTGGGAAGATTGCACAGTTCAACTGGGAGCGGGTGACTCACAAAGCTCTCACAGAGCATCACCAGACTCAGATGCACACACATATGATAACGCTACTGAAATGCCAGGACTGGGAGTATTGTCACCAAGAAATCACTTCTGTGTCCAGTTTCTGTTGATTTGTAAATGTACCAGGCTCTCCCCTGATGCTGAACTAAAGCCTGAAATAACCGTCAGGGTCTTCTTGTCACTCAGGGTAATTCAAAGTCCTTTCATCAATAATTAAAATGTTCAGTCCAAAGAGTGATCAAAACCCTGGACCTGTTGACCTGTGTGGTGAGTAGCTGGGTAAAGTAGAATCTTACGCACTCACTCTAACTGGCACGTCTCCTCCCATCCTTAATCTGCTAGCCATGTTCTTTTCCAAAGCACCCAGGATGGTGAACATGGGGAGGAAAGATGGTTGGGGTATAGGCCAGTTTTCCATTGACTGTGTCACCCTGGGCAGTGACACCTTGCTTTGCCGACTACTTACTGCTTGCTCATAGCTGGGCTCTTCATCTGTCCCTTATGGTGAAGAGCATACACTCACCTGGTTGCTATGCTCCCCTCAGTCTTGTGTTCTCAGACCATTCTAGGTTCTTGGATGGAGTCTGTTTTCCTATCCAGGGAATTTTGTGAAATAGGGTCTAGGTCAAGCCCCTGTTGATGCTCATTCTCAGCCTCGGTGCCTGAGAAGAACAGCATCTTTACTTTCTAAGATCCTTACAGTGTAGTTATAGTCCCAACCTTCCAGCTCTGTGGGCCTAGTCACACAGAGGTAGTTTGTTCTTGGCATTTTATCTCTTTCCTGAGTTTCAGAAGCTTCCCAGAATCACTCAGAGCCTAAATTTAGTCAGTCAGTATTAGGCTAGAAGTTATGGGAGAGGCCTCATTATGGCTCTTAGAATAAGTCTCATTTTTACTACGTTTTTTCCCCTTCTAATGTCTAGTTTCCTAGTCAGTTCCCATATAGGTCAAAACCTATAACTGAGTCTCAAATGGAGCATGCACAAGTTTCACCCACTGTTCAGTAGTTTCTTTGGAACACAAGACCGAATGTCTGTTAGTGTTACAACCTACGAGTCAGTTTAATGCTCTGTTCCACAAACTATTGAGAAAGGTCCAGGTTGCAGTAGTTAGGGACACAGATAAGACAACCGTATAGACTCTGCTCTTAAGGCACTGAAGGTTGGAGAGGTAAACTGCAGGGAACATAAAAATAAACGAAGAAGATCAGGGTTTATGCTCAGGAATGGCGATACTTGGGCTGTCTCACCAGGCTGGGAGGAGTTAGGTGTACTCTAGAAAGTGTCTGGAGTCGTGTGGATGCCTTCTCTTCCAGACTTAAGCTACTCCACCATGGTCTCTGGTCTTACACAAGACTCCACTGATCTCTGTATAGATTGTTTAGCACCATGATCCCAAACTGTCAGGCAATACTAATCTGTTCAGGAGCTCATGTAATTAATATCTCCTGAGAGTGCAGTGCAAACCAATCTGTCCCTTGAATAGAATAGGTAAGGAATGCTGTGGGCATTGGGCTGAAAGTCCTTGAAGGGCTCTCATTTTCAGAGACTATCCGCAGAGTATTTGCTGGTCAAGCCTTGGTTCCCTGAAGGAGAGCACCTGGCTAAACATACACATAGCTCCCTTTACCTAGGGCCTCAGGAGAGGGTCAGCTAGGTGACAAATGCAATCTTCTCATCTAATGATGAGAGTGGGCTCTGATCTGTGTTTAAGGCCTACACAGTGGAGAGGACCAGCCCCTGGGTTCCCATCAGGAGCTCGCTATCTGTAGGGCAGAAGTATGGGATGTCCAGTTTCAAGAGGAGGGGGCAAGGCTATCTCTGTGAAGCTGGGTTCAGAGCAATGCATTCCATGCCAGGTTATGAGCAGAGGCACAGGGAGTGGTAGCCATTAAAATGAAAGCTTCAGCTAATTGTTACAGTGATTCAATAAATCTTGAGTCCTAGATATGAGGGAAGGTTTTTTTTTTTTTTAAATTGTTTATATAATGAGATACAATGGATAAGGGGAAAACGGCACACTGAAGGACATTTGCTGATATAGGTAATGACACGCCCTGACATTTTACCACGAATTTTTATTTCTAGAAAATAAACTGTGTAGTGAAGGATGACCAAAGCTACCAACATTTGCCATCATCCCCCAAAGACTATGGCACCGAAGAATAAGAAGCTGCTTCCCTGGTCCCATCTTACATGGTGGATGTAGAATCTTGTGTGATATTCTGTGCCTGCCTCTCTTGGACTCAGTACTAAGTATCCCATGACATATCTATCAAGCACAACTAGAGGGAACGTCAGCCTTTTCACCCTGTACAGATGGCGAGACCAAGGCTCAGATGGGGAAAGTTCCTGGATGAAGGTTGTAGGTAACATTGAGAGTAAGATGTGAAGCCATGCTGCCCAGCTCCAGGCTCCTTCCCTGTTCCCCTCTTCCCCCTCTGATTACTGTTGAGACAGTGCTGACTGTCAACTTGACTGGGTTGAGAAATGCCTGAGATTTTTCTGGGTCGCCTCTGGCTGTCTCTGCAACGATGCTTTCATAGATGATTAGGCCATGAAGGCTCTGACCTAATAGAGAGATCATTCTGTTATCATTAGATGGTAGTGAACATGAGGAGGCAGGGCCATTGGAGGAAGTATGTCATGTGGAACATACTTGTCTTCTTGGGGCAATGGCATGTTCTGTCATTTGGAATGTCTTCTTGGGGCTATGGCATGTTCTGTCTTTGTATACTATCTCTTTTCTTCTTTCCAGGCACTATGATGGACCAAATCCTTTAAAACCATGAACTTTAACTAGTTCTCTTGTATTTCACTCATATTGACACAAAAGGAACAAAAGAAGCAGAGAAACTATGTTTGGGTGTTTGCCCCCTTCCTGCCTGCACCATGGCTCTTCCAAGTTTTCCCTTCAGTGCCTCCATGCAGGCTGGAATCTTCTTCCCTGCCATTTGCTGCTTCTGTCTCACAGCTAGTTTCTAGTACTTTCTTTTCGGAGTCAGGGATCCCTTCCTCACAGTGGACTTCCCAGAGCCTGAAAGCCACTCTCCTGATGTGTGTTGACAGACTGTGGCCCCCAAGAGGAGCCAAGAGTGGCCATTCTGTTCTGTCCATTTCTGTATTTACGACAGCCCTAGCTGACTTTCATGGCAGAAGCAATAGAGTCAGGCTGTATTTAGGAATCAGATGAACAGGAGCAGCAAGATGGCCAGTGGGCAACAATGCTTGGTGTGTAAGCCTGTAGATATGAGTCTGGTTTATAGAAGCCATGGAAGATGGAAAGAACCAGCCCAAAGGTTCTCTGAGCTTCACATGTACACATGACACCTGCAAACATTCACTCACACACATCACTCTTGACACACACACACACACACAAAAGATAAAATAAAACCTAGGAACATCTAGAGGTAAAAGAGGCTCGTGTAACACTAATGAAAATGAATTTTTTTAGTATGTCCAATGATTTAATTGCTTGTGATCAGCAACAAATAGTTTTCTGAGAAAACTGCTTAGGTCAGAAAATACAGATGACAAGAAGGAACACATGCTGTGACAGGATCTCTACACTCTGCACCCCAAGACTTCTCAGCTGCCCCACAAGCTCTTTTTCTGATTTTCCACATCAAATCTTATTTTATTTGTAAACTGTAAGTTAATTTTTCTAATGGTACATCTCTACCTATGAATGTGATATCTTAAGCATCATTAAGCCAGCAGTAAAGTCAACAAAAATTACTATACCCAGGGGAACCACACCATAAGCACAGAGCAGTGGATGGCAATGTTCTCAGCATGGGTGTGAGTTATTGCAAGCCCCCTCACAGGAGGATGTTTGGCAGCCTGTTCTCCCAGGTTGAGTTGATCTGGGGATGAGTTCATCTGTCCAGTTTCCTCTGCTGCCTTCATATTCTCTCCCAACCCCCAGCCTAAATCTCCTGTGGAGAAGATGGTGCTTAGCGGGCTCTGAAAGCACAGGGTGATGCTAGCAGTGCTAACCCCACAGTTTAAATTATGTGCAATTAGAGATCTGTCTGCTTTCTCTTGCTGCTCAGCAATATTTTTTTTTTTTTTTTCGAGACAGGGTTTCTCTGTGTAGCCCTGGCTGTCCTGGCACTCACTTTGTAGACCAGGCTGGCCTCGAACTCAGAAATCCGCCTGCCTCTGCCTCCCGAGTGCTGGGATTAAAGGCGTGCGCCACCACGCCCAGCTGCTGCTCAGCAATATTAAAGAAAGAACAAACACCAGAAAACTTTGTTGCCCAAGCCACTTCCATATTCTGACGACAGTCGCAACGCTGCTAAGTATCCTCAGATATCCATTTTCTTCATTCAAGATGAGCAGACACAGCTGTGTGTGTGCTTGTAGGGAAAGCTCTGCCTTTTTGTTTGTTTCTTTCTTTCTTTCTTTTTTTTTTTTAAGATTTATTTATTTATTATATGTAAGTACACTGTAGCTGTCTTCAGACACTCCAGAAGAGGGCGCCAGATCTCGTTACGGATGGTTGTGAGCCACCATGTGGTTGCTGGGATTTGAACTCTGGACCTTCGGAAGAGCAATCGGGTGCTCTTACCCACTGAGCCATCTCACCAGCCCTCTTTCTTTCTTTCTTTCTTTCTTTCTTTCTTTCTTTCTTTCTTTCTTTCTTTCTCTCTTTCTTTAATTGGATATTTTCTTTATTTACATTTCAAATGTTATTCCTTTTCCAGGTTACCCCACCCCCTAAAAAACTGTCTATCCCATCCCCTCTACCCCTGCTTCTATAATGGTGTTCCACATCCATCCACCCACTCCCACCTCCCAATCCTCCATTCCCCTGGGCACTGGGGCATCTATGGAGCCTTCACAAGACCAAGGGCCTCTCCTCCCATTGATGCCCAACAAAGGCTCTCTTCTGCTACATACACAGTTGGACTCATGGGTCCCTCCATGTGTACTCCTTGGTGGTTTAGTCCCTGGGAGCTCTGGGGGGTGGGTCTGGTTGGTTGATATTGTTGCTCTTCCCTTGGGTTGCAAACCCCTTCAGCTTCTTCAGTCCTTTCTCTAACTCCTCCATTGGGGACCCTGTGCTCAGTGTGTGGAAAGCTCTTAAGTTTAAAGTCTCATGAATTACCTCATTGTATTTGAAATTCCAAGCCCTTGAAAGTTTCCTAAGTCCACAGACAACATGGAAACACTGGCCTGTGGACTTCTGTGTTGGAGACCATACCATAAGAAAGTAGGCCTTTCACAGTTTCCCACCCTAACAAGCCAAATGGCCTTGCACTAAGGAGCAGGTCACCTCCTCCTCTCTATCCCTTCCTGGCACCTAAGACCCTAAAAAGCTGAATTATAGTCCCCTCTTCCTTATCTCTTCCTGACTCCCAAGACTTCCAAGGACATGAGTTATGTACTGAGCCCAACTTGACACCCTGGACTGTTAAGGAGGAATCTACATTCCTGAGATAAGACTCAAGTTGCCTCCTGCCTGCAGTCAGAATTCGGCCTCATGTCCCCAGATGCCTGCTTCTTTGTTCTTTGTTAATTCCCCTTCAACCCTTCCCTATTTCACATAGGTGCTACCTTCTGGCCAAGATAAATAGGCTGAAGTTAGTGAATGTTACATTGCTTTGCATTGATATTGTATGTAGCAGAGGATGGCCTAGGCAAGCATTCTAGCAATGAAGCTCCGTCTCTGACCGTGGACACGCTTCATGTGCAGTGTGCAGTGCCGCAGTATGGTAGCCTCCAAGCCCACGTGACCCTGCCCAGCCCCAGCCTGCCCTCTGACCTCATTTTTCAGGCTCCTGGCCAGGAAGTGTTCAGCCACGTGTGCAGGAAGCACGTTCTCCAGCAGCACTCGGTTTAGGTTCTCCATGGTTTCGATCTCCTCCCGCTCTTTTTTGAACTTGTTCTTCCACAAGAAGTCTAACCTACAGTAATATTCACTCTGTTACAAGAGGACACAGAGGTGAAGAGACAATAGGCAACTTGTCCTGCTAGAGTGGAGGTCATCAAGAGAAAACACAACAAGAGAGCAAAGCAGCACAAAGAACGAGCGGTCGCCCTCCCGGCAGAGCCCCATGTCCCGCCCAGATAATCTGTCAATCATCGTGTGATACAGAGAAGAAGCCGAGGAATGAGCAAAACCCAACAGCAGAGAACTGGGGGCATTGGTGGCTTACAAGTTATGATGATTATAAGCTGCCTCCAGATCTCCAACAGTCAGCTTACAGTCTGGTGGCTTACAAATGAAAATGGTTGTAAGCTTCCTTTCTAGATCACCACTAGTCAGCTTGAATTATTTTTTGACTTGGATTATTTCTTGAAATTTTTTGAAGTAGTATAATAGTATGAAAATGATGAACAAATAAGAAATTCAGCATGCTTCCTAGACAATGATTTGTTATCATATAAGAAATACTTTAAACTCGTGTTAGTTTGTCCTTAGAATTTGGAAAGCAGCCCCTGCTACCACAATTACATGTTTGTTCATTATAAAGTATGGATGTTTTTCATTTACCATTGCACTGTGTACTAAGAATGCCAGTACATTGTAGATAAGAGTATATGTTGACATTATTGAGTTAGGAAAGGGGCTGTTGTTAAAATATACAGTTTCATGGTTTATGGTGTATCATAATACAATATAAAATATATGAGCCAGGTATTATTAATACTGTTGAGATGGAGACATCTATTAGCTGAAAAAGGCAGTCTTCGGCCTGGCCATAATTTTGTGTCCCTACTCAAAGCTTTACATTTAAAGTCAAACTTCTCACACACTATATTAATAGAAATCATGCATTGTACTGACAGGAAAAGCCCTTTATCTGGGAAAAATGCATCATCTTTTTGGATTTGGGGGCAAAGGGGCAGTGTAGTTGGTTTAAATACTAGACTAGAAGAAGCAGACCATGGTGGGGTATCAAGAAGACACAGGTGAACACCCAAAGTCAGGCACAATTGGCAGGAACGTAAATGAGATCATGCCCTGAGAGCCAGCCCAGGCAGAAAACCTCCTGCATGAAAGTTCAAGGTTCCCATGAGCTGCTCAGTCAGCAAGAGGCTGCTTAGGTGTTCTTCGGGCATCACAGGCAAACATTTGTTAGTGTCTTATAATTTGGAAACAGCAGCATGGAAGTGATAGTTTTTGTACTGGCTGGTTTTGTGTGTCAACTTGACACAAGCTAGAGTTATTACAGAGAAAGGAGCCTCCCTTGAGGAAATGCCTCCATGAGATCCAGCTGTAAGGCATTTTCTCAATTAGTGATCAAGTGAGGGAGGGCCCATTGTAGGTGGTGCTGTCCCTGGGCTGGTAGTCCTGGGTTCTATAAGTAAGCAAGCTGAGCAAACCAGGAGAAGCAAGCCAGTAAGTAACATCCCTCTATGGCCTTTGCATCAGCTCCCACCTCCAAGTCCCTGCCCTGTGTGAGTTCTTGTCCTGACTTCCTTTGGTGATGAACAGCAATGTGGAAGTGTAAACTGAATAAACCCTTTTCTCCCCAACTTGCTTCTTGGTCATGATGTTTTGTGCAGGAATAGAAACCCTGACTAAGACAGTTTGTTTGATTATCTTTCTCTGTATCTATGGATTGTGCATCTGTCTATCATCTATTTTCTACCTTCACCTACATACCTTCCTGCTATGGTTTGGGTATGATTTACATGAATCCCTGAAAGGTTTAAGTGTTGGAAATTTGGTCTTCAGTGTGGCAATGATGACACAGAGCTTTTAAGATGTGAGGGGCAGTTTGTTGGGAGATCCTTTAGTTACTGGAGGTATCTCCTTGGAAGGGACTGTGAAACTTGGAAGACTATCAAGCTTCTTGTTTTGTGATATAATCCTTCTAACCCACAGATCTGCAGTATGATGTGATGTATCCAAGATGGCCTTCACTACAGCTGAGATGGTGGCAGGGCCTTGCTCTTGAATGTCTAAAGCTTTGAATATGTGATAAACTTCTTTTCCTTATAAATATAGCTTGTCTATCATCCATCAATCTATCACTCTATCTATCTATCTATCTATCTATCTATCTATCTATCTATCTATCATACATCATCCATTATCTATATAATCATCCATCCATCATCTATCATATCTCTAGCTCTTTTTGCATGTTAGTTATATAATCTAACCATACCATCAACTAATCATCTATATCTATTTATGTATCTACCAACTCTCTAGCATCTATATCATCCATCCATCACTCCATTGTATCACTTTTTAAAGCAATGAAGACCACTTTAGATCTCTCCTCTGTATAAGCAGTGTTCATAAGAGAAACTCATGTTGAAATGTTTAAAAGGAAAAAAAAAGGAGGTCCATCTTAAACCAGTTGTAATGAATTGAATAGTGAGTGTCCCAAAGACAGTTCCAAACCCTGGCTCCTGATATCCATGGCCATGGTCTTACTTGGACATAGAGTATATGTTGATATATTTGATGGAGATCTGGAGATGAACTCGTCTTGGAGTTAGGTTGGACTCTAAATCCAATGATTGTTATCTATGTAAGATAACATGAGGATGAAGAGGGAGATTTGATGAGGAGACATGGGGATGGCCATGTGATACATCCAGCAGAGAGTGACTATATGGCCTAGGTGACTGTAAGGATGGAAATACTGAAGAGAAGAACTAAAGCACTCTGTCAGCCTGAGGAGAACAGTGGTTGTTCTACCCAGCCTCCCAGAGCCACAGCTTTGCTCTGTAAAATTCTGTTCCTCAGACCATCATCATCTCTCAGATTGTGTCAGGTAGGATGTGTGTCAAGTGTGTCTGTGACCCTCAGTGCAGTGTCACACTCATCATTGTCTCAAGGAAGCTTTATGCTTTGCCTAGTTCCAAAATTCACTCCAAGGAACCTCAGAACTTCCTGTTGGTCTGCATAGACAAATTCAGGGGTTGCGAGGCTGCTGAGCCTGACTTGAGATGACATCTTTGGTTTCCAGATACCCCAATAGAATGACACCAATCTCACTGTGGGATTGTGGAGACAGTCCAGCTTGATGATAGGGGTGTACCTCATGTGGAACATAGACTGGACATTCAGTTTGCTGCGGTTTAAACTAGAGGCATGCAGGCTTCATCCATATTCTAAATAAGCCCTTTAGTGGGCCAAATTAGACCCATAAACAAGATTCTTAATACAGTAAGTGCTACTGTACACCTGTACAAGATTTTGGATAAGTTTTCTTTAATTTTATTAGCTGTATTTATTTTATGTGTATGTGTGTGTCTGTGCCTACATATATGTATGTGCACTGTGTGTGTGCCTAGTGTCTATGGAAGCTAGAAGAGGGAAAAGGATCTCCTGGAAGCAGAGGTGTGGATGACTGTGAACCATAATATGCACTGGAAACTGAACCAGGATCTCTTGTGAGACCAACAAATATTCTTAACTCCTGAGCACACTTTCTAGCCTGGTCTATACTTTTCTTAAGCATATACAACTAGAAGGATCTTTAGGCTGCCAATTTGCTCAGAAAGCAGGTGGTCATGGGGACAGGAGACCACACAATAATAGTAGCTTGCAATGATGCCTACCCATCTATGTAATAAACCAGCTAGAAAGTAGTCACTCCAGGGCCGTGGGTGCCACATCCCTGGGACAACTCCTATAGAGGTGGCTGTTTGTAACTTGTTTGTGATTTGGGAAAGGAGTGGAGGAATGGTCTTTCTTATCCCAGAAGAGTCTTCTGTGATGAATTAACATTCCTGTGATGATTCTGGATTGAAGATCAGCCTCCCGGCCCACCACAGTGTTTCCCATGTGCCTCATACAGATGTGTGATTCACAGCCGAAGGCTGCGTGACTACAAAGTCTCATTCTACTCCTTTGGGAAGTGACATCTTGTCCAGGTGTCTAGATGTGGAGGTTATGTATCACTAGGTTATTGAACAAAAAGGAATGACTTCCTATGAAGACTCCTTAACACAATTATGCTAGTGGTCAGTTACTTATTTGCTTTAAATCTATTATTGAGTAATGAGTCAACTGTCAGTCATTGGCCTTGACCACAATTACATAGTGGAATTGAATATTGGCCATAGCTATTACTATTAAAAATAGGGGCTGGGTGGGATCCAGTTTGACTTTAGCATCTTAAAATACTCTGTGATGGGTGTGTGTGTGATCTGAGTGGTGATTATTACAAGAAAGACTTTGGACATAGCATCAATGACATGGCACATAGAGTCAGACAACTCATGGGTGGTTGCTATTCCCTGAAGAATGACTACTGGGGGCATCACTGCACAAGGAAGCTCAGTTCTTTTCTGTGTAACTTGTTGAGTACCCTGGGAAGCATAGGGGGTATGCAAGAGAGCAGTAGCAAGCTTGCCAGTAGTGAGAAAAAAGCAACCAGTGATCAAGTCACAGGAGAAGCAGAAAGTGAATGAGACAAAAAGTGGACAGGGTGTTATGATGGCAAGCCAGAGAATATAGAATGGAGGAATACAGACACCGTGGGGCTGAGACCAGATGAGAAGCTCACACAGGATTTTGGGTGTATGTGGCTAACTTAGCCTGAGGACTGCCACACCGCTAGCTCACGGGAAGCCTGAAACTCATACTGTGTCAGTGTCATAGTAGGGGAGCAGTTTAGATGTGGCATGCTAGCCAACAAAAGACTTCCCAACTGTGCAGTTGTTAATAGCTACCTAGCAGGAAGACTGGAAGCCAGATTGAAAGTCGTAAGTCTATAGGCGTTTGCCACGAGTTCATGTGTTTATTTAATAATGTGCCCATGCTGAAACATTGGTGCCTTTTAGCCCAAATCATCCACTTAGCTTCACACTGCCAAGATCATATGCTTTAAACCTGATGCTGGGGACAGAGCTGCCTGGCTTCCGATAAGTCTTATCATCACTAATGGCTGACTTTGTGCACAGGCAGAAGCATGGTAATCCTTAAATTCCACTATTCATAGCCTCCCCTGGGAGACCAGGAGCAGGCAGAGGCCCTAAGAATGAGCAGGAGTCTCATTTGCATTACAAAATACAATTTTTAGCAGAGAACCATATTTTGAGAAATGGTTACAAATGAAGCAAAATTACCAACTTTGAGAAGAAGTGTGCCATTTACCCTGACAGTCCTGTGCCATGGTAGTTCCCCATAATTCCAGCTGTTTGCCAACTACAATATAATTGTAGTTTAAGATTTAATAGGAAGCTAATTGATTCATATCTGTATCCAAACTTTGTTCAGAAGTTGTTCTGAAGTTTGTCCCGGTGGCAAAACAACCTTTTCCTTCATGGCTGGCACTCACGCTGGCCGCCTCCTTTTCTCTTAAGTGATTAGATGATTCTGATTCGTAATTTTTATTTTTTACACAAACATGGCTACAACGCACTGCAGGAGATGAGAGAAAGAACTTCTTACCTGTCTACCCAGAACGAGCAGCGTGATGAAGAATATAGAGAGGGACACAGAGCCCATGGTCTTCAGGTCTTTCCAAATGCCTGGTCTATTGAAAACACAAACCAACAGGCATATAGACAGATGGACAAACACACCACAACAGCACACAACATGCATATAAGACTTAGAATCCCAGTAGTGACAAACTTCCGAATCCCCACTGCATTTCCAGATTTCATCCCAGCCAAGTACACATTTCAAATACATCCCAAACCCCAATTTTCATAAAACCACAAATAATTAAGTCCATATATTGAGGACACAGTAAATAAAAATATGTGCAAATTAGCACAGACTTTTACTTTGCACTGAGTTCTAACAGATATTACAGGAGAGACTTGCAGAATACTAATTTATCCTATTAAGGCTCGTGGGATCAAGATGGATAATTGGATATATGGTTTCTTTGGTGTTTTCATTATTGCTTTCAGAAAGAGACAGTAATTTTTAAGTTATTGACTATATGAAGTGTAAAACTGAAATAAGAAAGTTAGTTTCTACAAGAGTCTTCCACTTGTGGCAGGTGCAGATTCATATAACACTCTAGCTGATGCACATTCTTAATACATTATACAATCCTGTATCCCAGAGGCCGGAATCCCATTCACTGCTAATCTGCCCTCAGATTCAGGTGAACACTGTCATCCTGTTGCTGAGCTGGGCTGGACCTTCCCTTCTTACTACAGCAGGCATGGCAGCGACTCAGCACATCTGCATTAGTGCAAGAGGCCTCTACTGCCATCCTTGGCAGTGTTCTACATTTTCTGACAAGCAACCATCCCACATTAGAGCATAAAGAAGTTCTGAAAAATACTGAATAATTTCCTCAGACACTGTCACATGACCAACATGGTGGTAGGCAGTCACTTTCTTCATTGTTTATCCTGCTTTGTGAGTTTCCATTTTCCCCTCTGAAGGTTCAAGGGCAAGCAAAATACTAAGAGTTGATGTAGCTCAGTGGGCTCTGAAGTAAGGGTGCCTGGACTTGTACTGTGAGCTGAAGGAGTTGGGTGAAGTCCTTTCCAATGTCACTG
This sequence comes from Mus caroli, assembly GCF_978045245.1. Classification (NCBI taxonomy): domain Eukaryota; kingdom Metazoa; phylum Chordata; class Mammalia; order Rodentia; family Muridae; genus Mus; species Mus caroli. The sequence goes on along the minus strand of NW_028227270.1, from coordinate 52,866,678 downwards.
CCCTCATCTGTGAAGGGGATGCACGTGTCAAACTTCTGGGCCGTTCTGGATACATCAGATTTTACACACCTGGCACATAGGCCGGCCCACAGCACTCTCATGGCAAATGGTGATTTCAGTATTAAGTGCAGGGTGATGTCAGATATTTATACACCCAGCACATACACTGACCCTCTGCACGCTCTCCCCAAATGGCCCTAGTGATTTCAGAATTAAGTGTATGGTGACAGTGGAACAAAATGGCTAGAAAATTGGAAAAAAATGGAGATCAGTAAATTTCACAGAAAGGAAAGTGTGAAAGGTAAGGAAGGGTAGATCCCAGTGGGCTCAGCTCTGGAGCCTCAGAACCCTGCAGAAGGGCAGGTGTGATTTTGTGTTCTTCCTCCTGGATCACACCTGTAGGTGTGCATTTGTGCTCTTTCCCCTGGATCACACCTGTAGGTGTGCATTTGTGCTCTTCCCTCTGGATCACACCTACTGACCCTGTTAAGAAGCTGAGCTCAGCTACCATGAGGAGGTCTCTATTTCTCCAAGAATTACTAGAAGGGTGTAAGGCTGCTTTCCTATTTCACCAGCACTGATTTTTATGACATGGAGTTCAGGCAAATGTGTCTAATGGCACAGTTTAAACGGGTGTGGAAACCTATTAACAACGGTGACATTAGAGAACTTTAAACTCATTTCCTTTCTCCATGTTAACCATAAAGACACTGTGATGGGTGATTAGAGAGAGCAGCAGAGCACAGCTACCATTCCTGGAAGGTGCAGGTTGAACTTCTGCATGCTCCTGTTACCTAGTTGTTTTTAAAGCCAGGGGACAGAGACAGAAATGGCAATCCCTCTTTGTGAGCATCAATCAAACTAAGAATAAAAAGCTAAGCATACAGATCAGAATTTTGTGTAGTTTTTCAGTGACCCAAAACAAAGTCAATCCCCTTTTGATGACTAGGTAAGAGACCAGCAGCCTCAAATACATGGAGACAAGGAGTCAGAGGCAGGGTCCTCTTATGGATTCAGAACCTGGTTGGGTTTCCATTGAACACATAGAAAGCACACTTAGTCAAGCCAGCCGGGATGCCATTCTGGGAATGCTTCCCACTAATGCTTCATGAATGAGGTCACAGAGGAAGGGGTTGGCACCGTGGTCCCACCTGACTTTCATATCTTCCAAATGACTAACAGCAGCAGTGAACTGGGAGTGGGATATCTGGAAAACAGCCAAATGAAGGCTCTCCTTGTTGATCTTTGGAGAATGACAAACTACAGACCCCAATAAACCTTACAAAAAGCAGTACCCGGAGACCCTGGAGAACACTGTCCACCAGTAAGTGGAAGCCCTTTTATGCTGTAAAATTCCCCATCTATCCAGGAATTACTGAATTTTCTCAAAATGTTCTCACCCAAACATCTTTTATTGAGTAAGCAAAAAGGACTGCCAGCAGCTACTGTTGGCTCTCCTCACGAGACTGCTGAAATCTGAAATCACATAGAGATCTATTCTTGGGTTACTCCGTTCTTCAAGAGTGTGTGGATGGGGTGGGCAGGAAGGGCGTAGAGAAAATAAAGTCCCGGATATACTCCCAACAGAACGGTCCTCTGTGTGGCTCACTCCGCTGGTTTCCTGCTACAGCTGCAGCTCGGGCGCCGTCACGGAGTGGCTCCAAACCACAGAAATGCATTCTTGCTGAGTTTCAGAGGCTTTGACCATGAAGCCAAGCTGACCGAGCTGTACTCCTCTGAAACCGAGGCTCTTCCTCGTCTCTTTCCAGCTTCCGGCAGTTTGCTGGCCACCATCCATGCTCTCTGACTTGAAGATGTATGTTGTCACTCTGGGGTCTGACTTCATCATCACTGGGTGACCTCAAGCACTTGTGTGTCTGTCTTTTCACATGTGATCTTAGAGGAGTCAGTCATCCTGGGCTAGAGGCCACCTTCCTCTTGTTTGATCTCATTTTAATTTAATTTTATCTTTGGCTGTCCTATTTTCTCATAAGCTCACATTATGAGGTCCTTGAAATTAAATTTTCAGTGTATCTTTGTGGGGGCGGTATCATAATTTGAATCATTGAATGGGTTTGAACTAATTTTATGTAAAATGATAGTTCAAACTCTTTCAACTTGTTTGTTTCTCTCTGCTCCACCTCTCTCTCTGTCTCTCTCTGTCTCTTTGTCTCTGTCTCCCTGCCTCTGTCCCCTCTCTCTCACACACACGTCATGAAGATAATGCCTTTTTGATCTCTTCTAGTTTGGTGGTAGGGTGTCAGGTAGCAACATTACTGAATTGTGAAGCCAGAAGATGCAGCCAGTGTAACTGGAAACATTTCTAACAGTGATTTCTAATAGAAATTTCTAATTTCTAATGGTGATGTGCGCTTTCTTTCTACCCATAAGTAGACTCTGGGGACTTGGGCCCACACATTCCTGAAGTCATACACTAATATGCAGCTATATAACCGTCTGCCTGAAGCTGCTAATTAGCACTCATTCTGACCCTCAGCACTCAGGAATCCAAATGAACAAAAAGCCCTGATAAGTGGGGTGAGAGGGATGGAGGAGTCCCTTAGTGAACCAGTCTCTACTTGAAGGGACATGGTTCTGATGAGGTAGACAGGACATTCTCGTTACTCTGTGGAGAAAATGTCATCTGTGTATATGGGCACACACATTATCTCACAGATGTAGGAGATGCTGCCCTTGCTGAAGACTGAAGCTGCACTTAGATGTTGTACTGAAAACAGAGGTTGGGCATACAGGGAAGATTAAGGGTTAACATGACAGAGGTTGGAAGCTGATAGGAGGGATATGGCTGTGGGTGTGTGAAAACAGCTGACTATCCACTCCCACCTGAAATCTGTGATGGCTATGTAAGACATCCCATCTTTATATTATTTCCTAGCGTCTAATGCGGCTAATTGTAACAGACTAAATTGTAAAGCTGGTTCTAGCCAGAATCTCCTGCCTATGAGCCCCCCCCCCCCCGCACCCCCCTGTATAGACAAGGATCTGAGGCAACCGGGAAAGATTGTGGCTGCTATGTGTTGGTGTTACCCCTCTGACATGGTACAGCAACAAGTTAGTCATGTATGTATGAGAACAGAGGGAGCTGGGACATCTGGTAGCACTAAGTTTGGAGGGCAATGGCACTGGCCACGTGACTGGCAGATAATCAGCAGTCAAGGAATCCGTTTAGAAAGTACAAATGAGAGGTGGATAGACAAGGGTTTTAGCCACCCTTATCTGGGTGGGTATCAAATGCACAGACCAAGGAGTTCACTGGCTTTTCCTTTCTTGGAAAACTCGACACTGGGAAGTTCTTCTCACTTCTCCTTGATTCCTCAAGTCTTCCCAATTTCTCATTTTTCTGTAATTCTATTTAATAAAGGTTGCTTCCACTACAGAAGAGTCTTTGTCTTTGATTTTCTTTCATCTGAGGTGCAACTTCAGAGCCATTATCTCAGGTTGGCCTTTGTGACCTTTGAGTGTTAGGGAGATCAGGAGCCTGGCTCAGGCACAGCAGGCAGAGAAAGGTCTCATTAAGAAACTACTCAACATCATTACTTCTAAAAGCTTCATATCTGGGGGTGGGTGGGTAGAGAGATGGCTCAGCAGTCAAGAGCAGGTACTGCTCTTGCAGAGGACCTTAGGTTCAGTTCATGGCACCCACACAGTGGCTCACGTAGGTCTTTCTGACACCCTCTTCTGCTATCCACAGGTACTAGACACATATACAAAACATGCATATTTGCAAGTGAACTACGCAGAAACATAAGAATAAATAAATAACAAGTTATTTTAAAATAGTTTTCTTAGATGACATAATCTATTTAAAAAATATCTATAAGGAACCCAATTTCTGCTGTGCCATGAACTACACACAAGCTGAGATAATGTATTCTCAGGCTGCTGGTGTCTGGGATAACTCAGAGGTCTTCTCCCTAGGGTCCTCATCAGGAGCCCATGGCTCATAAAGAGGCCAGTGGACCAGGGGTGTGGTTTAGTGGTAGAGAGTTTAGCAACTGCAAGGTCCTACATTTCTGTCCAGCAACACACACACACACACAAAGCAGGAGCAGCAAAAAGATAATGCCTCTGCCCATCACCTACCCACATAGCATTCAGGGCTGCCAGCTGACTTATCAGTTGGCATCTAGTCTATTGGCTTTCTCTTTATATTCCATTGTATTAGGACATATCTATCTGGCTTTGGTAACAAAAGGCTTCTGAAGCTTTAATGCCAAATTAGGCAGAAATAAAAGCTTTTCACATTGATGTCATGAGGGTGAATCTGCTCACTGCCCTGTGCTCAGCTCAGGACATAGAACAAATGATGGGGGTCAGAAGTCAACACTGCCCAGAACCAAATGTAAAAAAGCAGCCCAGAAAACATGCTGGACTCAAATGAAAAAAGAGACAGCCCATGTCCTGTCAGAGCAGCATCAGATCATCTGGATGTGAGGGATGAGGAACTGGATGATGGACATGGTGGTCCTTCACACTGCTGGCCGGCTGTCTCAGGAAGGTGGTGTACTGGCTATGTGTGACCATGACTGCTCTCTTAGGATGCTACTCCTCATCTTGAGTCCTCAGTGACTTTAGGCAAGCCAATGGCTGGTAGGAGGCTTAGTGACAACAGTTCAGATAGGGCTGCAGCATTCCCTACAAGTGGTGCCAAGTGACAGTCCTTACGTTATCCAGGGGACAGGTGGCTCTCAAGACTTGATAACTTTTCAGAGTGACAAAATATCATACCACTGATAACTGGACCAAGGTAATAATACATGTTTGGAGAGTGCCATGAAGGTGGATACAGGTCAGAAAAGAAAAAAAACTTGGCTGGAGAGGCACCGGCAGTGCACAGTTCTGGAGATAATGATGCACTCCGATTAGTGCAGTTCTGGGTTCTCTGTGTAGAGACTGGATGCTGAATGGAATGCAGAAGCATGCAGTAGGAACTGATGCCAGGGGCTCTGCACAGACTCGGCATCCAATCTGAAGAGTAGACCCTCAAAATTCTATTCTGTAGAATCTGTCGGAACAGGCCTGGTTCCCTCTCCTTCACGCAAACAAAACAAGCTTAAAAAAATAGAATGTTTTCCCAGGTCAGTCCAAACCAAGATGTGGTCTGCTTCAGGTATAAGAAGATGGCTTCATCCTACAGAAGGAAGGTGTAGGACAGCTAGGCTTTCCTCACTACACTGCTGATGGAGGGCATGAGACAGCGCAGTGTATATGCTCCTTACCTTTGGAAGAAGACAGAGAAATAGGCAAGACTGGGGAGGTTGAGATACCAAATCCCAAAGTAATGTAAAACAATTGCAAAATTTACTTGGACATATTATGAGAGAATGGATAATTAGAATATATTCTAATGAAAAGAAAGACGACCTTTAATAGATTGTAGGTGTTTTGAACACCCATCACGATCTACAGAGGGGGCAGATGTGTGGATCTCCTTGCTCTTCTGAACTGAAGTCTTCAATTTTTTCTCTCAATGGCCAACTAGTTTAGCATTCCCTGATCACAAGGTGAACAAAACACATCACAGTTTGACAACTTGTAGACACTGAGGTTCTCAAGAGATGTGGAGAAGATGAGGGAAACAGAGACATTCCACCTGGTGGGTCTGGACTCTTGCCTCTTAGTGATGCTTGCTGCTTTGAGCCCCTACACCAGTATCTAGGAGAAGGAGCTGATGCTGAAATTGGGAAAGTGAACTTACTAGAGATCACAGTTCAAACTTGTGGAAGATGCTAAGCTCTGGATGTGTCTGCTAATTATGCATTCATGTGCTGTGCCACCCGCAATGCGTTTATTTTACTTCACTCTGTTCGCTACAGTGCCCAAGTCTACAGAACTCCCTCATGGCTCCTCTCTTGGAACTCCTCATCCTTCATGCCACTTCAAAAATAAAGAGACACATCTGGTCTTCCAGAGGGGTTACCTAATGCCTGGCGCACATCACATGAAACGATAACTCTTGCATCTTGAGGCTTCTCGATCTTCAAGAGAAGATGCTCATAAAAAACCTGATGGTACTGTGTAGATTCTGCAGTCAGCCTGCAGCATGGGAAGTAGAGAGCCAAAAAAGCACTTCCCTCAGCTGCCACTTCCCTTAACATCATCTTGAAGAATGAACACTTAGTGGCACAGCAGCATTGGCTAAGAACGGGAGGAGAAAGTTTCCAGGTTCCTGTTTAGGAACTGGTATGGCCACATCCTCACAGACAGCATGTAGGGCTGTTGAATAAACTCAGAGATATGGGAACAACTCCTCCTGCACCTTCCAGACACATCCTTCGCTGTGAGGTGATACAGAAGAAGCACGTGTTGCCAGTGCCCTGATGACAGTGATCCACCACAGTGGATTGTTAACAGCGCTCTCACCCCATGCAGTCTGACTTTCCTTCTGAAAGATCTTGCCACATTCATGAATTGGTAATGACACCTTTGATGTCCTTTTATGAATTATTCAATGATCTGAATCTTCTCTCCTGCAGACTTCTGCTTTCTTTGGGAGCTTCCTTGGAAAAAGAGAACTCAGAAGAAGAGGGGAAAGACTCCATCGATTTGGGCTGTCTTGTACAGACCTTGGCTTTGTATTGTACTTATCATGACCTATGTCAAATTTGGCTTAGACAAGGCTACTCATCAAGCCAAGATGAGCCATGCTGGTTAGCCACACACCATGCAAACTGCATTTATTTGTTGGCATTGTCTTTAAATAGAGATGACCTTTCTCCATACTCTCTTTTGAGTGACCTGACCTTGAGGAGCTGCAGAGGCAGGAGGTAGCTGAGGGGGAGTCTTCATTATTACCAGTGTTTGCAGGCTTCATATTGTTTGAAACACATCCTGATTGTATTCCATTTATTCAGTATGAAGAACATGCCAGGCACTGTGGTAGGTACAGCAGGGCTCCTGGGTCTGTTTTGCTTGATTGAGAGACTTTAAGCCCACCAGATTTCCCTCCCTCTCTCCCTCCCCCTTCTGTGTGTGTGTGTGTGAAAGAGAGAGAGAGAGAGACAGAGACAGAGACAGAGAGAGATAGAGAGAGATAGAAAGAGAGAAAACAATAAGTCAAAGTCTATACCCAATTTATTAAGAATGGAAATATCAGCCTTTATTTCCAGGATGGAAACACGTCAGGAGTTACTGTGTATTTTGGCATACCTTCAGAGTGAAGGCTGAAACGGGAGTGAGGCCCATGAAAACACTCAAGAACAGTGAAGAGCAAGCTCAGAAGCCTTGCTGGAGGGGAAGGATGCTGGAACCTCATAGTCAAGCTGTGGTATCAAGCAAGTGTGTGCAAGCAAATCTGGACGGAGGATGGGATGAGTATACAATGCCTAAGACAGGATTAGAAAGGGATACAGACAGGTGGACTGCAGCAGCACACTGGCTCCAGGGGAAGGCCTGCCTCGGCTGCTCATTTCTGAGCCAGTTCCCTCCTGGAAGGGCATTCGTGTGCTGGGATGTGAAGATGCTCGCTCTCCAGACAGCAGGACTGGTCAACATACTTGCAAACATGTCCCCCTCTCACATCAGCACCAATAACTATCCTGTCATATCCTATCCTATCCTATCCTATCCTATCCTATCCTATCCTATCCTATCCTATCCTACCAGTGTCTATAAACTAGGCAAAGTGTAGGGAGGTCTTTACCATCCAGACAAAGCTTTGGATGCTCAGGATACTGAGAAGCATGAATGTTAGGGTGAGTTAGAGGTGTTGGGATGACACTGGGCCACTTTTAGGGCTTTTCATTTGGGGTTCCCTCAGGCTGGTGTTAGAGGACATTTTAAAGCTGGTGGCAGTTTGATCTTCTGTTCTATGTTTCTAACACTTCTCCTTCAGCAGAGCAATGTATCTGGGGGGGTGAAGTAGGTACCCCCTATCCTACAGGTATCTGCCAAAGAAGAAGAAGGGCCAGCTCCTTCTGAGGGAGGTTCCGAGCTGGGCAGTGGACAAAGCCCCTGAAGAGGATGCTGGCATCCCCCAGTCATCCCTGTAGGGGTGAAATTCCTAGGAAGAGAGTATTTTAATGATCATATCCATTTCACATTTCAATAGCAAGTTGTTCCCATCAAGCACTGGCTTGTATACATACCAGGGATTATCGATGAATTCTTTGCCTTTTTCTCAATATCATTTCCCTATTTTTTCAGGAATTTTTTGGAATTCACCTAAGGGTGAATTCCAAAGGAAGTCTTGAACAGATCAAAGACTTAGCACAAGTACCTAGCAACCACTGTGTCACTGCTGGGGCCTCTTGGAGATTGTGCCTCTTCACTGGCTTATTTCCATCCCTCGGAACAATAATGTCCCCATCAAAAGCTTTATAATCTGATTTCCCCCTTTGCTTCAAATGTATAATGTATCTCAGCACTTTAAATTTAATCGAGGAAAATTTAATAATTTTCAGCTGTATGCAAAAATCAGCAATGCTGCATTTATTTAGGAAAGTGATGCAGGCTCACTGGATATGGTAGAGATATAATAAAGCATGATTTGCTAGGGATTTTAAGAATTTATAGGAAAATTAACTTCTGGTTTCATTCTCATCTTGGCTAAGGAATAATAACATTCTGTTAATACAGTTATGCATTTCTGCAGCTTTATGCCCTCAGCTTGATTACAGATTATCAGGTTTCACAGCATGGAGAAGGGTAGGAATTAAATTAGGTGATGAGGATGGCTGTCGTCACACTTCTGAAAGCATTTGTATTGATATGAAATGTCTGGTGAGGTGGTCACATTGTTCACGTGAAGAAGTGGCTGCACATTATCAACAGAACCATCTTTCTGGGCCAACATTTCTATGCATGTATTTGAGGACTCTCAATATTAAAAAATGGACAGGATAGAAAGAAAGAAAATATAGCTCAGTGGTAGAGAACTTGCAGGGAACAGTCAAGACATGGTTTAGACCTTCCAGTCCTGAAAAAATAGGGAAATGATATTGAGAAAAAGGCAAAGGATTCATCGATAATCCCTGGTATGTATACAAGCTAGTGCTTGATGGAAATGACTTGCTATTGAAATGTGAAATGGATATGATCATTAAAATACTCTCTTTCAAGTTTCGAAGGTTCTGGAAGCAATTTGATAACAGAAGAATTTCCCCAAACATGACTTCATCAACCAGTAGATGCTTGTGTGTGATAACAGTGATAAGACCCTTCTGATAGGATATTTTTCTGCATTTGGTCCTGAGGCTGGGAAAGTCAACAGGATTGTGTTTGTCTTGGGAGTCAGATTTTTTCACAGATCTAAAAACATTTCTAGGTTTGACTTTTCCCCCCATACACGGTGGTATTTAGGGGAATTCTACAAAGAATCTTTACACCACATCTTGTGAAAATAACTACTTTTTTTTTTTTTGGTACTTTTTCTTCTGAGCCGGATGGCATTTTGCCTTCAGATCTCTCTCTCTCTTTGGGAGATCTGGTGATTTATGGGTACATGATTGGTTACTGTGAGCTGCTATGGAATGACTGTGACTGGTGTGCAGAGATATGGAGACACTAAATGTCTCTAGACACCCCACCATATCTCTATCTTTATCTCTATACCTATACCCATCCATCCATCCATCCATCCATCCATCCATCCATCCATCCATCCATCCATCTATATTACAACCCCTGCAGCGGAGAATGGCTCAGGGCACAATGTTAATAGGGCCAAGGCAGGGCCCTCCAGAGTGCTGCTCAGCTGGGCATGATGCTACCCATCAGTTCTGCTGTGCTAGCCACTGGAATGTCTAAAGTGTGAGCATCATTTTAGCTCAGGAGCTCAAGTCCAGCCTAGACAGAGAGAGAGAATAGAGAGGGAGGAAGGGGGACAGGATGGGCAGACAAGGAAGGAAGTTTCATATTACACAAATCTTCCCCCTAAAGTATGCCATACTCTCTACATACATTTCTCAAGATATAGTCTATGTCAACAATGAAAACTCATCTCACCTTCTTGAGCCATTGTTTCAAAGAGACTCTCACCTCGATTACCAACAGCAGAGACTTTGATGATTTTCACTGACCATAGGTTCAAAACTGCCATAAAAGAGGTAATGATATCCAGACACAGTGTGTGTGGGGGTCCACTCACCTCTGAAACAGGACCTGGCTGTATGCATCCAGGACATGGGCATGGGTGTGGAGCAGAATGATGTTGTAGCCCACGAGTGCCACCATCATGATTAACATTTTCAACTCGTAGTTCACCCTCAGGAAAACGGAGCAGGAGATCAATCCCAGAATGCAGCTGTATATGAAGTACTAGGACAGGAAAATAGGATGGTAAGACAAGCCTTAGGATTGCTAGGAAACCCTAACCAGTTACATCTGGAGAAACCATCCAACAAATATGGTCAACATGAAAGCTGGCTGAGGAGGCAGGTGCACATCTCCACCCTCTGATCTGAAACTTTGTACCTGAGTGTGTTTGCTTCATGAGAAATGTGGAGTTCAGGACACTGGCATACTGCATCTCAGTCCACTGGAAACGGTAGGTCTGCCCACTTGCCTGACCATCTTCTGTCTGTCTATCATATGTAGCAGGCACTGGAGAGCCCTGGATTCAGCCATACCTTCATCAATCACTATCAATGCATTGACTTTTGGCTAGTGCTGTCAGCATCTTCACTGTACAGTAAGGGTCATGATACTAGTCTTACAAATGTCTACAAAGAACAGATGCGGAGAGCCCAGAATCCAAACCCTACAGCCAAGACAGACTTGCCAAAGGGAGAAGTCAACTTTTCTGTGTGTTTTCTGTTGCTGCATCATGGAGATTCTAAGAACCTGGAGCTAGGTTTCTAATCCAGCATTCCCATGGTGGAAAGAGTATGGCAGAAAGAGCGAGCATCTCAGCTCAGTGAACTGGACTGGTTCCTAAGGCATCCGGTTGTGATTTCATCGCAGTGATGCACCACTTGTGAACTCCTACCACAGCCAGACCATCACCATGAGGCTACATGGAAGGTTACTGATATTAACTCATGAGTCCTGTTCTCACACAAGGAAAAAAGTCATAGTGGCCACAGAACAAGGTTCTGCTTTGTAACGGGGGTGCTCAATTGTGTGGAGGCATTGTGTAGGCACAGGGCAAATGTTTTGCTGCAGAGAACTTGAACCTCACATTCCTGTTTTCAAAGGAGACATAAATTCCAACCCAATGATACAACTGGGTGGCTCTAGCAGAAGTGACAGTTTCCTTGCATGGGTGCCAGGCAGTCACTCTTCACCTATGATGGCAGCACCTTGTGAGACCAGGGGTGTTGTAAGTATTCATCAGTGATTACTCACTGTTGGTTCTCCATTGCTCTGACCACCACAGAAAACAGAAAGGGACAGAGGGCCATGATGGGCTTATTTAGGCCAATGTGGAGAAAAGACATAAGAGAATCGTGAACATTTAAGTAGCAAAGCCATCCTCTCCTTACAGGGCGTTTCTTGAAATCAGCCCTGATTGCATCTTAGGTAGGTGGTCAAGTAAGCCTTAGGGACCATCTGAGGACTTATGGATACAATACACTTTGGCACTTCCTTGCCTAGGCTAGCCCCTTGGTGGGCTAACAATTCAGTTGTGAGTCCCAGGAGACCCGAACAGAATGGTGATAGCAATCCGATAGAACTAATTTGTCTCATTTTAAACTAACAGAATACAGGCTTGCAAGCATGCTTGTTTTTAATTGATTCTTTTTAGTTTTGGTAATCCACCTTTGTATTTTTTTCACCAAAGTATGAAAGCACACTAGATTAGAAATCAAATGAACAAAGCAAAATGAGAATCAGGTCTTTACAGCAAGAGTCCATGAGGTGGTGACTGCAGCCTGGTGGTTCCTTGCTCAGGTAACACAGCAGCTCCCCCCACCCCAGGCTGCTCTTCAGAGCTGGGGGGCTGCACTAAGAGCTGAATATAGTGGGCTGCATACCTGGGGTTTCTGGCCTATCTAACTCTTACAGCAGCTCATTTCAACAAGGAAGGAAGTCCTACATCTTCTGTCATCAAAGGATATAATGCCAACCACCTCAGAGAACTCACAGGGAGACTAACTATAACAACGCAGGAAACTCATGTGGAGGTTATATGTAACAGCACAGAAAACTCTCAGGGAGATTATAAACAACACACAGAGAATCTCTGTGGAGATTATATACTGCACATAGAGAATTTCCATGGAGACTATATACGACAACACAGACAGTTCAAAGCAGTGCCTGGCCCAAAGCTACATAAAATTTATGTTTTTGTTATAGGGGTATTAAATTTTTATCATTATTTGTAAAGACTGGCAGCCTTCATAAGTGGTAATTTTTAAAAGGGTTTTATTGTTGTTTTATGAACGTTCAGAAGCATGTGATATTAAAATTAGAAGTACAAAGTTTGGAGCTGAGACAAAAGGACGGACCATCTAGAGAGTGTCATATCCGGGGATCCATCCCATAATCAGCCTCCAAACGCTGACACCATTGCATACACTAGCAAGATTTTGCTGAAAGGACCCAGATATAGCTGTCTCTTGTGAGGCTATGCCGGAGCCTAGCAAACACAGAAGTGGATGTTCACAGTCAGCTATTGGATGGATCACAGGGCCCCCAATGGAGAAGCTAGAGAAAGTACCCAAGGAGCTAAAGGGATCTGCAACCCTATAGGTGGAACAACAATATGAACTAACCAGTACCCCCTGGAGCTTGTGTCTCTAGCTGCATATGTATCAGAAGATGGCCTAGTTGACCATCAGTGGAAAGAGAGGCCCATTGGTCGTGCAAACTTTATATGCCTTAGAAGTGGGAGTGGGTGGGTAGGGGAGTGGGGTGGGAGGGTATGGAGGACTTTTGGGATAGCACTGGAAATGTAAATGAAGAAAATACCTAATAAAAAAATCTGAAGAAAAATAAATTAGAAGTATACAAAACAACACACATAAAAATGAGAGTGTGTAATAGTTCCCAGTACCCAGAGTCATCTAATACTAATAATTAGCTATGTGTCTTTCCATGCTTCCTACATAGTTTATTAAAGGTATTATTTTAAGAAGTTGTATTTATATTTCTTGAGATAGCCTTAAATAATTCTTTTTAGTAATTTACTATGAATGTATGTTACTGAATGTTTTATAAACTAGATTATTTTTAAAGATTTATTTATTTATTTTATGTATATGAGTACACTGTTGCTCTCTTCCAACACAGCAGAAGAGGGCATTGGATCCCATTACAGATGGTTTTGAGCCACCATGTGGTTGCTGGGAATTGAACTCAGGATCTCTGAAAAAGCAGTCAGTGCTCTTAACCACTGAGCCATCTCGCCAACCTCACTGAATTTTTGTTTTTTAATATCTCATTTAAAGGCTGAGTTTAATTCTATTGTGTGGTTATAATGAAATGAATTACAATTTTTCCCACTTTTAGATTTTTCTCTTATTATGTAAATACTTTGTGGGTAAACTGTTCACTCTTTAAAATTAACTCACAAATTTAATCTTTCAGTGTTAGGAATTCATGTGGTTTTGCATTTAAAATACTAAATATTTTGACAAACTATTTTGTTATTACTGCAACTTTTATAATTATTAAAGTTTCTATTAGAAGAGTTATGTCCTGGTCAGTAGCAACTGGGACCTTCTTTCTCAGACCTTCCCCATTTTCTTCATTCTTAGACTTCCTATAATATGGGTTTAGAGATATGGTCTTGCAAACACACACAAGTAGTTCCCCTGATTCTCCTATGGGTGAATCTGCTAAGGCAGAAACCGTGATACTTTCCAGATCTTCTGGCCTTTTGACCTCCAGAGTTCCTCATGTGGTTTGTGTATAGGTAGGACATGCCAATGTGGTTTATATATAGGTGGGACATGACAATGTGGTTTATATATAGGTGGGACATGCGAATGTGGTTTATATATAGATGGGGCATGCTAGTGTAGGGCTCCTTGACAGAACCTGCTTTCCAAGGACTCACAATTGGGTTGAGAGAGTAAATGAGGTGTTGGCTGAGATCAATGACTTTGCACGGCTTAGGCTGATGTCACAGACAAACAACAAAGCATCATTGGGTGCAACTTTCTTACCGGGAGGAAAAACAAGTTTCGTGCATGAAGAATCGCTGTCTGGTTATCTGGGACAGAAACGTTTGCATTAGATGCATTCGCAGTTGGAAGGGTTGTCTCCTCAGAGTTGCTCAGGAAAAACTGAAAGAGAAATGTGTTTTTTTCAGTGAATTATTAGAGATTGGATGAAATACGTATCAGGAGAGAGCAGCACTTATTAATGACTGTTCTTCTTGTGTGCAGTCAGTGAACAGCCCTGGTCTCTACACTGCCAGTGTGACAGCTTCAGCTTCTTCTTGACACTGTGGGATGTTCTTGTCCATGAGTATGTAACCATTACAGTACTACTCCTTCAGTATAGAAACTCTAGGGCTTCAAGAGTGCTGTTGATGAAAACAGAAGCAACTGGATCAAATGTTAAGGTGCACACAGCACAGGAAGGCCTGCTAAGCCAACATCATCACATACACAGATATTCAACTCTCCCTCACAGAATCAGAGATGCCAGAACTGACTTCAGTCTGCTATCTTGGTTCAAACATTCAATGAATCAATAGACTAAAAAGGACAGTTGTCTGGAGCCACATTTGCCTACATCCATATTTACCTATAGCCACATTTGCCTACAGCTATATTTGCATACAGCCACTTTATTTGCATACAGCAATTTGCATTAGTCGCGTTATTTGCATATAGCCACATTTACATACATTATTTGTAAGCATTTGGCTTCTCAGATGATAGGTAAGAGGCCACAAACGTGAGCTTTTCCAAAGGTGGGTAGGATTAACAATAAGGTATCCAGATCAGCATCCAGAAGCAAAGGGTCAACCTGTTTGAAAGGCAGGACAAGAACCAACCCCTCTTTCTTCTAGATAAGCTATAACACAGACTGCCTCAGTAACTACTGATCAGTTTTCTGCCATGTGACTGGGAACACTAGATATATCCTGAAAAGATAAACTAGAAAATCATGACTCTTGAAAACTTCTCTTTATAGGAAGAAATTAACCTGTAAATCTAGGCTGTGCGTTCAGTATAGCGCTAAGCATTCACATCCAAGGTTGAAATGTAAGCCTTTCCTATATTTTTCCATGGTTGCTTCTGTTTACCACTTTACATTCTTTGATGGTACAGTTGTCAGCAATCTAGATTAGTTCACTCAAGTAAATAGGAAAAATGTTTATTTATGACAGTTTGGGTGGCATGTCTTTTTTCCCCCAACAATGATGCTTGATATAATGTTTTTATCTATTATAAATAAAACATACTTAAAAGTTAATGAAACATAGATATCTTTAATTTCTGCTAAATAACTTGTGTCAAAATCCATGATCTCTAGTTGACCTATAATTCTGTTATCATTTCTGGAAAAATTGTATCAGGAAGAAAACTGAATAAAAAAATTACCTGACATACACTATGCTGTAAAACACTGTAGATTTATATTTGACCAATCCTAAATGCGATTAATTTAAACATGTAAGGGCACAGAAAGGAAAAACGGAACCTTTTTAGTTTGGAGAGATACCACCCAGTCTAGTTGTAGGAACCCAGGAATTTTTAAATAATAAAATATCTTGATCATATCATCAGGGAGACCAAGAATAGGAAAGATGATGTGCTGTGTTCATGCTACGTGTAGGTACCAACTGCCTCTAGGAAGACCATGTCTTTGCCAGGATGCTATACATAAATACAATGCTATGAATCTGAAAATCAGTAGAAAACATGGGAGCTCTGGAGCTAGCTCAGCAGTTAAGAGCACTTGCTGCTCTTGCAGAAGACCTAGGTTTTGTTATCAGCAAGTCTGGGGACATGCAACTCCAGTTCCGGGAGTACTGATACCCTTTTCTGGTCTCGGTGGGCATGTGATACACATAGGCAATGTGGACACTCATACACATAAAATAAAATAAATCTTTTAAAAAACCAGTAGAAGATGCTAATCATTGTGTGCAAGAATACTTCCTGAACACAGTGTCCTCAGAGCAAGATGTTATCCCAATTCCTCTTTCCCATTCTTCCATGTTAATCCATCTCACTTCTCATAGAATGAACGTTCACATCATGATTATCTAGGGGACTCTTACTGAGCACTCTAATTGCTAAAGCCTTGGCAATAACTGTAAATTTTAAATTGTCTAGAACAAGATAGTCTCACTAGATGCTAAGAATGCCGTGAATATGGGGCTTTTCTTTCAAATTTTACACTTCCCAGCAATTTAATCTCAATCAAAAGCATCTTTCCCAAGAACTGTTAACTGTGACAACAGGATTTGACATGGAGATCTGTGCTTGGTGATGCCATTCTTTGTCATTTGTTAGGAGTTAGAAGTCCAAGTTGTTTACTGGTTGATTTCAGTTAATTCTTACCTGCATGAATCACAAGTTTATGTTTGAATTACTTGTAACAGATCTCTTGGCAGTTTCTCATTTCATGACGTGGGCTGGCACGTAATGACATCACCAGTGTTGGCACCAACAATGGAAGTCTATTCAGTTTTCTTTATCTCTTTCATTTTTTGAGATTATAATATAATCACACCTTCCTCCCTCCTCCTTTCTCCCCACGGATGCCTACGTACTTCTCCTTTCTCTCTTTCAAATTCATGGCCTCTTTTATTTTATTTTATTTTTATAAATTATTCATCTGTTCTACATGTGACTCTACGCAGCCTGCTGGATACTTGTGGGAAGCAAAACAAGGTCATTTGTAATTTGACTTAGGTTTGAAAAACAACATGGAATTTGGATAATTGTTGAGATATTTAGTATCATGTGGATGAATATGGAATGCTTAGGGCATCCTGGTAAAATATCTGAGGTCATTTCATATACATTGAACATTCTCAGAACTGTTAAAATGCAGGGTTGGAAAAACCCCCACAAGTGAGTGAGATCTGCACACAGCCTCCTGCACTGTGGCCCATTTCCATAGTCATCAGCACAGGGAGGCTACCCACAGCCACCAGCCCTCTCAGATTGTCCTGAGACATCTGTCCCATCTTAGGTAAGTAGAACAATGGGAGTTGAGCCTAGAGAAGCCACTGAAAGGGGCTGCCTGCTGCTCGCTGGGGAGACAAAGCAAGTGGAAGCTCACTTGTTCCAGAAGGGCCATGACAGCAATAAGAAAACAAGAATTGTGAACACAGAATGCTCTGTAAGATAAGCTGGGTACAAAAGAACATCAGTGTGTGGTTTCACTCTTGGGAGCATTCACAACAGGTAAATCCATAGGGACAGGAAGGCAGATGTACACAAGGGAAGGGAGGACCAGAGAGTGGAGACGACTGCTGCATTGTTTTTCAAGTGTAATTAATGCCATGGAATTGCACATGACAAAGTGATTAAATCAAGTGTTTTAGGTAACATTTTATTCAATGACAAATACATTTAAGATAGGCTTATTGAATTTAACTTCATGTGTGTTGAGTAGTTCACCTGGGTGTGTGTACATGTATCACGTGGGTGTCTGGTGCATGCGGGAGACAGAAGAGGGTGTCAGATGTTCAGGAAATGGAGTTATGGATGATTGTGAGTTACCATGTGTGTTGGAGAAGTTAAAAGTGGGTCTTCTGCAAGAACAGTGAGTACTCTTAGTAATGAGCCATCGCTCCATCTCTGACAATAAACAGTTTTAAAAGGAAATAGAAAAAAATTCTTCCAGTCGGAGGACAGTGACCTGCCCTGCAGGGAGCGCCATCTTGGCTCCGGGACTCCGCCGAGCTTAGTCTCTACAGGTCAGAGTGGGGACCACGGGGGCAGACGGCTTCTGGGACAGGCAGGAGCCACAGAGCCGCTGAGGCAGCACCCTTTTGGGGCCGCAGACTTCCGGCACCCTCCCAGCCGGAGGACAGAGACCTGCCCTGCAGAGAGTGCCATCTTGGCTCCGGGACTCCGCCGAACTTAGTCTACAGGTTAGAGTGAGGACCACAGAGGCAGACAGCTTCTGGGACAGGCGGGAGCCACAGAGCCGCTGAGGCAGCACCCTTTTGGGGCCGCAGACATCCGGCACCCTCCCAGTCGGAGGACAGTGACCTGCCCTGCAGGGAGCGCCATCTTGGCTCCGGGACTCCGCCGAGCTTAGTCTCTACAGGTCAGAGTGGGGACCACGGGGGCAGACGGCTTCTGGGACAGGCGGGAGCCACAGAGCTGCTGAGGAAGCACCCTTTAGGGGCCGCAGACATCCGGCACCCTCCCAGTCGGAGGCTCCGCCGAACTTAGTCTGTACAGGTCAGAGTGAGGACCACAGAGGCAGACAGCTTCTGGGACAGGCGGGAGCCACAGAACCGCTGAGGCAGCACCCTTTTGGGGCCGCAGACATCCGACACCCTCCCAGCCGGAGAACAGTGACCTGCCCTGCAGGGAGCGCCATCTTGGCTCCGGGACTCCGCCGAACTTAGTCTGTACAGGTCTGCTGACAGAGGATACTCAGAATCCCCAGAAGAACAACCTCTGAACAAGACTATAACTCTGGACTATAACAACTCCAGAGATTACCAGATGGCGAGAGGTAAAGGTAAGAATCTTACTAACAGAAACCAAGACCACTCACCATCATCAGGACCCAGCACTCCCACTTCGCCCAGTCCAGGGCACCCCAACACACCTGAAAAACTAGACCTGGATTTAAAAGCATATCTCATGATGATGGTAGAGGACATCAAGAAGGAATTTAAAGAACTACAGGAGAACATGGCTAAAGAGTTACAAGTCCTTAAAGAAAAACAGGAAAACACAACCAAACTGGTAGAAGTCCTTAAAGAGAAACAGGAAAACACATCCAATCAGATGATGGAAATGAACAAAACCATACTAGACCTAAAAAGGGAAGTAGACACAATAAAGAAAACCCAAAATGAGGCAACACTGGAGATAGAAACCCTAGGAAAGAAATCTGGAACCATAGATGCAAGCATCAGCAACAGAATACAAGAGATGGAAGAGAGAATCTCAGGTGCAGAAGATTCCATAGAGAACATGGGCACAACAATCAAGGAAAATGGAAAATGCAAAAAGATCCTAACTCAAAACATCCAGGAAATACAGGACACAATGAGAAGACCAAACCTACGGATAATAGGAGTGGATGAGAATGAAGATTTTCAACTCAAAGGACCAGCAAACATCTTCAACAAAATTATAGAAGAAAACTTCCCAAATCTAAAGAAAGAGATGCCCATGAACATACAAGAAGCCTACAGAACTCCAAATAGGCTGGACCAGAAAAGAAATACCTCCCGACACATAATAATCAGAACAACAAATGCACTAAATAAAGATAGAATACTAAAAGCAGTAAGAGAAAAAGGCCAAGTAACATATAAAGGCAAGCCTATCAGAATTACACCAGATTTTTCACCAGAGACTATGAAAGCTAGAAGATCCTGGACAGATGTTATACAGACACTAAAAGAACACAAATTCCAGCCCAAGCTACTATACCCAGCCAAACTCTCAATTAACATAGATGGAGAAACCAAAGTATTCCACGACAAAGCCAAATTCACACATTATCTCTCCACAAATCCAGCCCTTCAAATGATAATAACAGAAAAAAACCAATACAAGGACAGGAACCACGCCCTAGAAACAACAAGAAGGTAATCCCTCAACAAACCTAAAAGAAGACAGCCACAAGAACAGAATGCCAACTTTAACAACAAAAATAACAGGAAACAACAATTACTTTTCCTTAATATCTCTTAATATCAATGGACTCAACTCCCCAATAAAAAGACATAGACTAACAAACTGGCTACACAAACAAGACCCAACATTTTGCTGCTTACAAGAAACTCATCTCAGAGAAAAAGATAGACACTACCTCAGAATGAAAGGCTGGAAAACAATTTTCCAAGCAAATGGTCTGAAGAAACAAGCTGGAGTAGCCATTCTAATATCAGATAAGATTGACTTCCAACCCAAAGTCATCAAAAAAGACAGGGAGGGGCACTTCATACTCATCAAAGGTAAAATCCTCCAAGAGGAACTATCAATCCTGAATATCTATGCTCCAAATACAAAGGCAGCCTCATTCATTAAAGAAACTTTAGTAAATCTCAAAGCACACATTGCACCTCATACAATAATAGTGGGAGACTTCAACACACCACTTTCACCAATGGACAGATCATGGAAACAGAAACTAAACAGGGACACAGTGAAACTAACAGAAGTTATGGATCAAATGGATCTGGCAGATATCTACAGAACATTTTACCCTAAAACAAAAGGATACACCTTCTTCTCAGCACCTCATGGTACCTTCTCCAAAATTGACCACGTAATTGGGCACAAAACAGGACTCAACAGATACAAAAACATTGAAATTGTCCCATGCATCCTATCAGATCACCATGGACTAAGGCTGATCTTCAATAACAAAATAAATAATAGAAAGCCAACCTTCACGTGGAAACTGAACAACACTCTTCTCAATGATACCTTGGTCAAGGAAGGAATAAAGAAAGAAATTAAGGACTTTTTAGAGTTCAATGAAAATGAAGCCACAACATACCCAAACTTATGGGACGCAATGAAAGCATTTCTAAGAGGAAAACTCATAGCTCTGAGTGCCTCCAAAAGGAAACTAGAAAGAGCACACATTAGCAGCTTGACAACACACCTAAAAGCACTAGAACAAAAGGAAGCAAATTCACCCAAGAGGAGTAGACGGCAGGAAATAATCAAACTCAGGGGTGAAATCAACCAAGTGGAAACAAGAAAAACTATTCAAAGAATCAACCAATCAAGGAGCTGGTTCTTTGAGAAAATCAACAAGATAGATAAACCCTTAGCCAGACTCACTAGAGGGCACAGGGAAAGCATCCTAATTAACAAAATCAGAAATGAAAAAGGAGACATAACAACAGATCCTGAAGACATCCAAAACACCATCAGATCCTTCTACCAAAGGCTATACTCAACAAAACTGGAGAACCTGGATGAAATGGAGAAGTTCCTAGACAGATACCAGGTACCAAAGTTGAATCAAGATCAGGTTAATGATCTAAACAGCCCTATATCCCCCAAAGAAATAGAAGCAGTCATTAATAGTCTCCCAACCAAAAAAAGCCCAGGACCAGATGGGTTTAGTGCAGAGTTCTATCAGACCTTCAAAGAAGATCTAATCCCAGTTCTTCACAAACTATTCCACAAAATAGAAACAGAAGGTACTCTACCCAACTCATTCTATGAAGCCACAATTACTCTGATACCTAAACCACAAAAAGACCCAACAAAGATAGAAAACTTCAGACCAATATCCCTTATGAATATTGATGCAAAAATCCTCAATAAAATTCTTGCTAACCGAATCCAAGAACACATCAAAACAATCATCCATCCTGACCAAGTAGGTTTCATCCCAGGGATGCAGGGATGGTTCAATATACGGAAATCCATCAACGTAATCCTGTATATAAACAAACTCAAAGACAAAAACCACATGGTCATCTCGTTAGATGCGGAAAAAGCATTTGACAAGATCCAACACCCATTCATGATAAAAGTCTTGGAAAGATCAGGAATTCAAGGCCCATACCTAAACATGATAAAAGCAATCTACAGCAAACCAGTAGCCAACATCAAAGTAAATGGTGAGAAGCT
The DNA here is from genome assembly GCF_978045245.1 of Mus caroli. NCBI lineage: Eukaryota > Metazoa > Chordata > Mammalia > Rodentia > Muridae > Mus > Mus caroli. Next base: position 52,845,010 of record NW_028227270.1, on the reverse strand, counting down.
TGAAGCCATCCCTCTAAAATCAGGGACTAAACAAGGCTGTCCACTTTCTCCATACCTATTCAACATTGTACTTGAAGTCCTAGCCAGAGCAATTCGACAACAAAAGGAGATCAAAGGGATACAAATTGGAAAAGATGAAGTCAAAATATCACTTTTTGCAGATGATATGATAGTATATATAAGTGACCCTAAAAATTCCACCAGAGAACTCCTAAGCCTGATAAACAGCTTCGGTGAAGTAGCTGGATATAAAATTAACTCAAACAAATCAATGGCCTTTCTCTACACAAAGAATAAACAGGCTGAGAAAGAAATTAGGGAAACAACACCCTTCTCAATAGTCACAAATAATATAAAATATCTTGGCGTGACTCTAACTAAGGAAGTGAAAGATCTGTATAATAAAAACTTCAAGTCTCTGAAGAAAGAAATTCTAGAAGATCTCAGAAGATGGAAAGATCTCCCATGCTCATGGATTGGCAGGATCAACATTGTAAAAATGGCTATCTTGCCAAAAGCAATCTACAGATTCAATGCAATCCCCATCAAAATTCCAACTCAATTCTTCAATGAATTAGAAAGTGCAATCTGCAAATTCATCTGGAATAACAAAAAACCTAGGATAGCAAAAACTCTTCTCAAGGATAAAAGAACCTCTGGTGGAATCACCATGCCGGACCTAAAGCTCTACTACAGAGCAATTGTGATAAAAACTGCATGGTACTGGTATAGTGACAGACAAATAGACCAATGGAATAGAATTGAAGACCCAGAAATGAACCCACACACCTACGGTCACTTGATCTTCGACAAGGGAGCTAAAAACATCCAGTGGAAGAAAGACAGCATTTTCAACAAATGGTGCTGGCACAACTGGTTGTTAACATGTAGAAGAATGCGAATCGATCCATTCCTATCTCCTTGTACTAAGGTCAAGTCTAAGTGGATCAAGGAACTTCACATAAAACCAGAGACACTGAAACTTATAGAGGAGAAAGTGGGGAAAAGCCTTGAAGATATGGGCACAGGGGAAAAATTCCTGAATAGAACAGTAATGGCTTGTGCTGTAAGATCGAGAATTGACAAGTGGGACCTCATGAAACTACAAAGCTTCTGCAAGGCTAAAGACACCATCAATAAGACAAAAAAACCACCAACAGATTGGGAAAGGATCTTCACCTATCCTAAATCAGATAAGGGACTAATATCCAATATATATAAAGAACTCAAGAAGGTGGACTCCAGAAAGTCAAATAACCCCATTAAAAAATGGGGCTCAGAACTGAACAAAGAATTCTCGCCTGAGGAATACCGAATGGCAGTGAAACACCTGAAAAAATGTTCAACATCCTTAATCATCAGGGAAATGCAAATCAAAACAACCCTGAGATTCCACCTCACACCAGTCAGAATGGCTAAGATCAAAAATTCAGGTGACAGCAGTTGCTGGCGAGGATGTGGAGAAAGAGGAACACTCCTCCATTGTTGGTGGGATTGCAAGCTTGTACAACCACTCTGGAAATCAGTCTGGCGGTTCCTCAGAAAATTGGACATAGTACTACCGGAGGATCCAGCAATACCTCTCCTGGGCATATATCCAGAAGATGTCCCAACCGGTAAAAAGGACACATGTTCCACTATGTTCATAGCAGCCCTATTTATAATAGCCAGAAGCTGGAAAGAACCCAGATGTCCCTCAACAGAGGAATGGATACAGAAATTATGGTACATTTACACAATGGAGTACTACTCAGCTATTAAAAAGAATGAATTTATGAAATTCCTAGCCAAATGGATGGACCTGGAGGGCATCATCTTGAGTGAAGCAACACAATCACAAAAGAACTCACACAATATGTATTCACTGATAAGTGGATATTAGCCCAAAACTTAGGATACCCAAGATTTAAGATACAATTTGATAAACGCATGAAACTCAAGAAGAATGAAGACCAAAGTGTGGACACTGTGCACCTTCTCAGAATTGGGAACAAAACACCCAGGGAAGGAGTTACAGAGACAAAGTTCGTAGCGGTGATGAAAGGATGTACCATTTAGAGACTGCGGTACCCAGGGATCCATCCCATAATCAACTTCTAAACGCTGACACCATTGCATACACTAGCAAGATTTTGCTGAAAGGACCCAAATATAGCTGTCTCTTGTGAGACGATGCTGGGGCCTAGCAAACACAGGAGTGGATGTTCACAGTCAGCTATTGGATGTATCACAGGGCTCCCAATGGAGAAGCTAGAGAAAGTACCCAAGGAGCTAAAGGGATCTGCAACCCTATTGTTGGAACAACATGATGAACTAACCAGTACCCCGGAGCTCTTGTCTCTAACTGCATATGTATCGAAAGATGGCCTAGTCGGCCATCACTGGAAAGAGAGGCCCATTGGACTTGCAAACTTTATATGCCCCAATATAGGGGAATGCCAGGGCCAAAAGAATGGGAATGGGTGGGTAGGGAAGTGGGGGGCCTTATGGGGGACTTTTGGGATAGCATTGGAAATGTAATTGAGGAAAATATGTAATAAAAATATTAAAAAAAAAAAAAAAAGAAAAAAATTCTTAGTTAGACACCCAGGAGACATAGGTATCTACAAGAAGAGTAGCCCTTGTGTCTATTATGGGGTGGTACCTGTGTGTATGTATGTGTTTGCTTAAATCACTGGGGGAAATTTTAGTGATTTTCTGCCAGAAAATTTCATTTGCTAAGAAGTCATAGTCAGCTCCACAGGTGAAATCCCTATGATTCTTGGGTTCACTTGGGAAGGAAGGGATCAAGTAGTTTGTAAAGAGTGTCCCAGAAGGCACTGTGTTGTGTAGGAAGCTAAGCAGGATGGACATGTAGAAGGAGGGCCAGGTAGGAAGACACAGACACAATGAGGGGAGCAGGTAACACTGTGGAGGGAGAATGGGTTTTGCTTGCATTCTAGTGGAAGGTAGCATCTTCTCCAAGAGATAGCAAGGAAAAGGGAGCGCATCTCCCAGCTATGACACCCTCCGGTGTCCAGTCTATTTTGTCCACTCTTTTCTAAGGATCCCAGTGTTCCTGGGCACCAGCTGCTTAGGAGAGCCAGGAGGCTGGGTCTAGGGATTAGTGCTCATGGCAGGCTTGTCTCTGTAAATCCTGATGCAATCATAAGCGGCGCCAACACAACAAACTCCTGGGAAAGTCAGATAGCTACCTAGGTAAAACTGCTGCCATTTTGTTGATAATGTCAGCTTTTAAACCACTTTATGATCTCACTTTGGCATAAGCACAAGAAACCCTGGACATGAAAGAGCCACTGGAGGATCAGTAAACATGATGCACCTCCCACTGGGGAGGATGGAGCACTGCTGGCTTCCCTGCTCTGTGTGGTTGGACAGGAGAAGCAAGACAGCTATACAGCTCCATCCTTATTCCCCCGAACGTTGCTTAGCATGTAGTACAGGATTGTACTTATTCTAATTCACCACCTCCGTTCTCCATCAACTTTGCATGTCTTCTGGCACGCTCTCCTACCTGGCAGTAGGATTCTTCCATGTTAAGAAAGAAGAGCAACACTGCAAGATTTCTGGCACTGAAGGCAAAATTGTTCTCTCTATGTGGATTATAGTCATGGTATGAAAATATGTGTCAAACATGTCTACTTGGTCAATTACTATTAGTATTATTACTTGCCTGCTTGTCAACTACTATAAGTTAGCTTACATTGGATACATGTATCCAATCAAATGTTTCCCAGCTATAATCTCTTACAAAGAGTAGTTGATGAATCTCCATTGAGTAAGGTCAAACTATATTTTACAAAAAAGAAATGGTTTTGTTTTTCAGAGTTGTATACTTAACTCATCATTAATTATATATTCATGCACTAATGATTAGCTATGTCATAGGAAGAATACACTTCCTACAATGTGCAGGAAAGCAAAGACAACAAAAGGGCCTCATCAAGGAGACATTTTCCAATTCACTCCCATGTTAGTTGTGGCACTCATCACAACTGCCATCTTTGGAAACAACCTCGATTTGTTATTACTGATGAGTGAGTAAAGAAAATGCAGCATATAACACAGAGATGTTATGTAGTCTTAGGGGATCCTGTCATGCATGACTCTGGAGGACATTATGCTAAGTGAGTCAAGCCAAGTACAGACAGAAAACTACTACATGATCTCACTTGTATGTGGAGTCACAAAAAGTTGACTTTATACAGACAGAATGGTAGTTACCAAGGGCAAGAGGTCAGGAACTAGTAAAGGGTAAAAATTACAGTTGTGTAGGATGTGTAAATTTAGAGCTCCGATTTATGGTAGGAGCACAGAGTATTGTATAATTTGAAAATTAGCTAAAAGAATCGATTTTAGGCTCTAAATATACACATATACATGCACACATGAACTCACATGCATGCACACACAGACACACACACATACACATGCACACATACACTCATTTACATTCAGTAAGTAGGGAAGGGGAAAGATACCCGAAACTGCTCACTCACAGTAATTATTTTTCTGTATAGATGCACACCAAAATATCATGTTCTATGCTTCAAATATATATAATAATAAGAAAAGCCTTACTGTTTTTCTTGGTTGGTTTTGAAGATGGTGTCTCACACAGCCCAGACTGCTCTTGAACTTGCTATGTGGCCAAGGATGAGTTTGAGCTTCCGATCATCCATCCCCCACATCACACTATCGTTTATTACTGTGCTTGGTTAGGGGGATTGACCCCAGGGCCTTTTGAATGCTAGGTAATCACTCTAGTTTGAAACTCACTAATGAGTGTGTGGACATCCTATTAACTCTTGAGTTTCTATAATTTGTATGTGGTGCTGTTGGCCAGTGAAAGTCAGCTTCCTGGAAATGTGTTGACTCACTGACTCTCTGCCCACACAGGAGAACTCAAGTGCAGGGTGAGGAGGATCATGGTAAGAGTCTTCAGGTAACCTAATATACCCTGTGCAACCATACAAATGACTCAAAACTAGAGCCATAGCATCTGCTGTCCCCTCTAGGCTATTCCTCTGTCCATCCCGCTCACACAGAGGCTCATACAAAGCATCTCTTTCCTTAAACAAACTGCAGCAGCAGTTTGAGGCTGGATTCAACAGGCAGGAGGCAATCGGTGCCACAGAGACTTTGTGGGCAAGTTTCCAAAACTTCAAGACAAAAGGCTGAAGAAGTGGTTCGGCAGTTTAGAGTACCAGCTGTTCTTCCAGAGGACTCAGCACCTGAGTGGTAGATAACTGATGGTCTCTGTAGCTAACAGCTCTCTGCAAATTCAGTGCCAAGAGATCTGATACTCTCTTTTGGCCTCTGCAGGGACCAGGATGCATGTGGTAGATAGACATACATGGAAGCAAAACACCCATACACATCCCAAACCAAACCAAAGTAAACCAAACCAACCAACCAATGAACAAAGCAACCAACCAATCTACCGACTGACCAACTGACTAACCAACCAACTCAACCTGCAAGGCAGACCACAGGTGAAATGACCTGTTCAAAGCAAACCTTACCATGGGCTTACCCAGGGGCTTACCATGTTAAACACAGCCATGGTTAGTATGATAGCTGTGGTGACGATCGTGAGGGAGATCCGTGGCCATGGGCGGTTGGCTATGATGCCTGATGATTTCAAAAGCCACATGAGAGAGGCAGAGGCCTTTTTGCTGCATTGCTGTGTAGAAAGAGAAAGAAGAAATACACTGCTCTTTAGTGTATTCTCTGAAGTATAAAATGATGGTGTTTAAAACTGCAAGAAACACCAACACTTCTCCAAGATTAAACAGATCTCTCCCTGAGGACCCATACCAAGTCACAACCTCATTAAAATTATGTTGGCTGTCAAATGAAAGATACATTAAGTGTTTATGACAAAGGTATGATATTATTGTGTGTCTTTTCAGATAGACCTGAAATTATGATTTTAGGTAATTTTGGCAGAGGGAAAATTTCAGTTTATTTTATACTCTGGGGGAATGTACTAAATGGATATCTCATCTAAAGCAATTACTATACAGTTAGTTGATTTATGGAGCAAACAGGTCAACATGTTTCACATTCCTTTTTACTGCTACAGCAGCTAATCATAAGAGCACATTCAGAATGTAGAGTAAGTTTGCTGACTGATAGAATCTGCAGATAAGATTCTCAATGGTGGATGGCTTCCTGCCATGTTATTGGTGGTTCATTCTTCCACAGAAAAATTTTATTTCAAACATTGCTCTCTCTTTCTCTGAGTTCCACTAAATTTCACCAGGTGATCCCTGTGATCCTGGACTAGGAACTATCCCTTGGTGCCCGCCCGGTGGGTAGGCACCTGGTGGGTAGGCGTCTGGTGGGTAGGCGCCTGGTGGGTAGGCGCCTGGTGGCTACCTCAATAAGCACACAAGTCCTACGTCATGACAACGACTTCCTCCCTGAGAGACACCAATAGTCAATACTTCCTGATCTGTGCTGACTGTTCGTAGACCTAGTCATCTGAGGAACAGTGTAGGCATCCACAGCTGCTTGAAGTCACGGCTCTCAGAAGCCAGCATTCAACATCCTCTTCCTCATCATCTGGCCCTCATTCTTTCTTTCCACTCTGCCACATCAATGGTGATATAAATGTTCTGTTTACAGCCAAGCACTCAGTCTCCACTATTCTCAGCACCCTGATCAGCTATTTTGCCCCTGCATGAATGTCGGAAAGGCAACTGTAGGGAGGAGGGGAGAATGAAGAAATTCAGAGGGGATTAGAGAGGGTAGGGTTATAGTAATTATAATATTTTTTAATTTTTAAAAGCTATAATCATTTATTTGATGTGTGTCCACACATGGAATCAGAGGTCAGAGGACAACAAGACAAAGCTACTTCCCACAGTTAGAACTTCTGCATCAGACTTGGTGGCCAGCACCTCTACCCACTGAGCCAAATGCCTTTACTTACTAAGCCATCCTCCTGACCCCCAGTTTCCATGATTTTGACTATCTTAAATACCTTGAATATGTGGAATCATACATTTGCCCTAGTGACTAGTCTATTTCACTCATAATAATTCCCCAAAGCTCACCATGCTGTAGATGTTCCCTCTTTGTCAAGGCAGAGTAAAATCCCATTGTAAGTACATGATATACTTTTTTTTTTTTTTACTGAGGTAGATGTGGAATGCTCCCACCCCATGCTCACATGAGCACAACTATTGAAGCTCTCTTACTACAAAAAAGGGATCAGGATTGTTACAGAATGGGAGCAGATGTTCCTTCACCATTTCCATGGGCCCTGCACTGTTATGTGGTGTTTCATAGCTGGTCTTACATTCACTTCTGAATGGACAAGCCACTGTGAGTCTCACCTCAATCTGGGTCAGAGGGTAGAGCACAGAGAGCGCCTTCTAGGAATGAGTCACATGATCACACGAGGATGCTGCACTTTAATATGACAGGCAGTATCTGAAGAATTCTCCATGGAATCTCTAGGGAGGCAGTTGTCAACCTTTCTAATAGAGACCAGCCCTAAAGGGATGGGTCCTGGAAGTCTAATCCTCCCCCATGTTTATATGGTGGTAGATCTGGTGCAGTCTAACTAAAACTCAATGTGAGATAACCTCCAATGGCATTGGCAAACACCACTTACATTTTTTATACCTATTTCTTATGCTCTTTTTGAACTCTTCCTAAAATACCATTGACATAAGCCCTGAAATATGTTGAATGTCAACATGACAATCAAATAAGGCTGCTGCTGAGTGGGAGGCTGGTGGGGAGGGCAAGCATCCAGGCAGCACCTTCCAGGCATCCCCACAGCTGTGAGACTTTCCAAAAGTTAGTTATACCTTCTTGCCCAGTTTATTCACACACCTCCTTGGCCGTTTTGGAGATTTAAACACAAGGCACCTGATAGGAACTCACAAGTGTTAACTTTTCTCATTATTTCAGTGAAGAAAACATTGATATTTCTCAACAGCATCTCTGTGACTTGGAATCCATTTATTTCTTCAGACAACATCAGTAATTGATTCTTTCTTTCCATTCTTACTCTTTACTATGGTTCCCACACCCACAGTCCCTAACCCAAAAAAATGAAGAATGTTAGTCCTTTATGTAGATGAGGACCGATGCTTTGGCTTCACTCCTTGGGTAGATGTTCCCAAGAAGCTGGTCCAGAGTTCAAGTCAATGCTGGTTGACTCTAAGAGCTGAATCTCTGACTGGTGTAGAAGCCACTTTTGACTGGACTCTATAGATCCTCCTCCTCCTACCAGCAAACTGGAAGTGATCCAGATCTGTATTTTACATGTCAATCAAACAACAGAGCTTTAACAGGAGTTGGCAATGCTATGCATCTGTTATCCCGTATGGTGGCCCTTAACACTCAGCACATACAAGATGGGCTATGGGTCAAAGGAAGTACATCATAACTGTGTAATGAATACTACATCTAGTGGTGCTAATGGTATAGAACACACTCAGATCTGTGTTGTGCAGAAGCAGGAATGAAGTATGGAGATACATATCCAAGGAAATCTTATTCTTATCTAGCTCAGACTCTACAATATATATTCTGTGAGACAATAATATTTGGTTGGGCTCTGGTCAATTAAAACTAACTTTGTGTTTGCAGTCTATGGAGTAGGATTAGTAGTTTTTTGGAGATAAAAATGATTCTAATCAATGCACCTAACTTTATCTCTTCTTCCACACAGTCTTCACTGGACTCTCAAAGCTGTATTTTGAGACAACTTATAAACATATCAAACTAAATGCTCATTGTTTTCAAGGTCAGGAAGGTAGGCATCTCTGTTTCTCCCCAAATTGCCAACAAGAGGCAGAGTTAAAAACAAATGGTGATAGTTGGTCCTTGGTGCTTGTGTTGAGGAAAAGGAAGCAGGAGGGTTGGGTGGGCACAGAGAATCTAGTGATGGTGGTGAGAAGAACCAAAGGTCAGGATTTTAAAAGGAAAGGAAAGTTCTCAAAGGCTGATGAAGAGTCTAGGTATAGTGGTACATGCTGCAATCCCAGAACTCCAGAGGAGGCAGGGAGATCAGAAGTCCCAGGTCATCCTTGGCAATACAATAAGTTTAAGGTCAGGCTGGGCTAACAAAGACCCTGTCTCAAACAGAAATGGAAGTATAAAAAGGCCACACTAAAACCCATTACTTTGCATTTTAACTTATTATAAAAAGGGCCAACACTGTCTCTACTTGCAGTTCTCTACACAGTTCAAAATATTCTGATTTCAGTACTTCAGTAACGTCCCTGAGAGAAAAAGAGGCTCATCAAAATCCTGCCTATTTTGATTCGACATTATAAATGAGAGCATTTCAAGTAGTATGTCGACCTGTCCTCACAAGGTGCCACTTAACTAAAGAGGAGATAGTACCTGGGCCCAAGGCAAGGTAGTCCTTGATTTAACTGTCAGCATCATTTCAGCAAATCTGCTTCCCATCACTGGGTCCAGGTGTTCAAGGATTGGCTCTTACACTGAGATAGGACCACATTCACCCTCAAAAATCAGGTTTGGTACTAACTATATTGAGAGATTTAAAGAAAGAAAGAACATACACTTCCAGGAAAATTTTACCCCAGAGGTTATGCTGGAGTCTAGGAGACCTGTTGTGTAATAGAAAGCTGTGTGGTGAACACTTAAGTTCTTGATCCTAAAAAGACAAGCTGTCCAACAGATAGTCAGTGCTAATAGAATGCACTTGGATTTGAAAAAGCCAAAAAGATAACTCTGCCACAAAACATGGCTTTCACAGAGGCCTTGGACTCGACTCAGCTCATGAAGCACCAACTTTACAAATCTGACTTCAGAGTCTCCAGATCCAGGCAGAACCCAGTGTGGTAGAACATGTCTGCAATTATTTTGAGGTGGGAGACAGAGAGCAGAATCTCTGGAAATGGTGCCAGCCTGCCCTGTGTATGCAGTACAAAAACACAAGAGCCCTGATCTCAAATATGGTGGAAGGTGAGGATGAGCAACCCGAAGTTACCATATGTGTGTGCTTGGACACACAGGGAAAGAGGGCAGAGACAGGAGGGGAGAAGTGAATGAAAGCAGGGGTTGAGGGTGTGAAGCAGAGAGAGAGGGGGAAAGACAGAGAGAGAGAGAGAGAGAGAGAGAGAGAGAGAGAGAGAGAGAGAGAGAGAGAGAGAGTTTTCTCAGTACTGTACAATTCAGGAGAATGTAGAATTATTAGAATTATTAGAAAGAAATTAAAAAACAATGATAAATGATCACAACAAAGAAAGACGCTTTTGTACAATTAAAAAAAAACAGCTATTATGCAATATCCTCAATTCTCATGAAAAGGGCATTTCTTACCAAGAAAACAGTTCCAGAGGAATAAAACGCTCAGAGGCCATAGTTAGATAAATCATTGCACAAGGGTAATGATAACGTGAATAATCGGAGAATATTAAATATACAAAGATTAAGCGATACGAGCCCGGAAGATGAGAGGGATGATGAGATTAGAGTACGGGGTCTTTCTGCTTCACGACACAGTTGTAAGAGCATCCAAGCATCAGGTGTACGGTACAAGTTTTAAAGTAAACTAAAACCAAAGCCCCAAATAAATAGCTGGGCTGGAGTGCATCATGTCTAAGTTACCAGAGAGAAGATAGTCCATTTGTAAAAAAAAAAAAAAAAAAAAAAAAAGAAAGAAAGAAAGAGAGAGAGAGAGAGAGAGAGAGAGAGAGAGGAAGAGAGAAAGAAAAAAAAGACAGAAAAGAAGAAAAATGAGTAAAGGAGGTGAAACATGGGGAATTAATTAAAAACTATCAATCCCACCATCGTGATATACATGCAGGCTGCTTGTCAAATCAAGGCGGGGGACTTCTAGATCAGAGAAAACAGCATGCGGCCACGTGTTCTTTACCAGACTTATTACCAAATGATTACCAATTTTCCAAACAGACAAAGAGCAGCTGAGAGCAAGACGGAAAGAGGGTCACCGACAAGTTCAGCCCAAGAGGGCTGCGAGCGCTGTGTTGCCATTAGGGAAGGCAGACTTCAATGGCCGCGCTCTCCCCAAAGCAGAGGGTTTTGTGTTGGCTGGTGTGTGACCTACTTTTTCTCTCCTAGGATGAACTCTGCATTTGCACTTTTGTCATTGTCCCACAGGAGGTGGCTGGCAGGGTGGCATCACGCTGCTTCCACAGTTCAAGGCAGGAGGTAACGACGTAGGAAATGTCTTCTGACATTTTCTAAGATAAGCTTTGTGTGGTGGTGGTGGTGATGGTGGTGTGTGTGCATGTGGTGTGTGTGTGTGTGTGTGTGTGTGTGTGCGCGCGCGCACTCTATATCTGGTCAGAGTTACTGTTTTATACCACAGAGAGGTAAGTTTCTCCCACACAGCTCAGAAATATCTGTGTAATATTGGATATCTGTGCTCAGTATTAGCATCGCCACTGCTGTAATTATTCCATTACTGGCTCTGAGCATCTGTGAGAGGATGAAGAGGCTTCATGGAGCAGTGGTGGGGAAAGTATATATGGCTGTGTTTAGGCAGCAACTGCTTACAAAAGTTGTTCATGTGTGTGATGGTTTATATGTGCTCAGCCCAGGGCGTGGCACTATTAGAAGGTGTGGCCTATTGGAGTAGGTGTGTCACTGTGTACATGGGCTATAAGACCCTCATCCTAGCTGCTTGGAAGGCAGTATTCTGCTAGCTGCTGTCAGATGAAGATGTAGAATGCTCAGCTCCTCCTGTACCATGTCTGCCTGGACTTGGCTATGTTCCCACCTTGATGATAATGGACTGAACCTCTGAACCTGTAAGCCAGCCCCAATTAAATGCTGTCCTTAGAAGACTTGCCTTGGTCATGGTGTCTGTTCACAGCAGTAAAACCCTACCTAAGACAATGTGGATTTTAATGTTATACTTGGTCAAGTGTCCTGGAGGCAGACAGGACATTACTGTTATTCTTGGTGTAATGGGAGGCCAGCTGGATGCTGAGAAACCATTCCTGTTTTAAGAGACTTACTATATATGTCTGGGAAAACAATAACAATAAAAGAAAATGCATGTATAAAATTGAGGCTCAGCTATGGCACAGGTCTGGAGTTCCATGATACTCATCACAGAACTGGTAGAGATTCCAAAGTCTCTGGTAGTGGGACTAGCTGTTGAGCCCACTTCAGTGGATAAGAATTTGGAAGTGGATGCCAAGGGGAAGGTGGGAGGGAGGAGCTCCTGGTGCAGGCAGTGGCAGGCTGCAGGTAAAAGAAAGAAATTACCAATGAGGCTCAGAACAAGTTACTGAATAAACCTCTTCCCATTTGAGGGTCATCAGTAAGGAGCTCGGAGCTCTGAGTCATAATGACTCTACTGTTTGCACATTGCATGATTTTCTACCTTTCATCAGGCCAGCCGTGAAATGCCAACCACTGTGACTTCCATATGCTGGATACTCTGTGCAGAAGACAGGGACAAAGTTCTACAGAGAAAGAATCATTGGCTAAATTTACAGCATTTGTAACTTTTCTCATTTCTGTGACCAAATAGTTAAAAACAACTTGAGAGAGGGTTAATTTCAAATCATAGATTATGAGATTCAGGCCATCACGGCAGGGAGGCAAACTGGGGAGCCAAGACAGGGGGAAACTCTGGGCTGGAGTTTCCTCTCTTCCCTTCTCGTTCAGTCTGGTTCATGCGATGGAACCATCCACATTCAGGATGGCTTTTTTCTCTTGTGTTAAATAGACCTGAGATCACTATCATGGATCTGCCCAGAGGTGGGTCTCATTAGTGCCTACATGTTTCTTATTCCAATCAAGTTGAAAATCGACACTCAAGCTAACTACCATGCTCTCCTCTGCTTGACTTCCTTCTGAAAAGCAGAATTTTAATTCTTCCCTTTAATTCTTCACAGCGAGAACTTCACACTGGCATCCTTAGCATCAATCTGCCCTTGGCACTTATGACTGCAGAAGGTTAACAGCTGGTGGGCATTCTGCACATTTTCATAAGTTCAGTGTTTAATTAACAAGTAAATGCTAATCTCATCAGCTCTTATGCAACAAGTAGAATAGCCAGGGCTTAGAGAACGAGCAGACGAGTGGCAGCACCATCTCTCCATGACCACCGTGGGATATCTGTTCAATTCTATCTGGAGGGCATCGTGAAAGACACACAGCCCTTTCTAAGCCAGGTATGTGTTAATAGTTTAGCTGTTGATAGTTAAACAACCACCACAGAACCCTACAAACATCAAAATAACCCATTAGAGGGATGCAAATTTCTTCCTAAAGTTACAACCAGCTACTGGAGACTCTTATTTAAGCATTCCTTTATTGGATGTTCAAGAGCATATGTCCTAATTTGCATTTTCCTGAAGGTGAGGCTGTTGGACAACTCTGAAAATATTTATTTTATTAGCCATTTGTGTTTCCTCTTCTCAGAACTACCTGTTTTGTTCATTGGCCAATTTATTGATTACCAAGCAGGTTTATGCTTTTTAGTGTTTAATTGGTACATTTTTATACATTCTGGATATTCTTCAAGACTGACTCTTATAGCTGACAAAGATTTATTTTTTAAAGATTTATTTATTTATTATATATAAGTACACTGTAGCTGTCTTCAGACACTCCAGAAGAGGGAGTCAGATCTCGTTACGGATGGTTGTGAGCCACCATGTGGTTGCTGGGATTTGAACTCAGGAACGTAGGAAGAGCAGTAGGGTGCTCTTATCTACTGAGTCATCTCACCAGCCCAGCTGACAAAGATTTTATCCCATTGTACAGGCAGTCTATTTTCTTTGCTAATAATTTTCTTTTATGTGATTTCCTATAACATCATTTGTCAATTTTTGGGTTACTTCCTGTACTACTGGAGTTTTGTTTCACAGATCTGTATCTATGTCTATAGTTTCAAGTGTTTCTTCTTTTCCCTATCAGTCTTAGCATTCCAGTTTTTTACTTAAGAGCATGGATACATTTGAGTTGATATTTGTATGGGGTGAGAGATATGATGACTTCAGTTGGAATGGCTATCAAGACAGCAAATGACAAGGCATGTTAGAGAGGATGTTTGGAAAGAGGAACTTATTCATTGCTGGTGCAGCCAATACATAAATCACAGTGGTTTTACAAAACACTAAAAATAGAACCACCATATGAACCAGATATACATCTCTGGGTATATACCTAAAGGGCTCTGTAGCTTACTTAAGAGACATTTGCACACCCATGTTTATTGCTGTGGTCTTCACAACAATAAATTTCATGAAATCAGCATGGGTAGCCATAAAAATAGGAGTGGATAATGAAAATGTGAAACACACACACACAGGCATTTTATAAAGCTATAAAGAAAAAGGAATTATAAAATTTAAAGGAAATAGGATGTGGCTGAAAATCATATTAAGCAAGATATGCCAGACTCAGAAACACAAATAACACACATTCTTTCTCATATGTGGATTACAGATCTTAATTTTCAAAATGAGACAGGGTCTTATTTTGTAGCTTCGACTGCCCTGGAACTCACTACATAGACCTAGCTGGCCTTGACCTTGTAATGAATAATTCTCCTATCTCTGTCTCTCAAAAGCTAGGACTGCAGGTATACATTCATGTGAGAGTGAACATGTATACACTGTGAAGGGATCATGAACTGAGGCAGGGTTTGGGGTAGGTAACAAAGTGGAAAGCATAATTCTGGGGATGGGAGGGTTCAAGTGAGGGGAGAGATGTGGAGGGGGGGGGAGTGAACAGGGGAGGAGGGTTACCCAAAACAAGCATGTATGAAAATGCACTAGGGAAAGCTGTTCCTTTTTCACACTAATTTTAAAAACAAATACTTTTAAGTTTAGCCTTCACAATCCCTAGCATATCCAGTCTTCCGAGAGGGGAGACAGACACTGGTTCATTTGTAGCTTTGAAATTTTCCCAGAATCACCAGAGAGTTACAAAAAACTTGCTAGTGAGTGTCAAGTAGGTAACAGGGTTTGAGGAGCCCCAGGGAGGGTGGTGGCAATAATAATGAAGAACTACCAATTTCATCTTGATAGAACTTGGGGGTCCACAGTCTATGAACAGGGGGATCAAGAGATGTGTTATTAATAATAAAGAGGCTGGAGTCTCTGAGGCCAAAAAGGGAGGCACATGAAAGATCATAGTATTTTTATCAAAAGTAACAGACTCAATTCCTCCACATCAAAGACAAACACAGCTTCTAAAGCACAGGTGTGTAAACTATTGCTTTAAGAACAGGGCTGGATTTGTAGTGGAGCCACAGTGATAAACTTAGTGCTGAAGACTCAAGAAGTGGGCTGAAGAGAGTTTGGGAAGACAAGGTGAATCTGCATGCTTTACCACCCCAGGAAGGCTATAGATCATGGAAAACCACGTATATTCTCATAGTTAGCATGCTATTTGTATTTCATGTGAATGATATTTTAGCTGCACATATGTCTGTGTACCTACATATATCAGATTGTGCATGCCTGATGTCCAACTTTAGGTAGCCTTTCACATTTTCCTTTGTATCCCATGAACAAGATGAAACATTGGCTTATTTCTGTCTCCATTCTGGCTTTCTAAGATAGCTTTTATAGTGACCTAGCTAGCTAGCAATACTTGAATAATATGGAACAATAAATAGATAATTTTCATATCTCAAACTAGTCTTCAGCTAGCATATAAGTTACAAAACTGCACAATAGTTGGCTTAAAATGCAAATAAGTAATACTTTTTCCATTTGTTAGTTTTCAAAGTTTTATATATTCAAATAGATTTAAAAGTTGTGTTAAAAGTATTTTAAGGGGCTGGAGAGAGATGGCTCAGTGGTTAAGAACACTGGCTGATCTTCCAGAGGTCCTGAGCTTAATTCCCAGAAACCACATGATGAATTATAACCATTTATAATGAGATCTGGTGCCCTCTTCTGACCTGCAGGAGTTAAATAAATCTTTAAAAAAACACGGTTTAAAAAATATTTTAACTGTCCTTTACATGAAAACCTCATACTTGCATTCACTGCTACAAGTGGTCTGAAAATCAGTGATGATTCAAAAACACTTGACAGAAAGGGACAAGCAATCCCATGGAAAATTATGGAGTGACCCCAACCCTTTTTCTGGGTGCAGTGGTACACATTCACTTCCTAAGCTACTCAGAAGATTCAAGTAAGAGGATATTAAGTATGAGGATAGTCTAGGCTACAGATTGAGGCCTCATCTCCACGGTGAAGAAAAGCCATCTGACATTGTAATAGTGGTCAAATGAGTGCCTTGGTTGCCCATGTGATACCTCAATTAACACCTAGGCTGTCTCTCCCGCTGGCCTAAAGGGTGCTAGAAACCATGATTCTTCAAATATCTGCCAGTGGTCCCCTTCCTTTTGAAAAGATGATGTAAGCCATTTCAATACAACAAAAACACTTCCCAAGGGAGTTCTGTCTTTGAAGCACCTACCAAAAGCTGTCCAGCGAAGCAGACAAAGAGGATGAAGATGAGGGAGAGAAATGCAGCTCCAAAGGAGAAGCCAAGGATGGATGTTCTACCAGGGAAGAAAAAGCAACAGGTTAGTTCAGAGGTCGAGTCCATCACTCTGGAAAGTACCACTGATGCTTCTCACCCAACTATGAGTGTACTAAATCAGGATTGCGACCCTTGATTTTTTTCTTTTTTAAATAAAATGAACTCAAATGAAATGTATGTCCTTGGAAGAGTGTTGACAGCCATGGTGGAGCAACACACTATGAATGAACCATTCCTATGGCACTGATACGTCATGGAAGAAAGGACCATTTCTATATGGCTCACATTTTGTTTGACTTTTCAATACTCCATCTGTCCAAACTTTCCCCTGATTGGCCCCTTTCCTGCTAGAGGTATCCTAGAAAGTATTGTTTCTATGGATACCACCATGATTGCTTGGAACATCTTATCCTACCCTTATCACTGGTATCCTGAGGACACTGAATCTCCCATGTCCTCCATACCTCCCACCCAGATTCAATTTTATTCAACATGGATGCAGTCAAGTGTCTCCTGATCTTCTAGGATTTCATAGGGCAGGCCATGTACATGCTTCATCAAGCCAGAAAACGTGAAAAGCATGTCCACCAAATTAAACCTGTCCAGACGTTTTTCAGGCTAGGCTCACATATCGATGGATAAAACACTTACTTGTTTGCTAGTGGATGCTCACAGTCAGCTATTGGATGGATCACAGGGCCCCCAATGGAGGAGCTAGAGAAAGTACCCAAGGAGCTAAAGGGATCTGCAACCCTATAGGTGGAACAACATTATGAACTAACCAGTACCCCAGAGCTCTTGACTCTAGCTGCATATGTATCAAAAGATGGCCTAGTTGGCCATCACTGGAAAGAGAGGCCCATTGGACATGCAAACTTTATATGCCCCAGTACAGGGGAACACCAGGGCCAAAAAGTGAGAGTGGGTGGGTAGGGGAGTGGGGGGGAGGGTATGGGGGACTTTTGGGATAGCATTGGAAATGTAAATGAGGAAAATACCTAATAAAAATATTTTTTTAAAAAAACACTTACTTGTAAGGATGAAGACTAGAGTTGCATCCTTACCTCCTACACAATAAACCATGTGGGTATGGAAGCCCACATTCCTAACACTCAGAGGGAGAGACAGTGGATCTCTGGGATAAGTCAGCTGACCATACTAGTTGCATTAGTGAATTTCAGGTTCAACAAGAGATCTTTTCCCAGTAAATAAAACAGAGAGCGATAGACAACATCAAACATCAACATTTGATCTCACATGCATGAACTCACAGGACACACACACACACACACCACACACAAATATATATGATAAAAAGAACTTTACGTATTTCTGAGTGGTACTTTAAATAACTAAAGAACTCAAAATCTTCAAAAGTCCTTAAATCCCATCCTAGAATTCAGGACTAAGACAAGGGTTAGAAGCCATTCTTCAGACCTTGGAGTTGTGAGCTGCCATGTGGGTTCTGGGATTTGAACCAGGGTCCTCTGGAAAGAGTAGTGAGTGCCCTTAATAATTGAGCCTTGAAGTGATTGGAAGAACTAGATACAAATGACTAAATAAACCTGCAATCACACTCTAGGACACAGCCTGAGACTCGAAAAGAGCAACAAGGCAAGCAGTTGGGGTACTGAGTAACACTTCAAGACCTCATAATCGGGAACAATATCTCCACCCACTACCCCACTCCCCTATACTATTTCAAGACATGATTATGGTGGCCTTGACAAGAGCTGCAAGCTTCTGTTCAAACCAACACTGAGCACTGCGGCATGGTGCTTCCATGTAAGTCCTTATAAAGCAGTATACATATTTCAGACCTAGACTGTTGACAGGCATCATGTGTCCATCATGCTTCAATTCCACAAAAACGAGTGAGATGGGATCTTAGGGTTATGTAGAATATAGCAGAGGTAGATGCTAGGTGCTTCCTAAATTGTCTTACTCAGAACGTTGTCCCCTTACAGAACACACCAGGTCTCATTCCCTGGTGAGAAGCCAGCAAAGATCCTGGATACCAGCCTCTGCTCGAGGCTACCAAACACTACCAGAAACTCCTCCTTAGGGGAGCGAATGTGTGCAATGTGCATCTCAGAGGTAGCAAGCAGCCATAATTTTTAGTGGATCCCTCCACAAAACACACATGAAAGCAGGACCAGGTCTTCTTTGGCAGATAAAGGTTCTGCCTCCCTCACATCACATACACACCCGTATCCACATGGTTGTATTCTTTAATTTAAAAAGAATTTATTTATAGTATATGTATAAATGTTTTTCCTGCAGGTATGTATGTATGTATCTATGTATGTATGTATATCATGCAAATGCCCACTGTCAGTGGAAGTCAGAAGTTGGCACTGCATCCTTTGGAGTTAGAGAGAGGGATGGATGTTGGTTCTGGGAACATGGATCCTCTGCAAGAACAGTAAGTGCTCTTAAGCACTGAGCAATCTCTTCAGGCTTTGTGTAATTGTGATAGCTATTCCAAATTGTTAATGTGACTGTATCTGGAATGAACTATAATCCAGAAATGGAGGGCATATCTGTGATCCAGATCTTGACTTTGGATGACACAATCTTTTGATCCAGATCTTGAGGTATACTGGCCATGAAAAGCTTGGTCCCAGGCAAGGTGGTACATGCCTTTAATCCCAGGAGACAGAGGTCAAGACCAGCCTGGGATAGTTCAAGTTCTAAGTGAAGAACAGTTTAGGTCCAGTCATGGTGGTACACACCTTTAATCTGGGCTACACCTTTTGCTGGAGACCTACATAAGGACATTGGAAGAAGGAAGCCTCTCTCTTCTCCCCCTGCTTGCACTTGCCAGCACATCTGTTGGAACCTACTTCTTCAGGATTCCAGCTTATGCAGAAGTCCAGCTGAAAAAACCTAGCCTTGTGTGACTGAGCAACTACTAGATTCTTGGACTTCCCACTCACAGATGCCCATTGTTGGGTTAATTAGGCTGCACACTGTAAGTCATTCCCTTAATATATAGTGATATTTCATAAGTTCTCTGACTCTAAAGAACCCTGATTAATACAGTAATCATATTTTTTATTGATAGCTGCTTTTACTGTCAGACATTCCATAATTCTGCTCTGTTTATTGGTTCTGTTTCTTGGATCAATCTTGATAATGCTGATAGGAAACTACCCATTTTATTTGTATTTTCAAATGTAAAGAGTCTACATAACATCTTCAACACAATTCCTGAGCCTGAGGCTCAGGGGTCATGGTGGCAAAGAAGGTGGCAAAGTTATAAGAACGAGATGAATGGGAGATCTGCTGTGAGATTGTTTCCCTAGAAATGTCAGAGAGGCTACACCAAGAAGTGTACACTCTCAACATGGATACCTACACAAGGCCTGGATAACAACACTACCAATAGACATGGTAACATAGAAAGGAAAGCTCATGGGTTTTCAACAGTAGACAAAGATCCACAGCAACTGGGAATGCTGAGAGCCAGAGACATGGTCTTCCCCAGGGAAAGCTGCCTGCCTCCAGAACTGGGTTTCCATTATCACATGGTCAACCCTGCAATCTTATGCAATAGCAGTTAAAGAAAAAGATGTCATGAGAACAAAGCAGGGGGCGGGGAGTATAGGAGGAGATAGAAGAAAATAATATGATTGGAAGAAAGAAATGGAAGAAGAAAAATAATGTAATTTTGATTTCAAAAGTAAATTATAAAAATCTGATATAACATTGTCTTATAATGCAAACATCTCATATATGAAATAATTTCACCTGTGTTAAACATTTTTTCCCCTAAAATCTGAATTAGTCTTGAAACTTTGCATATTTTGCTGAACTCAAGACTTTGGTTTTTGTTTCACTATTAAGGACTATGATTTCTGTTCATATTTTACATTTCGAATTTAAATTAAAATAACTTTATTGAAACACATACTGTTCTTTTTATTTGACTGTCATTTATTAACAGTATTTTATACTTTCCAATAAATGTATTCAAGGACACAAATATTTCAGAACTTATTCTTTTGGCCAAACCCTACAGCTGCTGATTTACAGCTACTCGTTGTCACTCTTTCCTTAAAGCCTATAATTTCAATTTTCATCTTCTTGTAATAAGAGAATAATTAAAGCTATGATTACCAAATTCTACAGGGTAGTTATTTTTAGTTGGCCCTTATTATTTCTAAGTTTATTATAGCTGATCAGAAACTAAAGTCATTTTTTTTGCTCTGTGTGTGATAAATATGTCATATTTGTACTATGCCATAGGCATTTTGGAAAAGACATATATTTTATTTATTGTTGGTGACAGGGTGTGTTATCTGTAAACTTTTATTGAGAGAAACTGAGAAGTTAGTAAAGTTCTCCAGAGGCTGACTCACTTGACCTGTAAATGTAGAGTGTAATAGTATTTTACACTAGGACGCTGGGCTTGTCAATATATCTGAACATTCCAATAAATTTCCTTTTTTCTTCCAAAGAGATGCTGGAGTACATAGAAAGTTATGGTTGTTAAATTTTCTTGCAATTACATCATAATGAAACCCAAGTGTCCAAGGGAGGGAATCAAATAACAGTCCTAGCAAGTTTGACATCTATGAAGCATGATGGTTAGCATGGCAGGGTAGCCCTAAGGGCACAGTAGTGCCATGCATACCTGGGTGATAAATAACAGCTCTCTGATTGGATCAAAAGCCACTCAACTGGGGGGTGGGGAGTTGTGTCTCTTACTGGAAATATAACCAACTAACTAGGGCTACTGAAGTCACAGATCTTTGAGGAGAACCTACATCTACCACTTTAAAAAACTAACACAATCGCTAACTAGATTCTGAATACTTGTCCTTAGACCTGTAGGTAAGTGTCCTCACCTGGCATCTAGGAACTTTTTGTTGTTTTGTTTTACAAGAGATAAAAGCAATTTCAGAAAACCACAACCAGTAAACGTACAGAGTTGTAGAGCCCAGTCCCAGCAGACACATCTACAATACAACTCCTGCCTCTAAGAACATTAAAGGAAAGGTGGAAAAAAGATTTTTTTAAGAGTCAGAGAACCAAGGAGTTTGCTGTGAGGTTGTGTCTCCTAGTAATTTCAGAAGCAACGTCCACAAAGGATCAACAACATGACTACCTAAACCTGAGCTGAACAAAGATGACAGTAGACATGGTAAGGTAGACCAGAAAAGCTCAACCCTCCATAAAGGCAACCAAGAAATCCTTAGAGTATGAGAACCAGTCTTCCTCAGCAAAGAACACACCAATTGGTTATCCAATACCAAACAGTCATCCATGAAGACATGTACCTACAAGAGACATTATATAGATTGAGCAGAACATGTTTATGTATTCAGGAAGTATATGTATATAACAACAATTAATGAAAAAAGAGGATACGAATTTGAAAGAGAACAAGGAGAGGTATATGGGAGGATTTTAAGGTAGGAGATTACAGGGTGAAATGATGCAATTATATTATAATTTTAAAAAATAGCTTAAAAAGCCAAGGTTTAGCTTTATTAATTTTATTTTTCAATTATTTTCTGTTTTATTGAGTTTAGAAATATTATCTATTCTCCTTTATTTGATTCTAAATTGTTCATCTCTTTCTGCTTTTACAAGTTGGAAACAGTCAAATGATTAAAAGTTTTTCTCTCTTTTAATGCAAAGGCAGTAATCTCTACCCATCACTTACTATACTATTAGCTATATTAGCTATATTTCACATATTTTAATATATGGCCTGTTACTATTTAAACAGTTAAAATTTCTCTTATGATTTCTTAGTAGACTCGTGACTTATTCACAGGTATATAGTCTAGGGTCAAATACATGGGGATAATTTTAGATATTTTAGATATTTAGATATTAGTAGTTATTTCTTATTTGATTGTGATATGTTTAAATATCAAACTCTAAGACTTTAACTTTCTTTAATTTATTTCAACTTTATCAGATCTTTTCAGGATTTTTCTGGGTTTGTAGAAATTATATATTGGTCAATATTTCATGTATAGTTGAAGAAAATGTGTTTTGTGGTTTGCTTTATAGTTTCATGAAACAGTAATTAGGAAACTAATAATTTTATTCCAATACCCATCCTTGTTTGTAGAACAAGGGGTGGATCAGCTTTTAGAGCATTCAAAGGCGCTATGCAAGCTGGCAATGGAGGAAAGCAAGCAGCAATCCTACCCAGTTGTAGAGCCTATGAACCAGAGTAATGGCCAACTCTGTAAGATATCCTTAGCTGTACAAGAGTGGCATATTAATCTTGGTGGTAACCACATTAATTGGATTTATTACTACTTACTAGGAGGGAGTTCAACTGAAACCTACCCAACATTTTGTTTGCTGGAAAGGTCATGGACCCTAGAAGAGAACCTGCTCATGTCATTTTCCTAAATCCTTACAGCAGGGAATACTGGCACCCACGTCATCATTGTTCACATCCATGTCTTCCAAGGTTCTTATGTTCTGAATGCTTGTCTGCTTCTAAACTCACATGTTAAACTCTTAGTACCAAGGCAATGGCATTTGGGTAAGGGCCCTCCGGGATGTGAGTACATCATCAGAGTGGAGATGGTCTCCAACCATAGGAGGTTCCTTATCAGACCCTATCTAACTCTGCCACCCTCACAACGGACTTCAGTTTTCTAAAATCCTGTGAAAAAAATTCCTGTTGTTTACAAAATATGAAGTCTAGATGGTACTTTGTAACAGCAGACACCAGGGGACAAGAAATGCCACAAGTCAAAGTAGTGGTTGGTCAAAAGCTCTTAATTACTACCACTTATCCAGCCTGCTCTTTCAAAAGTGAGCTCTGGCCCATTAAGCATACCAAGATGTTTTTGCAACTTAATCAATTTTAATTAACATTCTTGGTGCAAAGCTGTTTCTTTTAAACATATGAGTATAATTGATTTATATACTTACTGAAAAGTAAATTTGACTCTTTCTTGCCATGAAGCAAGAAAAATTATACCTTTTAGTGGTGATATTTGACTTTAGCACTTTAATCAGTTGTATTGTTATATTCATGGAAAGGGCTGATTGGAGACCAAGTCCTTTCCCCCTCTGTGATTTTGCCTTTATGAGAGAAAGGTGCTCCTAACAAAGACAGGGACTCTCATTCTGGGGGAGGAAAACCCAGCAGGAGCGCTGTCTCCTAAAGCCCACAGTGCGTCCCTATGATAAGCCATTGCATTAGATAAATATGGGTGACTTTTTCAGGAATTCAACTCAAGGAGATAAGACCCATGGCATTTCTTCCTCTCCACCCTGACTCGTCCCTCCCTCCACGGAAGACTGTTCTACTCTATTTAGATTTTTTTTTTTTGAGTTAGATTCATCAAGGGTAATAATGGAGGGACAGAACACTCAAGTATAAGTTATCATGGAATAATTCAAAATCTCCTTTATAAAGGATACAACTTCAACATGAAAGGCCTTCAGTAGCAATCGAAAACAAAAAGAAGTGAAAGTTTAGGAGACAGAAAGGCATTCACATCCGTGGTGTAAAAAAATGAGTCCTGGGATCCTCATTTTCCCTCAAACCTGTTCTTTCCATCAGAGGATGTTTTCCTTTTGCAAATGGCAGACATTCTTCCTGCTCCTCAAATGAAGCACACAAACAAAACTCCGCAAAACAACCCTCTGAGAGTTTCGTACCTGATCAAGCAGCAAGAATCTTCTGTATCAGGTTTTATACTACAGCTCAGAAGTAGTCCATTTTATTTTTTATGACATTCAGTGCCATCTCCATGAAAACCACCATGTCTTACTTGGTCCTGTATCTTTCCTTCCCATACATCATCCCCAGTGCACATCCAGATCGTGACCTCTGCTTTAAATCTCTCATGGCTCCTCAAAGCACTGGGTAAGATATTTGTAGCTCTTAGGGTAGGCTGCAGTACAGGAGCTACCAAAACCAGCCTTGACACTGCTTCTCCTATCCCTTTAGATACCTGCTCTCCTGAGGTGTGCTCTAGGTTTTGATTACCCACCAAAGCAAACTACCTCTATCATAGCTACCCTCATTACGAATGCCAAGGGAATCAAGTCTATTTCTAGTGGGTATGAATGATAGCGCTTTCTCATTATTTTCCACATTTGAGAGAATACTAAAAATGGCCCTTTGAAAAGAGCATTAAAGAATTACTGAAAATATATCTTTAAATGAGTAAGGAAATTGACAGAATCTAAGTAGAAATAATGGTTTTGAGGCTGCAATTTTGCTATTAAATTTTCTCAAGTAAAGTATCATTGTTACTTGCCTAGCCAGGGATAATGAGACATAAGATATCTAACTAAACATTATTAATAAAATGTATCCTTGCTTCAACAACTTTCACAATGCAAAGCCTGATTTAAAAGAATCATTGACTTTGACAGATAATTTGAATAGAATAATTGAAACATGCCCCACATTTGATTATTATTTGGTCTTTGAAAGAATTTCTTATTTATAACAAAATTCTGCATACATAGTACAGGCAGAGCAGCAAAAAACACCTAGAAAAGAGGGGTCCATTGATAATTTAATTAATTCTATTCAAATCCTAATACTAGAGCCAAGTTCCACAAACTGGGATGGGTATAAAGAAGATTGCAGAACCTCTTTCAGGAAAATGCTTTCTTCCATTGACCATTTCCAAGTAGAAAATCCCTCTGTTAGAAATTCATTTGCTCACTCACTCAGTCCTGACTTCTGCTTGCCTTTTTTGATTAAAAACAAACAAATTGATTAAAAACCAAAGATGGTCCCTTGAGCAGGTGAGTCCCAGAGGTACCTGACACCAAAATCAACCTTGTGGTGATGCCTTAATACCAGAGAATGAATGAGGTGCCTGCAAACCAGATGAAACCATGTCTAAATAGGAGGTAGTGAAAGGAGAACCTGAAGAAAGACTTTATAGCCTGCAGCTCAGAATGGAAATGATGTACAGATAGGAACTTGGGTTGGAAGGTAAGCAATGGGTATGGAGTTGTCTCCTTTGTGGCAAGGTGGTTCAGGAACTCAGAAAAGGCCACACTTAGTCACATAGGCATACAGGAACAAAACAAAACAAAACAAAAAACCAAACCAAAACAAAAACCCCAAAACAATAGCAACAACAGCCACTACCACCAAAACAAAACAAAACAAAACCAAAATCAGAAAAATAAAACATAAGAGACAAAAGCTCTTAAAGGACCCAGGACATGCAGATTTCATGCAAAGGCATGCAAGGAGCCTTGCAGT
The DNA here is from genome assembly GCF_978045245.1 of Mus caroli. Taxonomy (NCBI): domain Eukaryota; kingdom Metazoa; phylum Chordata; class Mammalia; order Rodentia; family Muridae; genus Mus; species Mus caroli. Next base: position 52,819,308 of record NW_028227270.1, on the reverse strand, counting down.
AGCAGAGAATGGGACGAATCCACTTGAATTATACATGTGGAAATCTGTGCTTCAGAACCAGTAGAAGAATTAAAGAAATTGTTTAATCCTTAAAAGTTAGGAATATGAATTCAACTAAAGTTAACATAAGATAAAATAGTAGAGGTGAGGGCACTTGTAAGCAAATACATCAAAAATATCAGTTGAATAATGCCACATTAATATGAATTAAGACTGAACAAATTAAAAGGGTAATCTAGGAAACACACATAAATCCAAACAGTGTCCAAAGGAAGGATCACGATTGCAATGCACAGGATATAGTCTTAGCACTTGAAAAGTCTGTGCGGTGGACACTGGGGTGTTTGTGACAGTACTTTTCTGTATCTTTAAAACATTCAAAAGCAAACACCATTTAAATAGAAATAAACAGGGCTAACATGAGAAAGGTGAAAGAAGAAATATAACAAGAGCTTTGAGGCAGGCAAGGGACCGGGCCATGAGACAGGGCATGCATCTGTCAACACCAGCAGGAAAGGTGGCCCATGTGGACTCCACAGGGCTCATTTTCAATGGCCAACTTGTTTGATGTAAAACCAAGTACCCGATGAAATTTGTGAGAGTGGACTTTCCTGGGCTTATCAAGATGTGGCAGAAAACAAGAGACAAGAAAATCAAAGCCAACCCTGCCAGCCAGCATGGTGTGGTGCAGTGTCCTCTTCTCTTTTGTATTTTATTTATTTTATTTTATTTTAATTTAGTTTTTTTATTTTTTTAATTAGGTATTTATTTCATTTACATTTCTAATGCTATCCCAAAAGTCCCCCACATGCTCCCCCACCTTCCCACTCCCACTTCTTGGCCCTGGCATTCCCCTGTACTGAGGCATATAAAGTTTGCACGACCAATGGGCCTTCCTTTCCACTGATGGCCGACTAGGCCATCTTCTGATACATATGCAGCTAGAGACACGAACTCCCGGGGGGGGTGTTACTGGTTAGTTCATATTGTTGTTCCACCTATAGGGTTGCAGATCCCTTTAGCTCCTTGGTTACTTTCTCTAGCTCCTCCATTGGGAGCCCTGTGATCCATCCAATAGCTGACTGTGAGCATCCATTTCTGTGTTTGCTAGGCCCCAGTATAGTCTCACAAGAGACAGCTGTATCTGGGTCCTTTCAGCAAAATCTTGCTAGTGAATGCAATGGTGTTAGCGTTTGGAAGCTGATTATGGGATGGATCCCCAGATATGGCAGTTTCTAGATGGTCCATCCTTTCGTCTCAGCTCCAATCTTTGTCTCTGTAACTCCTTCCATGGGTGTTTTGTTCCCAGTTCTAAGAAGGGGCAAAGTGTTCACACTTTGGTCTTCGTTTTTCTTGAGTTTCATGTGTTTTGCAAATTGTATCTTATATCTTGGGTATTCTAAGTTTCTGGGCTAATATGCACTTATCAGTGAGTACATTTTGTGTGAGTTCTTTTGTGATTGGGTTACCTCACTCAGGATGATGCCCTCCAGGTCCATCCATTTGCCTAGGAATTTTATAAATTCATTCTTTTTAATAGCTGAGTAGTACGCCATTGTGTAAATGTACCACATTTTCTGTATCCATTCCTCTGTTGAGGGGCATCTGGGTTCTTTCCAGTTTCTGGCTATTATAAATAAGGCTGCTATGAACATAGTGGAGCATGTGTCCTTTTTACCAGTTGGAACATCTTCTGGATATATGCCCAGGAGAGGTATTGCGGGATCCTCCGGAAGTACTATGTCCAATTTTCTGAGGAATCATCAGACTGATTTGCAGAGTGGTAGTACAAGCTTGCAATCCCACCAACAGTGGAGGAGTGTTCCTCTTTGTCCACATCCTCGCCAGCATCTGCTGTCACCTGAATTTTTCATCTTAGCCATTCTGACTGGTGTGAGGTGGAATCTCAGGGTTGTTTTGATTTGCATTTCCGTGATGATTAAAGATGTTGAACATTTTTTCAGGTGCTTCTCTTCCATTCGGTATTCCTCAGGTGAGAATTCTTTGTTTAGCTCTGAGCCCCAATTTTTAATGGGGTTATTTGATTTTCTGGAGTCCACCTTCGTGAGTTCTTTATATATATTGAATATTAGTCCCCTATCTGATTTAGGATAGGTAAAGATCCTTTCCCAATCTTTTGGTGGCCTTTTTGTCTTATTGACGGTGTCTTTTGCCTTGCAGAAGCTATGTGATTTTATGAGGTCCCATTTGTCGCTGTTCTATTCAGGAATTTTCCCCCTGTACCCATATCTTTGATGCTTCTCCCTAATTTCTCCTCTATAAGTTTCAGTGTCTCTGGTTTTATGTGGAGTTCCTTAATCCACTTAGATTTGACCTTAGTACAAGGAGATAGAAATGGATCAATTCAAATTCTTCTACATGATAATTGCCAGTCGTGCCAGCACCATTTGTTGAAAATGCTGTCTTTTTTCCACTGGATGGTGTTTGCCCCCTTGTCAAAGATCAAGTGGCGATAGGTGTGTGGGTTCATTTCCGGGTCTTCAATTTTATTCCATTGGTCTACTTGTCTGTCGTTATACCAGTAGCATGCAGTTTTTTATCACAATTGCTCTGTAGTAAAGCTTTAGGTCAGGCATGGTGATTCCACTGGAGGTTTTTTTATCCTTGAGCAGAGTTTTTGCTATCCTAGGTTTTTTTTTTTTTTTTTTGTTACTGCAGATGAATTTGCAGATTGCCCTTTCTAATTCATTGAAGAATTGAGTTGGAATTTTGATGGGGATTACATTGAATCTGTAGATTGCTTTTGGCAAGATAGCCATTTTTACTATACTGATCCTGCCAATCCATGAGTATGGGAGATCTTTCCATCTTCTGAGATCTTCTTTAATTTCTTTCTTCAGAGACTTGAAGTTCTTATCATACAGCTCTTTCAGTTCCTTAGAGTCACGCCAAGGTATTTTATATTATTTGTGACTATTGAGAAGGGTGTTGTTTCCCTAATTTCTTTCTCAGCCTGTTTATTCTTTGTGTAGAGAAAGGCCATTGACTTGTTTGAGTTAATTTTATATCTAGCTACTTCATTGAAGCTGTTTACCAGGTTTAGGAGTTCTCTGGTAGAACTTTTAGGGTCACTTATATATACTATCTTATCATCTGCAAAAAGTGATATTTTGACTTCTTCCTTTCCAATTTGTATCCCCTTGATCTCTTTTTGTTGTCTAATTGCTCTGGCTAGGAATTCAAGTACAATGTTGAATAGGTATGGAGAAACTGGGCAGCCTTGTCTAGTTCCTGAATTTAGTGGGATTGCTTCCAGCTTCTCACCATTTACTTTGATGTTGGCTACTGGTTTGCTGTAGATTGCTTTTTATCATGGTTAGGTATGGGCCTTGACTTCTTGATCTTTCCAAGACTTTTATCATGAATGGGTGTTAGATTTTGTCAAATGCTGTCTCCGCGTCTAACGAGATGATCATGTGGTTTTTGTCTTTGAGTTTGTTTATATACTGGATTACATTGATGGATTTCTGTATATTGAACCATCCCTGCATCTCTGGGATGAAACCTACTTGGTCAGGATGGATGATTGTTTTCATGTGTTCTTGGATTTGGTTAGTGAGAACTTTATTGAGGATTTTTGCATTGATATTCATAAGGGAAATTGGTCTGAAGTTCTCTATCTTTGTTGGGCATTTCTGTGGTTTAGGTTTCAGAGTAATTGTGGCTTCATAAAATGAGTTGGGTAGAGTACCTTCTGCTTCTATTTTGTGGAATAGTTTGTGAAGAACTAGGATTAGATCTTCTTTGAAGGTCTGATAGAACTCTCCACTAAACCCATCTGGTCCTGAGCCTTTTTTGTTTGGGAGACTATTAATGACTGCTTCTATTTCTTTAGGGGATATACGACTGTTTAGATCATTAACCTGATCTTGATTTAACTTTGGTACCTGGTATCTGTCTAGAAACTTGTCCATTTCGTCCAGGTTCTCCAATTTTGTTTAGTATAGCTTTTTGTATAAGGATCTTATGGTGTTTTGGATTTCTTCAGGATCTGTTGTTATGTCTCCCTTTTCATTTCTGATTTTGTTAATTAGGCTGCTTTCCCTGTGTCCTCTAGTGAGTCTGGCTAAGGGTTTATCTATCTTGTTGATTTTCTCAAAGAAACAGCTCCTCATTTGGATGATTCTTTGTATAGTTCTTCTTGTTTCCACTTGGTTGATTTCGCCCCTGAGTTTGATTATTTCCTGCCTTCTACTTTTCTTGGGTGAATTTGCTTCCTTTTGTTCTAGAGCTTTTAGGTGTGTTGTCAAGCTGCTAATGTGTGCTCTCTCTAGTTTCTTTTTGGAGGCACTCAGAGCTATGAGTTTTCCTCTTAGAAATGCTTTCATTGTGTCCCATAAGTTTGGGTATGTTGTGGCTTCATTTTCATTAAACTCCAAAAAGTCCTTAATTTCTTTCTTTATCCTTCCTTGACCAAGGTATCATTGAGAAGAGTGTTTTTAGTTTCCACGTACATGTTGGCTTTGTATTATTTATGTTGTTATTGAAGATCATCCTTAGTCCATGGTGATCTGATAGGATGTATGGGACAATTTCAATATTTTTGTATCTGTTGAGGCCTGTTTTGTGACCAATTATATGGTCAATTTTGGAGAAGGTACCATGAGGTGCTGAGAAGAAGGTATATCCTTTTGTTTTAGGATAAAATGTTCTGTAGATACCTGTTAGATCCATTTGTTTCATAACTTCTGTTAGTTTCACTGTGTCTCTGCTTAGTTTCTGTTTCCAGGATCTGTCCATTGATGAGAGTGGGATGTTAAAGTCTCCCACTATTATTGTGTGAGGTGCAATGTGTGCTTTGAGCTTTACTAAAGTTTCTTTAATGAATGTGACTGCCCTTGCATTTGGAACATAGATATTCAGAATTGAGAGTTCCTCTTGGAAGATTTTAGCTTTTATGTGTATGAAGTGTCCCTCCTTGTCTTTTTTGATAACTTTGGGTTGGAAGTTGATTTTATTCGATATTAGAATGGCTACTCCTGCTTGTTTCTTCAGACCACTTGCTTGGAAAACAGTTTTCCAGCCTTTCACTCTGAAGTAGTGTCTGTCTTTTTCCCTGAGATGGTTTTACTATACGCAGGAAAATGTTGGGTCCTGTTTGTGTAGCTAGTCTTTTAGTCTATGTCTTTTTATTGGGGAATTGAGTCTATTGATATTAAGAGATATTAAGGAAAAGTAATTGTTGCTTTCTGTCATTTTTGTTGTTAGAGTTAGGATTCTGCTCTTGTGGCTGTCTTCTGTTAGGTTTGTTGAAGGATTACTTTTTTGCTTTTTCTAGGATGTAATTTCCATCATTGTATTGTTTTTTCCCCATTATTATCCTTTGCAGGGCTAGGTTCGTGGAAAGATATTGTGTGAATTTGGTTTTGTCATGGAATACTTTGGTTTCTCCATCTATGTTAATTGGGAGTTTTTCTGGGTATAGTAGCCTGGGCTGGCAGTTGTGTTCTCTTAGTGTCAGTATAACATCTGTCCAGGATCTTCTGGCTTTCATAGTCTCTGGTTAGAAGTCTGGCCTGCCTTTATATGTTACTTGACTTTTTTCCTTTACTGCTTTTAATATTCTGTCTTTATTTAGTGCATTTGTTGTTCTGATTATTATGTGTCAGGAGGAATTCCTTTTCTGGTCCAGTCTATTTGGAGTCTGTAGGCTTCTTTTATGTTCTTGGGCATCTCTTTCTTTAGTTTTGGGAAGTTTTCTTCTATAATTTTGTTGAAGATATTTGCTGGCCCTTTAAGTTGAAAATCTTCATTCTCATCTACTCCTATTATCCATAGGTTTGGTCTTCTCACTGTGTCCTGGATCTCCTGGATGTTTTTTTTTTTTTGAATTAGCTTCTTTTTGCATTTTGCATTTTCTTTGATTGTTGTGTCCATGATCCCTATGGAATCTTCTGCACCTGAGATTCTCTCTTCCATCTCTTGTATTCTGTTGCTGATGCTCGCTTCTATGGTTCTTGATTTCTTTCCTAAGATTTCTATCTCCAGAGTTATCTCTTTTTGGATTTTCTATATTGTTTTTCCTTCCATTTTTAGATCCTGGGTGGTTTTGTTCAATACCATCACCTGTTTGGTAATGTTTTCCTGTAATTCTCTAAGGGATTTTTGTGTTTCCTCTTTAAAGGCTTCTAGCTGTTTGCCTGTGTTTTCCTTTATTTCTCTCTTAAAGTCCTCCATCATCATCATGAGAAGTGACTTTAGATCCATGTCTTGTTTTTCTGGTGTGATGGTGTATCCAGGACTTGCTAAGGTGGGAGAGTTTGGTTCTGATGATGCCAAGTAACCTTCGTTTCTGTTGCTTCTGTTTTTATGCTTTCCTCCTGCCATCTCTCAAGTGCTTGCTGCCCTCACTATATCTGATTGGAGCTTGTCCTTCCTATAATCCTAGTTGATTCAGGACTCCTCAGAGTCCAACTTTCCCTGTGATCCTTTGATTGTGCGATCCTGTGAACCTGAGATTCTGGGTGTATCAGAGTTCTTGGCAGTCAAGCTCCTCTGAGACCCTGAAATACTGGTGTGACCCAGCTCCTGTTATCCTGGGATCTTGTTGTCCTATGATTCTGGGCATGTTACAGTGCCTGGAAATGGTGTCTCCTTTGAGGACCGTGGAGCTGTCTGGCCTGTTTGGAACCAAGGTAAACCAGAACTGATCAAAAAGAACCTGAGCCTCTGGTTAGGAAGGGCTCCTATGTCCTTGTTCCTGCTGTCACAGGCCGTCACAATTGGATTGGAACTGATGTTGGATTGGAATTTAGGATTACCAGTGATCCTAAGATCATGTGAAGAGTTCTCTAGGAACCGTGGGGATGTCTGCTGACTCCTTGCCCAAGGTGACCTGGTGCTGGTGCAGACCACAAGGGACTTGTGCCCCTGGTTAGGCTGGTTTTCTGCTTCCTTAATGCCGTCTCAGGTCCCTCGAGATTGGATTGGAACTGATGTTGTGTTCCACTCACCAGTGATCCTAAGATCGAGTGGAGAGTCCTCTAGGGACGGTGGGAGTGTCTGCTGACTCCTTGCCCAAGGTGACCCGTGCTGGCGCTGATCAGAAGGGGTTGCAATCTGTTTCTTAACTGAGAATTATGAAGCATTTTTTTCTCAGTCTTTTGTCTTCCTTGGGGATTTTTTTTAAAAAACAACCATTCATTTTTCCAGTGATCGACAGCCCCTGCATCACTTAGGATGTAGGTAATATAGAGGTTCACGTAATGGATAGATGCAGGAAAACGAATTTATGCACTTGCCAGTGGCGCTGTGCCCCAGTTCCCTGGGTGATCATGACTCCACGACAAACTTCTGCTCCCTGGCAGCCCTAGTGGAGCACACACATTTCTCTCACATACCAGCTGCTTCAGGCCTGGTACTAGAAAGGAATTTAATTTGTTGGCATTTTTGAACGGAAGGCTGATCAGCTGACAGTGGGAAATTTCACTGAGGAAATTTTTTTTTTTTAAAGCAGAGAAGAAGGGTGCCTTGGGGGCCCATGCCTGCTGATGCTAATTTGTAAAAAAGGAGGAAATCTGGTGGGAACCTCTCCAAAACTGGTGAGACAGCTGAGGAACTGTGTGCATGAGTAATGCCATGGCTGGCTATCACTCCTGTGAATGTCAGGGTTCTGGCTCAGTGCCCAGGATGAAAACCTTTGTTGTATAGAGGGGAAGATAGTGCTTGCTTCTAATTGCAAAGCATCTTTATCAGGAAAGGGTGCCACTCAATCTGAGCAGGTTAGCTGCCCACAAATCCTGGCTGCACTACACAGGATAAACGGCAGTACAATATTGAATCCTGGTAGATTGAAAATGCTTTTTTCTTTTCTTTTTTGGCTCCTACAGAATAGGCAGTGACTAGAGAAAATCTATTTCAGAATATATATATATTCATATACATATACAGACACATATCTCCATTTATAATAGGAAGGATGGATTTCCTAAAACTTCCTTTAAGCTATAAAACAAAAGTCATCTTCTTTGGAGACAGCCATATGAAAGTAAGTGTGAGAGGAAGGACCCTTTAGGAATTAGGACGGCAAAAGCAGTGGATAGAGCTCAGGGTATAGATCCTGTAAGCAGAACAGAGATCTGTGTTCTGAGCAAACCTGCCTTGGCTATATGTGGGGATGTGACTGGATCACCAGTCCGGATACTGCTCCTGTCTGTCGAATGACATTGAAACAGGACCTCGGGTGTCATGGTGGAGGTAGACTGCTTCTATCCCCCCAATTTTGGTGCATCTCCCATGAGGTTAGGTTATTTCTTTAGAGGGAGGATTGGTACAGAAACCTTTATTAGTGCTCAGTCGATGCCCATCAAGGATCACTATTTTCCCTTGTCAAAAGACTGGAACCTATTCCTGTTCTTGGATCGAGACCTTGCATTTTAAGTTACTCCAAAAAGTTAATCCAGCTGGGCCTGTCAATCACCTGACATGGAACCACTTCTAAGGCAGGCTGATTCACCTTGAGCCATGCTAAGGTGATGGGAGGAATAATGTACTTTCCCTTATCAGACACTCTGCCCTCAGAATTGTCACTTGCTGAGTGCTAGGCTAAGCCTGCCTGATTTTCTGAATTACTTGGCAAAGTGTAAATTTTTCTTTTCTCCATCTCTTTCTTTCAGATGTGTGCCATAGTCCCAACCTTTAAAGAAAGAGTGAGGGGGCACCTCTCTCTGTCTCTGTCTTTCTGTCTCTGCCTCTCTGTCTCTGTCTCTGTCTCTGTCTCTGTCTCTCTCTCTCTGACATTTCTACCATACAGTTGCTTACAAATGGCACAGGTTTCCTCTCTTTTCCCTTTTCCATTATTTTCCTGCAGGAAGCCTCTCAGATTTACAACTTACCTGTGATGTTTTTTTCTCTTTCAAACTCTAATAAAACTTTCTTCAAGACTGTCTCTGGGTCTGTTATTAAATTCTCTTACTAATGAGTCTAAGAACACTGAGATGAGACTCCAATTCCCCCAGTTACAATATAATGCTTTTTTTTTTGAGTTGGTGGAACCTGAAGGACTCTATCCTAAAAGACAGGACCTGCATGGCTCACATTTCTCCTTGTGTTCACGTCTCTCTTAAAACCAGCTGGAAGCTGACCTATGACAGTGGGCGGATTTAAGATGAAAGAAGGGTAGGTGCATAACTCACAGAACTTACAAAAAATGGAGGAATGGCATTTGTAGAGCAGGTGTCCATCTTCACCCCACGACACTGTGTATGTACATATGTGCACACAAACATGTGCAGGGGTGCTTTTCTCTGTATGTGTGCTGTGGATGCCAGAAGTTGACACCAGGTACCTTCCCCTATTGCTGTCTGCCATATTTTTCGAAATCAAGTTTCTCATCTAACCTGAAGCTTGCCATTTTGGCTAGAAGAGTCGACCAAAAAGATCCCAGGATCCACTTGTCTCTGACCCCATCCAGCGCTGGAGGTGCAGGATGGGGTGTCAGACTGATTTTTCTTTATTTTTTTAAACTGTAGGTGTTAGGACTTTCACGTCAGTTCCTCATGTTTATTATTTGAGCAGTTTATCACTGAGACATTTCATAAGCCCCAACAATGGTGTTAAAATCAGAAAGGGTACTGATTGGTCTGAAGATGCGGCATAATAGCAGGGCACTCAACTCACATGCACAAGGCTCTGGGTTTGGTCCCTGACATTGCAGGAAATCAGAACACCTTGCATCATCAGATCAGGGAGTAATTTCTGGCTTTCCTTATAGAAATTATTCCCTGATCTGATAATGTTCAGTCTCAAGAATTGAGGCTGATATGCTTTATCTACAAAGAGCTCAATTGCAAGGTGTTATTATCACATGGCCACCAAAATCTGCATTATGTTTCAAGTACTGTGATATGAAGAATGGCCCTCTGTTTGTAAAAGTACATGCTTGCACATCCTTCAAACACACTGAGGCTTCGGGAGAGAGGCACAGCAGCTGAGAATCCCAACGGGGCGGGTTCATGAACTTACTTTGGCAGTACAAGAATCTGTACAATGAAGATACAGAGGAAGATGAGGCAGGCACAGGTCACGTAGTACTTGAATGCTGGCAGTGCAGTGGCTCGGTACTGAGGAGGAAAAGGACACTGTGAGAGATGGTTGATTGCTGCCACGAGAAGAGCTACAACAGAGCTACCCAGCAGCCTTGTATCTGGGGCAGGATGACACTTGCAAATTGCAGATTTCAGCAGAAACAAGCTATGGCTGCTCATCCCAGTTCGTCAAATGTCCTCCCTCCAAATGTACTGTGAGTGACTTGCAAAGGCTGCGGTGTATGAGTAAATGTTCGAGATCCACGGATCTGTAACGGGTTCAAGCCAGTTAGGAAGGAAGCACCCCAGACGGAAGCCGAGTGGGAGGGCTTAGTGGGTCCTTCCTGTGTGGGTCCTAGTTTCTATAGTCTACCATTATTTTCAGAAAAAGAATGACTTTCCAAATAATGACACTTTTAAACAGACATATGAAATGCACACATTTCAATGTTTTGTCTCATCATTGATCTCAGGGCTACTTAAAGTGTTGAATGAAGGTATGTGGCATTGGTTCTGAGGCTGGCTCAGGGAGCCTCCTTTGTCTTGTCCAACACCATTAGCAGGGGTTCTGTCTACGATGCAGGACCACTGTTCTCAACTGACTTAGGAACACAAAGCCAGGCATCACTGCATCCTTGATGACTGTGGTGGTGGTGGTCTTTGCCCCAAGTGATTTACAACTCTGAATGCTTTACATACAAAATGCAAAATACCAACAAGACACCCACAGGGAGGCAGAAACTATTTCTGTCCCTGCTTCTGGTTGAAGGAACTGCAGGCCAGAATTCATTTTAATATTAATGATTGATATGCTAAGGGACTGGCAGTGCGTGAAGCCCTAGTTTCTGCATCAGGAAAAGCAAATGCAGTCTTCCACACAGGAAGCTACGCTGATTTCCCTAACAAGGCTCATAACAAAGTGGAAGGAGACAAAGTTTTATGAAATGGCACTGTAACTTCTTGCAGATGCTCTCAGGTCCTATCAGCTATATCCACCTAGCCTGGTTCCAGAGTTAGAAAGAAACAGATGCGGTTCTTAGATGTGAGCCACTCGGGTTTTGGTGTTGAAAGACAGCAGCTCTCCCTTTTGTCTCTTGATGATTCTTTCTACGTATGTCTGCCTGTATTCTCTCCCCCTTTCGCTGGAAGTGCAGGCTGTGGGTGCTTAAGTTCCAGCATTCTCCATACTTTGCCTTAGCGTTGGCATCTGCAGATGTGCACACATGGGGAGAGTGTGTACAGTCTCTCCAAAGCTGAGGTCTTAACGATGACTACCTTCTCCTTATTAGAATTTTGTTCCTACTGAATTTTGTGTCTTAATATCCAGGACAATTTGCATGCTGATGAAGGCGTGTCATTAGCATAACTGCTGGAATGTGATTAGACCATATGCATTCTGTTCCCTCCTTAGTTTTTAACTTCTCCGGGGCTTTGCATGGAGATGGTTTGGATTGGCTTTTTGGTAATGATCACGGGTTTCTAGCAGGAAGGAAGAGTGTGGCCGTTATATAACAAACATCCTTTTGTATCTCTTAGCATCACTCCAGGGTGAGATGTTATTAAGTAATAAGTTGGTAAAAATTTTTAGACAGTATTTTACCAAAAAAGTGGCAAGTGATCTTGGTGTACCAGGTACACCAAGGGGACTTGGGAGAGCCTATAAAATCCACCTTCATGGACTCTAAAAGACTTTACTTTTTTATTTTTTATTAGATATTTTCTTTATTTATATTTCAAATGTTAGCCCTTTCCCAGTTTCTCCTCTGGAAATCCCCTACTCCATCCCCTCTCTCCCTGCTTCTATGAGGGTGTTCTCCTACCTATCCACTCACTTATGCCTCACTGCCCTGGCATTCCCCTACAATGGGGCATCAAGCCTTCACAGGACCAAGGGCCTCTCCTCTCATTGATGCCTGACAAGGCCATCCTCTGCTACATATGCAGCTGGAGCCATGGGTTGCTCCATGTGTACTCTCTGAAAGACTTTTAATGTTGGATGTTTTCACTCCGTTTTCTAGAAAACGATGCGCTGAGTCTTCTGTGCAGAATATTCATAACAGTCATGCAAATGCTACCACTAATCTAATCATTTTGTTCAAACTGAGTGTGTAATGATGTGGTTGGATGATGGACGTGGCCTCTGAACCATGTTCCTTCTTTCTATCAACACAAATCAAGAAGTGAGTGGATTTCAGGTGGCCTAACAGGACCTAGGAAGACTTTTTAACCTGCGCTTAGCAGATCTATAAAAGTCAAACATCTGCTGCTTGTTTTTGAGCCTAAACCAGCTCATTAGGACTCCTGGTGCCAGCAAAATTAAAAGTTTGAGTTTTCTAATCTTCTTAACACAGAAGTTAGATGTAAACCTCTGACTTTTGTCAACGAATCAGAACAATTTGTGTAACAACATTGTCAATTTATTGGAAGTAATTTTTCTTTTAATGTGGTGGTTCTCAACTGGTGTGTGGGCCATTAAGCCCTTTGGTGGGGTCAAATGACTCTTTCAGAGGGGTTGCCTAAATCCATTGGAAAACACAGATATTTACATTATGAATCATAACAGTAGCAAAATTACAGTTATGGCATAGCAATGAAAATAACATTATGGCTTGGGGCCACCAGAACATGAGGAACTGTATTCAAGGGTTTCAGTATTAAGAAGGTTCAGAAACACTGTTTAAACGACTTTTCTGAGAGAATTACACACAAGAAGTCAAACATTCGCTATTATTGTTTTTTTTTTGTTGTTGGTTTTTGTTTTTGTTTTTTTTCTGAATCTCAATTGTAGAACATGAGGAACTGTATTCAAGGGTTTCAGCATTAAGAAGGTTCAGAAACACTGTTTAAAAGACTTTTCTGAGAGAATTACACACAAGAAGTCAAACATTCGCTATTATTGTTTTTTTGTTTTTTTTTTTTTTTTTTTCTGAATCTCAACTGTATATCATTTACTACCAAGAGTGCAGAGAATACCACTGGGTCAGAGAGAGCATTTGGCAAAAAAGAAATGTTATGAAAGAGTGCCCAGGAGCAGTAGAGGTGAGGTACATACACGGCACTGACCCAGTTAGAGATGGTGCAGACTGGGGTTGCAGAAATCAATGCCCTAGGTACATGTCTGAAATCGTCAGAGAGCAAATTCAACAAATGCCTCAAACATGGATATTAGTGAAGTATTTAACCAAAAACTATATTAAAAACATCCACTCAGTTTCATGATTGATATCAAAACTACATTTCAGAAAGAAAATTATAATAGTTTAAAGAGGAAAAATGGCTTACTTCTTTTTCTATATTTTTGTTATAGAAAAACAGGGAGATTCTTTGAATGTCTTCTGACTTGAGCCATTGCCTAGAGGTGAGGAAGACAGACAACATCAAACATCCAACTAAGCATCCACAATGATTTACAAAAGCAAGCAAACCGTCCAGTGTTCCCGGTTTAAACCCTGCCATGCTGAATATATTTTTGGCATGTAATAGCAATTTATTTGGTTTGGATACTAGAAATGGCTACAAATGCTACAGGAGTAGTCACACAATGCCCTTCTGGGGAAAAAAAAATCACATAATACAACTGTCACATTAAATCCAAACTAAAGTTAACCAAATTAACTAGCTCAAAAAATACCTCATCCCAAGGATACAGCTAAGTCCACACTTCTTCCATGCTCACCAAAAATCCTCTTATTGTCATTTTCTCATTTCAAGGCAATAAAAACCATGTCAGGAAGTTCTCAGGAGATGCTAAAAATAAGGCTTATGTGTAAGCACTGCCATGACCTGTCGAGTTCGTCTTTTGGGCATGTTCCTGGGAATGGCATAATCAGGTCATATATAGGCATACTTTTAGGTTTTTGAAGAACCTTTACAAGGATTTCCATAGTGACTGGAGTCATTAAAATAGAAATTTGTTTATGGGAATCAGGAAAGAGGAGGCTGGGGAAAGAAGAAAAAAGGTGTATGGGGCTGGGGGAGGGTATACAGTCAAAATATATGATATGCTTGTGTAAAAATGTCTTTATGGAATTCAGTGCCATACACAATGAATAGAGCTTAGTGAAAATGTCTTTATGGAATCCAGTGCCATGCACAATGAATACACCTTATTAAAAATTACTAAAAACATCAATTTAAAGACCCACAGGTTTATGATGCTGGCACAAACCAAAAACATCACAAACACAAGCACATAACCCTGATACCGAGAAATGAATAAAAATTATATGGATGAGATCATCCTTCCAGATCAGCAACTTCACGAATCTGTTTCAGGTAGATTATACAGTGGTAATATCAGGAGAAATCTGCTCACTGCAACCCCAGGCAATGGAAGCACTGGGCACAGGACACGGGACCTGAGCATAGAATGTGCGGCACAGCTTCACAAGTGACAACAGAATGAGAAAAGCGTGAAGGAGAAAGACAGCTTTCTCAAATGAATCATGATAGAAATGCAAAGCAAATCCTAAATCCAATACAGAAAAGTGCCTGTGAATACCAAGAACAAATCATTACTGATTGGTTTGGATCACTACTCATTGAAGGACAAACATACTTATTTTCCTATGTTTCCTTTAATAAAACTTTCTGTTTAAAAAAATATAATAGTCTCAAATATGTGGCCTGTATATATTTATATACTCATATGTTTATAGCTGCACTTAACACATATTTACACAGGCATCTAGATATGGGCGTTTAATATTTTTATTATCCATATATTAGCATCTATCTATCTCTACCATTTATCTATCCATCTATCTATCTATCATCTAATTTTCATTTATCTATCTAATCTATTATCTATCTATCTACCTATCTATCATGTATCTATCATATATATCACCTGTCAATCATTTATCTATCTAATCTATCAATCTATCATCTATCTATCTATTTAAATGCATCTCCTTTTATTCATCCACCTGTTTGTATATATGCCCATCTGCCTATCTTTATATCCAGGTATGTATGTACCTACCTATCTATCTGAGTATATGCATTAGAAAATCCCAGAGAATTGTGTTTCACATAGTTTTCCAAAAACGTCATATAAATATTTCAGCAATTATTAAATCACATGAATTTATTCTTTAAAAAGTTAGATTTGTTTATCATTTATTTGGGTTTGGAGCACAACACACCACAGTGCATGTATGGATGGGAGAGGACAATTTGTGGGAATTGGTCTCCCTTTCCATGATGTGGGTCCCAGAAATCAAACCCAGGTCAAGAGGTTTGGGAGCAAGCTCCTTTGCCCACTTAGCCATCTTGCTGGCCCTGAAAATTTTAATACAGTACTTTCCAATACAATGAATTAGAGAGATGCAGGATGAACATGTGAGGAATCATGGGACTGAAGTAAGTGAAATGGTCTGACAGCCAAACACTCAGTAAGATTCCAGATTAGGCCTCTAGAGCAGACTGGCACTCAGGACTGTGGTTAATGGCACAATAGCCAGGAGACCAAGAATGCTAAGGTGGGGTTTCCAGGGTCTCAGACACCTTTGCTGTCTAACTCTCCCACACAGATGGTCACATCAACTTGACTGACTCAGAAGACAGGACTACCAGTGACCCTTTTACAACTTAGAATCCAGAACCAATAGTGTGTTCCAGAATAGCTATCATTAAAAGTAGATTGGACATCTGCACTGCTTCACTAAAGAAGGTTAAATTACAGGTTTAAAAAACAGATGTTGTAGGTATTTCTGATACTGTTAGCAGAGGTAGAATTTGATCTATTTTATAAGACTATTGTAGGGTTCAACTCCTGATTTTATTTCCACTTTTAAAAGTTCACTCTTATTTATTTCAAATTCTTAAATTCCATTCTTACTTTATTTAAAAAACAAAACAAAACAAAAAACCAAAAAAAAAAAAAACAAATTTCTATTTTGGGGAAGCAGTTTTGAAATTTTTAAATTAGAAATCACAGTTGATTCCTATGAAAATGCCCAGAAAATAAAAATAAATTTTATTTTGTTTATAATTTTGATTACATGTTAATTGATTTTGTGGGCATGCATGCATGTGTGTATGTGTGTGTGTGTGTGTGTGTGCATGCACTCCTGCTGCGTGTGCACTTAGGCACACACAGGCCACTGCTGTTGTGTGGATGTTAGAGGATACCTTAGGGAGCTCAATTCTTACTGGTCATGGAGACTGAATTTAGATCGCCAGGTTTGGTGGCCAGCTCCTTTACCAGTTTTTCTACCTTGTTGGCCCACAAACAAATTTTATCCATACTCGCTGTTAAAACTGTATTCATCAGAATATGTATTTGTATAGCACTTGTAGGTAAACTACCCCCCATTTTTTTTCCTTTATCAAAGAGCAAAATCTAATTTTAAAAAATGCTTCCAGAAGACAGAAATTTGTAAATAAAATGAGAATGAACTTTAGAAACTTTTAGAACGCAGTTCTCTCTTTGTTGCCAGAGTGCACCTACCACATCTGGGTTTACAGCTCCGGCATCTGGCAGGAAGGCACCGGGACAGAACTTACCTGCCCTGGATTACCAAAGCCCAACATGGTAGCCCACAAGCCAGGAATTCCTGAGGAAACAACCAAATCCCAGCCAATCCACACCCTCATTTCCCCTTTCCATAGCAAGGTCTGTGTGACTGTGGCTTTTCTCTTGGAGCAGTAAATGGTGAACAAATCTGACGGCATCTTTGGACTAAGAGACTGTGTTGTTTCCATGGATTTAGTCTCCGTGAAGCCCCCAAATGGCTCCATTCCCTCTCATGTTTTGTATGAAATTCACATTTAGTATTATAGTCTGTCTATTTGATATGCTAGGCCTGCACTCTCCTCACCAGGGTTTGTTCACAGAACTGACTGGCCTGTTTGGATAGAAAGGATTTATGTGGGGCTGATAAGGTCTGATATTGTTTTTGGAAATTAGAACTAGAGAGTGACAGAAAAGACAGGAAAGAAAAGAAAATGAAGGAGGGAAATGGGCAGGGACAGTAAGGGTAGAAGGAGAGAAGAGGGGAGGGGAGAGGAGAAAGGGGCAGATAGTAGGAGTGTAGAGGGCAGGAAACATGCTGTGCGTGCGTGCATGTTATCCTTATCTTCCCTATGTTTCCCATCTGGTAGCATGAAGAGACGGATGCTATCTCTGGCCCACACTGTTGGTGTTTCCCTGTTAATTTGTTTTTTTTTTTCTACTATGATTTATTTATTTTTTTTCTATTTCTAGGAAAAATAAAAGGAGATTACAAGTGAGATCCTATGTGAAGAATGTGGAACACAGCCCCATCTTCCCTGAGAACATTCTCCAGTGGAAGAATAAATGCATGTTCTGAAATGACAGAAGCCATGGAGGGAGAGACTCAGCCATTCTATTTTGGGTTAAATGTTTTAAATGTTTGTGTCTTCCTCAGTGTCATATCTTGAAGCCCTGGCCTCTAACATGGCTGTGTTAGGATGCATGGCCCATTGGGTACTGCAGAGATTAATCAGATCTTGGCAGTGGAGCTGGACTCAGATCAGACAGAAGTGAGTGTGTTGGTCTTGCACTTCATGCATGTACTTGGAAAAGGGAGTTTGCTGTGTCTGATGGTCTGATGCTGAACTTAACATATGGCAATCTGCAGAGAAATCACTGTTTTATATAAATAGAGAGAAACACTAATTGGTAATTCAGTTCCAATGGAATCATTAGGTGGAAACCAGAAGACCAGAGGATCCTACCAAACCCAACAAGATTTAATGGTTAGGGAACAACAAAACATAATCAATGCCAACCAAACCCAGAGGCTGAAGGGCTTACTGATGAGCAGCTCCCTGTCTTGTTTCAAGAACATTAGACTCTTTTCTACTTCATGTGGAAAATGTCGGGAAACTTATGACAGAAACAGTCAAGGCATCCGCTCAAAGCATCTACCTGGAAGCTGTATGGGATCTTGCCTTTTTTGTTTTGTTTTGTTTTGTTTTTGATACATGGTTTCTCTGTGTAGCCCTGGCTGTCCTGGAACTCACTTTGTAGGCCAGGCTGACCTCGAACTCAGAAATCCTCCTGCCTCTGCCTCCTGAGTGCTGGGATTAAAGGTGTGAGCCAAGGATCATGCCATCTTTATGTGCATGTTTGGATAATAATGAGGCAAAGAAAAGCAACAGTTCAAAGTTAACCTTAACAGCAATAAAGCAAAGCCACTGTAGTAGCACTGTCTAATGGTTTCTTGAGAGGATGAATGGTTTGGACAGAAGGGTCCCACCTGAGCACACACTGAGGCTGGGATCAGAGCTTGGAATTTTAGTGTTGCTATTGTTATTGTTATTATTTCTGGCGTTAAAACTCTGTCAGTGGGCAAGAGTTCCTCTTTCTTCTAATGTGTGTTATTCTTGGGGGAAACTAAGTTTTGCATGCTGTTTCCTTTAGTTGGATGACTCTCCCTCTTCCTTATTTTTAGCTGCTAGTGGCTTGTTTCTTTGTGAAGTGCTCGAGTGTTCACTGGACCAGAGGTCAAGCTAATGCTATGAGGATTCCAGAGTCAGCTTTCTACCAGGCTCTCTCATGGAACCTGAGCATACAGGATGATGGTATGTGTGTCAACTTGGACACATGAAAGAGCTATGACAGGCAATAATAGCCATAGCTTGTATATCTTTCTTGCAGCTCACCTGATCAAGATGCTTCATTGCCTAACACACATGCTATACAATAGGCACCTATGGCTTTCTCATAAACACCGTGTGTTCTGCATATCTAGACTGGGGCAGTCTAGGATAAATATGCATTTTACGAAGATGGGCAACTGAGGCCTTGCAACTTTACATTAAGCTATATTAATTGAAGGTGGTGATAGTCGTTTATATTTTTTCAAAAGTTAACTCTGATATAACAAATGAAGTAGGTTACCTTAAATATGGATTTTTTTCCTTAAGCATTTTCTCAAGTCAACCTGCTGTTTCTCATTCTAATTTAATTTTTAAAAAGCACTGATTGTATAGGTGTGCTCAACACTTCATCTGCCGTTGGCTCTCCTGAGATCTCTATGACATAGGTGAGGTCCTTCCTCGCACAGAGAAGGCTCTAGGGTCCAGTCCAGTCCCTAATAACACAAGTGAGTCTTCTATGGCACAGATTGAGTCCCCTAAGACAAAAACAACTTTCTCAATGACATAGGTGAGTCCTCTGTGGCATAGGTGAGTCCTCTATGACACAAGTGAGTCCTCTGTGGCATAGATGAATCCTCTATGACACAGGTGAGTTCTCTTTGACACAAGTGAGTCCTCTGTGACATATATGAGTCCTCTTTGACACAGGTGAGTTCTCTTTGACACAGGTGAGTCCTCTGTGATATATATGAGTCCTCTATGACACAGGAGAGTCCTCTTATGGTATAGGTGACTTTCTCTATGGTGCAGGTGACTCTTCCATGAAACAGGTACTATTCAGTATGACATAAGTGAGGCCCTCTATATCATAGCTGACTTCTCATGTGACATAGCCAAGTCCTACTATGGCACAGGGGAGTTCCTTTATGACATAGATGAGTTTCATGACACAGCTAAGCTTCTCTACACTTTTTAATTTTAAAATATAAAACAAAGAAATATGGGCAATGAATTTAAATGGGGTGGATGCATGGGAAGAATTGGAGGGAGAAAGGGAAGGGGAAAATCATGTAATTTTATTTTAATTTCAAAAAAAAGGCCAAGTATATAATCTGACCCATGACTTTTCTTTGTAGGATTACTTGTCATGGTGTTTATTACTAAGTAACTGAGTGAATCCTTTCTAGACAGAACTTAATTTTTATAGCATAAAAGAAATCCTACAAACATAGAGCAGTTGGAATGAAAATGAGTAACTGTCTGAGAGGCTTGGGTTTGCCATGATAAGGATGGAAGCATTGGTGAGAAGATACTTGGAAAATGTTGCATTGTACTCATGGAAGCACTGGCTAGGAGACACTTGGAAAATGTTACATTGTATTCACACATCAGGCTTTGAAATAAGCTGATCGAAATTTAAAACACTCACTTCTGTGCATTGATCCCGTCAATTGCTTGGATCATCCTTTCATTCAGTTCTTCTTCGAATCGCTTCTTCTGTGACTTAGTTCTACACAGAAAGGAAATACGAGTGAGAATGTTAGTATGAAGGTTAATATGTGGTCAAGTTCTAATGGTAACAAAGCATACACCCACACCAGGGACTAAATAAACTGACCATAATATTTACCACAGTATGTTGGCTTACTATTCTGTGAAACTCACTGGGATTTCAAATCACCACTGGAAGTACTTGGTGTGTGATACTTGTTAAACTTAATTTTATGATTAAAACATGCTGGCTGTAGAACGATCCTTAGAGGAATTTATGTTGGTCATTCCTTTTTGATGTATTTCTCAGCCAGTTTCAAAGAATTTGCAAAGCTACAGTCTCTGTTTGGGCATCTCAAAGCTTCATTTCATATGTAATCTACTGAATATAATTGAATATGACATAAAGATTCTGTGACGTGCAAAAGTCACACTCAAAAGACAACCTGGTTGTGTTTGTAGACTTAGAGATTACCACACATGGTCTTGGAGCAGGTGATCTTAAGACATAACACATGAGAGCTTCTAAGTCTAGATATGCCACTTAAAAGTGGGAATTTCCTCCTGCCAGGAAAGGTGGATAATTTACACGACAATAGCATAAAGGAGAAACTGAGATTGATATGTCTTTTAAGAGTTAAATATCTACTGGAAAGATTAAAAGGCACAGGTTGGCCCTTGCTAGCCAGTCTAGATGAGGCTATGCCAGTCTTCAGACACATGCATCTAGGCAGTTTAAAACTAAATGGATGGATCTGACCTGGAGTAGTGCTGGCACTTTTCCTGAGGTTTGATATACCCATACATACTGATAAGAACACTAACAAGCATGAAATGTCACACTTATTGTTTATCTGTAATGAAATCTCACAGAAATATCAGTGAGCCACAGCAATGTTTGTGCTCTCTACATTTTGACTTTGTTCTTTGTCTCTGTCATTCTGGAAAAGGTCAAGGGCTGATTTCATTCTAAAACAAAAATGACAGAAGGTGGGTGTTCGGACTGTACACATCAAGCCAAATCAATGACGAAGCTTGAGCACACTAAATTCCAATCCTCTCGAAGAAAGCATATTGATTTTGATCCTGTTTGGTTTTGACACTAGAATCCTGAAGTGTCCAATGCAGGATCATCCTGTGCTCTACCTCCGAGCCTCTCCTCTGGCTCGTTGCACTTTTATTTTTTAAGTAGAGCTTAATCAATCACCTGGTGTGGACATGCACCCTTTTTTATGGGCTCCTCCCTGATGTATTTAGACCCTCAGTGCAATCTTCAAGTCCCAGGAGGAGACTGGAGTTTCTGTACTTCCATGGTTTTCTTTCTCACATTTTGGCCAAGTCTAAGGGAATGTGCAGTGAGGTTGGTGCTCACAAGAAAAGGCACATATTTCCTGAGAGGTTGAGCTAATGTGTCAGCTTTGCTAATCTGCTCAGTGGTGGTCAGTGCTAGCACCATGACACCTGTGCAAGGCTCACTATTTCAAACACAACCCGTGAAGTAGCTATGAAGTGCCTATTATAATGAATAATTTAAATGTACCATCCAGGGAATCATTCTGATGTAGACACAGATTTCTTATTTATGTGGCTTCCAATGTTGAGAGTGTAAGCCAACTATACACCTGTTGGTCCTCTCACCAAACCCTCTCGATGGCCTATTGGGACTTGGTCTTTTTGATTCAGAACTGCTGGGTTCTCTGTCCTGTCACTGTCCCCTGACTCTGAGTTCCACTCTGTGCTCCAATCCCCTTTTCCAAATGTGTCAACACTCATCTTGGTTCTGGACTTCTCAGGTCTGTCCAATCCAAGTGCCTGGGTGAGTCCACTTAAAGAGGCACAGATGGTGTCAAGAGAAGTCAGTGCCCTGGTCAGGTACCAACCTCAGAGAGGTTAGTAAGGGTCCAGTTACAGTTCTGGAAGCAGTCTGGCTCAAAAGCTGTGTTCTCTACACAGTTCTTAGAGGCTACTAAAGATCAACAAATATAGACAACATGAAGCAAGTACATAAGAAGGCCCTTTTAACCCACCCATGCTTTAGAAGCACAGTGGCTGGACACTATATAAAATCATCTGCTGACTTCAGCTCTCGTAGTCAGAAGAGTCTTAGGATTGTCCAGTTCCATTGTGTCTTAGGCTCTTCCCCTTTATAATGATTATGCAACAGTATCTATCCCATGGGAACACAGTTGGTATGAGGTTAGATTTTTTCTGACACAAGAGATAAAATGGTAGCAGGCTTTGATTAGACTGCTAGCCACAGTCATCTGTGAAGACACGTCCTGTCTGTGTGGGTTCCTGTGACGCTTTCCCCACTGTATCTTGTCATTTGAAACTGAGTTGCATGGTGGTGAATACAGAAACCAGATGGTCCTGAGAATAATTGCTAAACATGTGTGAACATCTCACCATCCCCAGAAAGGGGAAAGGGGACGCCTTCTCAAGGTAGCATAGAGATATAGAGGTACTGTGTACATCCCCAGAAAGGGGATGCCTTCTCAAGGTAGCATAGAGATATAGAGGTACTGTGTAATCTTAAGATTACCTTTATATAGTATATATTATGGAAACAGAAAGTATTTTGAAAAAACCAAGAGCCTTATCATTTTCATAACATAAAGATGAAAGCACTAAATTTCAATGTTAAAATTTCACACTTGCAGAAATACAAATTAGGGTTCATTACAGTCGTCATATGGAAGGGCTCTGGGAAAACAGACAGGCCTGACAGGCATGTTTGCTTTCTTCTTGGGATACATTGCATATGCTATAGGAAAATATGTTGGATCTTATATTTTTCTTCCATTTTTGTAAACCAAAAAGGTAGTCTCTTTGTAGAGAAAGGAAAGTTACCTTAACTTTTGTGCCAATAGCTTACATTAATTATTCCAATATTACAGTAAAATGTAAGATAAATCGGTGTGATGTTAAATATGTAGTGGGGCTCAAAGAGATTATTACATCAATAAAGACACTGTTACTGTTGCACGGGACACGGGTTCAGTTCCCAGCACCCATGTTATAGTTCCCAACATTTGAAACTCCCAGTCTGAGGGACTCTGTCACCCTCTTTTGGCCTCTGCCGTTCATACAAGCATGTGGTGTACATAGATACATGCATACAAACACCAATACACATAAATTAAACAAAAAGATGGAGATATGGTTTTATTATGGATAGTGGCAGGACACATAAGGACGTTCTTGTAAAGGTCTTTCTTTTTGAGCAGGGTGGGCAGCTTGGGGGTCGCTTTTGGGATTCAAAACAAACATTGATTTTTAAACAGCAGTTAAAAATGTAAAACAATTCAGATATTTAAAACTCTGTATGTCTAGTAGGAAGAGTAATTGCAAGAAAGCATTTAACAGTGTAAAGTGTCGAGCAGGTGGTGTTTTCCTCTTCTCTCTCTCAAGCCTAATAACAAGACACTAATATTCTTATTTTTAGAAGCTGGGAGTAATTTGATAGGGCTCTTCACAGTAGCTGCTCTTTTGGAAGACACCTTTGAAACAGCTCTAATTGATGATAATTACTCTCAGAAATAAATAACAAGCAATATGCCTTCAAAAATTAAATAGTCAATGACAAACCATACCTTAAGGTGCGATTTTGAAAATTATGTTGACCCATTGGCACATCCTGCAATAAAAAAGAAACTTAATTAGTGGTGTCAAAAACATCTTTCAGGAAGAATGTGCTAATGATCCTGAGATGGTATATATTTCTTCTCTTATCATGGTGAATATAATTTAAATAATGAAGTGATAATCTACCTGAGAAAAAAAGGTGTATCATAAAGACTTAAAATATTGGTATAAAGGTTACCAGGACCCAGTGGTGATGACTTTAGGTGAAATGTCCAACAAACTGGAGACACAACCTGGAGAGACCACCTCCAGTAGACAGGCACAACCCCCACTTGAGGGATGGGGCTACCCACCCATCTCAAAATGTTTAACCCAGAAACGTTCCTGTCCAAAAGAAAGACAGGGACATAAAAAAAAAATGGAAAAGAGACTGAAGGAAAGGCCAACAGAGATTGCCCCACCTAGGGATCCATTCCATCTGCAAACACCAAACTCCCACACTATCGCTGATGCCAAGAAGTGTTTGCTGACACAAGACTGATATGGCTGTTCCCTGAGAGGTTCTACCAGCACCTGACCAATTCAAATGCAGATACTCACAGCCAACCATCGGACTGAGCCTGGGGACTCTAATGGAAGAGCTAGGGGAAGGATTGAAGGAGCTGGAGGGGATTGCAACTCCATAGGAAGAACAATACCAACTAACTGGACCACTGGGAGCTCCCTGGGACTAAACCAACCAAGGAGTATAGATGTAGGGAGCCATGTGATACATATGTAGCAGAGGATGGCCTTATCTGACATCAGTGGAGGGGAGGCCCTTGGTCCTGTGGAGACTCAATGCCCCAGCATAAGGGAATGCTAGAGCAGTAAGGTGGAAGTGGGTGGGTTGGGGAGCACCCTCTTAGAGGCAAAGGGGGTGGGGGATGGGATGGGGGATTTGCAGAGGGGAGACTGGGAAGGGGGACAACATTTGAAATGTAAACAAATATAATTGTTAATAAAAGTGTTGGTGTAATCCATAAACATTGGCAATTGAGATGCTGGGAGTAGCAACATAATTTGGCTTTTTAAAAGTTTACAGTCTTAAAATGCTCAATTTTAGCTTCAAATGGTGACTTGCAGAAGACTTCATTAGAGTTATCAGAAATTCACAATCAAGTGGAAATGAATCTCAGCCATCACACAAATATTTGACAGTGTTTAAAACATAAAAGTATTTGTCAATATCTGTCCAAGGACTGATTGGCAAACCAGGCTGTAAGAAATGGCACCAAGGATTAAATGGGTGGACTCTGGAGACAATGGACAGGAAGAGAAAATGTCATATGAGCACAGGAGGTTCCAGAAAGATTGGAATGGAGACATGGGCTGGGAATGACAGTAGAGATAGCTCGATGCCTAATAACAGCCAGAGAGTTAAAAACCAATCAATTGAACAAACAAAAACCACAGGGATGCTTTTGTATACATGTTGTGGAGTTAAAGTAAAAGCTTGAACAGTATGTTCAAACAAACTTATGCTTCATGTTTTATTTTTAAACTAGGAATATTGATTATAATTGGCAACTGGACACTAGAGCCTGGGGTGCCTTTTCTAAGTACCCCCGAGTGCTCGATGACCCCAGCATGGAACCCCTTCTTATGGTTTCATGCTGAGCTTCAGCTTCCACAGTAGAATCTCTAGCGTCAACCTCTCTCATATGTCTCAGGCTTGCACAACCACCCATGCCCTTCCTTGTTGGATTGAGATATGAAGAAGGCATGTCAACGTGATGGTGGTTATTAGAAAGATTATGATTCTTTTCTATTTTAAGTAACCTGACTGCCCCTTACATTTATCACCTCAATCTGTCCTCATTCTCCAGCTGTGAGACCTGCTGATGGCATGGATCCATTTCGCCACCAAGTCTCATCTGCTCCCCTTTCCAAGTAGACCCCAAGTATGCATCTCACAGTGCCTGCTGCTTCACCCTTAGGTGGAAGATGAGGACATTTCTCTCTCTCTCTCAGAATCTTTGCAGTTCTCATTTCCATTGAGGGACTTGACCTTGTGCTCTTGCCAGCTCCCCTCAGGAGCTTCACTTTTGACCTTTACCTGAGAGGTTCATCCCTACACCACACTAGGACAGACACCATTTCACTTAAATTGATACACTTAAATTTACCATCTTCACGGTGCTTATTGAACCTGAGATAGCGCTATTCATTGATATTATTCCACTGTGATCTCCCTGACCATTAGAATGTAAACTCCAGCCAACACTGTCTTCTGTTGACTGACCACTCACAATCTTCTCTTGGTTTACATTTATTTTTGAGTTAGGTATGTAATAGCAATTAATGAAAAAAAAAAGAGTTGGTGAATTTGAAAGACAGAAGGAGGGCTATGTTGGGGGAGTTGGCAGTGTACTGGCTAGTTTTGTGTCAACTTGACACAAGCTGGAGTTTTCACAGAGAAAGGAGCTTCAGTTGAGGAAATGCCTCTATGAGATCCAGCTGTAAGGCATTTTCTCAATTAGTGATCAAGGGGGAAAGGCCTCTTGTGGGTGGGACCATCTCTGGGCTGGTAGTCTTGGGTTCTATAGGAGAGCAGGCTGAGCAAGCCAGAGGAAGCAAGCCAATAAGAACGTCCCTCCATGGTCTCTGCATCAGCTTCTGTTTTCTGACCTGCTTGAGTTCCTTTGGTGATGATCAGCAGTGTGTAAAGTGTAAGCTGAATAAACCCTTTCCTCCCCAACTTGCTTCTTGGTCATGATGTTTGTGCAGGAATAGAAACCCTGACTAAGACAGGCAGGTACAAAGGGAAGGGGAAATGATGTAATTATGTGATAATCTCAAGGATGCATGGCCCCCACTTGCAGGACTTAAGGATCTGTTATCAAGTCTGAAGCGTGGAGAAGAGGGAAGATGGAAAGCTGACTTTACCTGCCAGCCTACCATGCTTTTTCTTAGCCAATGAGAACCATAAAACATTGCACCTTATCTCAACTTTATCCTGCTATTACACATGAAACTGGACTCCACTTCGAGACTGAGGCATGCTTTTAAGATTATATTAGTGATTCAACTGTGTTCACCCTTCCTGCTTCCTCTGGATCAATCTTCTATATTCTTCTCTGTATCTTATTGCAAGAGTTCCCACTGTGAGAAGCTTTGGCATTTCTGGTTGGAACCAGAACAGGGAAACACAGCAAAGGGTCAGGCAGATTGTTGTAGAGCCTGCACACCTGCGTCTTGAATAGTCTTGATAATGCCCATGAGCAGGATATCATGGCTTCACAACTGCTTTCATTAGATACTCAAGGTATCATACACTTTTCATAAGAGAAAGAAGAGCTTGGTTAATTAATTTTGTTACCCATGGATTCAGAGATCACCATCATTGCTGACAAGCATGATTTTGGCTGGAAATGGCTGGTTCGTGGCTGGGGCAGGAGCTCCCAGCCCTCCCACCATGCCCATGGCTCCAAGGCAAGCATACCGTGGTGCTAATCTTCCCATTCTCTGTGGTCATGCTATCTCTGTGGTGCAGATGTGCAAATGGCTTGGCTGCTCCCCAGGACTCCAAGTACTGGGTCATGCGGACAGATGCTCTCATTTTGGCTCCATCCAGAGTGTGTCGAGGTCTGAAGAGATGCTGAGGACTCCGTCTTTCTCCCTTGGGAGGAGAAGCAGAGCATCACAATAGGCACACTCCAACCCTACTCATCCCTTCCCAGGTCATACTCCAGCCTCATTTGGCCAAGTGAATTGTTTTTTTTTTTTTTCTAGATAGTAAAACTTACAATCACTTGATATTTAATGGATAACAATGCATAAAGTAAATGCTTTGACAGAACTTAGGATCTTCTTTGGTTTGTGTTGATGGTTTTGTAACTAGGTTTGGCTGTGTTGATCATGCTAGGTGGCCTCACACATCCGGTTTTTGGTGTTCTTGGCCTGAATACATGACTTGTACCATCTGCTCACTACTCACGATACCCATCACTCATGTACCTCTAGGTCAACCGTGAAGCTAATCAGAAGTATGTCCCTAAAGGTGAACCAGGCTTCAGGGAAGCTATTACAGACAAATGCTTATGAATTTGATCTTGATTTTGTGATCTTGGCTGACATGGCTCTAAAGCCCATCTTGCTGTGTTCTGTACTATTTACTAGTAGTGTCACTTGGACAGTTATGCAACTGCCTGGAGCTTCAGGGTCTTAAACTGAAAATTATGTTAATACCAATTTGTCAGGAATCTGAGAGAAGTTTACAACACTGAAAGCTCAGAGTCCCTTGATTTCATCAAACAGGCAGTGTGCATACAAGAAGAGGCCATGCTGTCCTGTCTGTACATGTCCCAGGTGATGGGCTCTCTGGAACACAAGGGAAGCAGAATCTGTATGTATCTATATCTTCATAAATGGATTGACAATGGACTGTGAGGTTTTCTGGTTAATCATAAAATATCTCCTCTCTTTTTTTCAGTTATCTTAGTTCATCTCATTAGATTCTTATGTTTTGATGGCTTCAATAAAATATTTCTTCTCAACTCACAGATTTCGAGGCTATACACACTAAGAGCCTTTCACATGCAGGATTATACAAAAACCCCACACACTAACATAGACATATCTCTATACTAACCCTAACCATCATCCTTCATCCCCTCCTTCTGTCCCCAGCATACAGACAGGAGATACTTTTAAAATGTTTTCTGAATAAATATTTGAATGTATCATTGCAAAGTGTCTTCTATAATCAAGCCATTGAATGCACTTAAAGTAGTTTAAGGTGAAGAGTAGCAGAGAAATATACCAATTCCTGACTAAAAGCACTGCCTGTAACAATACTTTTGCTCTTCCTTCCCAATCACGGAAATCACGAGCTAATTATAAACACTGCAGAGTGGTACTGACCTTGGGGTTGATTACAAAGTAGGTTTTCACCAAATGCTGCTTTAAATATGGGTCTCTTATCTCACCGTCTCCTTCCTCCACTTTATAAGCCCCATTCAAGTGCTCCAGAGTGACTGAGGAAATGTGAACACGTCTGAAATCGAAAATTTAAACAGATAAAGGGACAATTGTAAAGAAAGGTATTCTGTTTCTTTATGATTTGGGGAATCATTTCTCTTCCAAGTGAAGGAAAGCCAGTGTGTCCTTAGAAATAGTGACTTCAGTGGAGGTTTATAGACTACTTTGCCACTGCTTTGAAGGACAGCATCTGGAGGTCACGAGTGCCTAATACCTTCAGATTCTTTGTGCAGACAGAGAGTTTGGTGAACTTCATCAGAAAATGTTGGATCACACTGAATTTTCCTGTGAGAATATCTGTCAAAATCCACATCTGGGGTCTGTTAGCACAAGGGCCTCAACTGTATGAAAGAATGGATTTCCTTCCCAATACACACTCCTAGGCTTCTCTGAATTACAGCTCGCACATATGAGAGTCACATGACTAATTACTAACCACAAGTGAACTCTATGGCTGCTTATGATGCTTACGCTACTGCTTGTAGATGCTCCACTGCTGGAGTGATGCCATGCCTGTACTGAATCATTCAATGGTAATTCAGATCAATATTGGTAAATTTGCAAATAAGTAAGGGTTTAGAATTGACTATGTGATATTCATATGCTTGAATAGAGGCTAAAGGGCTTATAGAATTGGGGCCCTGAACCCCTCTAAAAATATTTCCTTCCTTCCTTCCTTCCTTCCTTCCTTCCTTCCTTCCTTCCTTCCTTCCTCTCTCCCTCCCTCCCTCCCCCCCCACCCTGTGATTTTCATAAGAGGTCACACAGGTATCACAATTCCAACACAGGTAAGAGTAGTCATGTAAAACTCAGCAACTCTTTTTTTACCTTGTTCACCTGGCATGTCTAATTAAGCCACCACCTTGAAGAGAGAAATTCAATATTTGTCTTACCCAGGGACTCCTCCAGCTTCCATGTGGTTGGCCAAAGTAACATCATGAGACCACACGTCATACTGCCACTTCTGGAGACCAATCACACCACAGAGAACGTTCCCAGAATGCACTCCCACACGCATGTTGATATCGACCCCAGTAGCATCCCTCACTTTCCTAAAGAGAAGTGAAGTGATTGCAGTTCAGGAATGTCCTTTTATTCCTTTGCTTCATGGCCAAATTCCCTGTGTTTTATTATCCAGATCACACCAGACTTTTGGCAATGCCACCATGGACCCTCCCATGGCAGAGGACAAGAGGAAGGGATTCTCCCCCAGCCACCCCAGAAGTCCACCCAAACATCCAGAATCAGCCTAGTGGTGTCAGGAGTAACAAAACATTTTGGCTATGACTTTTATATTTCTAAGTAACATGTATCAAGAACAGATCCAGGTGTATGACCTCTTGCTATGTGTTCAATTCAAAACCTTTAGACATCAATGCCATTGCAGTATCAGACCTCAATTCAAATACCATTTGCAATTCTAGTGCTTTCTAAGGGGTATGTCATTGATAAACATATTATGAACTTATTTGGGAACTTAATAACTTCAGCCTGAATATGGATTTAAACAAATAATCATAAGGGGTTAAATCTTATCAGTTGAATTTTAATAAAAAAATAAAATCTTCTTAAACCTCCTACAGGGTTTTTGTTTATATGCCATAATATGAGGCTGGAATCATCTTGTGCCTATCGTTTCAAATACCAAATATTGATATCTCTTTCACTTGAAAATTCTTTTCAGTGTCACAGTGATGCTTTGAATGGATGTCTTGCTATCATATAATTTTTTTCGGTGTTATCTTCTGATATGAAATGATTTGTAAAGGTTGTACTATTTTAATTAAAAAATCTTATCAGTTGAACACACTACTTAATTAATAAGAAAAATAATTTTAAGAGCTTTAATTATATGTAATATATTATGAAAATGAATGTAATTTGAAATTGTATCTAATATTTCATGAGTACTGATAACCATTAACAGAGGTCAATGAAGAATTTCACTAAAGCAGAGATAGAAACATTGGGCAATGTTGACTTAAATTCACCATTCAAGGTATTGTTACAAAACAAGGGTTTAGGAGGATAACCCTAGCACTTGGAGACAACTGCTCAAGCTAAAATGGAGAAGAAGCACAGATCAATAGCGTCTCATTGCAAAGGACAGACAATGGTCTGTTACATCACAATAAAGGAAACTATTATCATCTCACAATGGCCCAGAGTGTGCATAATGATGGCATTGGACGATGTTACAATTTCCAGAAAAATGCGCTACTGATGTAAGATGAAATGACTTCCCTCAAACGGTATTCCTTCACTAGACTTCCTGACTCATCTTATGCTCCAATAATAGGAGTACAAATGCTGTCCCTTCATGTAAGAGACAAGAGAACAAAGATTTCCCAGAATGTATGAGAGATCCCCAGTCTGTCACCCATTGCTGGGGGCTTAAGAAAGCAAAGTATTTTTAATCACCTCATCAATCACGCCTGAGACCAACAGGTAACACATCACAGAATGCAGAGCCAATGAGTGGAACTTGCTTTAATCACCGTTGAAACAAATTATTATCTCAGTTGCACTGAAATTCTTGGATGATAACTATGACCCTAAATGCCTCTGTCAGTCTTTCTCTGGACTGCGGCACTCTCTATACATCCATTTCCTCATATTTACCCTTAAATGTACAGTAAGCGCCAGTACACAGAAAATAGAAATAGCAGCAGGTGAGAATTACAACTCAAAATTGTTCTGCACTCAAATAGAATTTCTGAGTGGTACAACTTACTTTATGGCTTCGCACATATCCAGTCCCATTTTCACACAGTTCTTGGCATGGTTAGGGAGAGATATAGGGAGCCCGGAAACACAGTAATAGCAGTCTCCTAAAATTTTAATTCTCATGCACTCATTCTCCTGGAGAAAGAAATCAGAAGACCTCATTTGCATTGAGCTACAACGATTTGGATCTGTGCAGCAGCATCCATTGTTGACTCTGCTCCCATGGACAAGGCACATGGAGAGAGGGAGTCAGAACTTGGGATTTCCCCACTGCCCAGAGAGAACTCGCCACCCCTTCCCACATTCCCATTTTCAAAGCAGCACAAGTCACGGGGAAGGGGAAGACGTGGGGCATACAGAAATTGCTTTGGAATGGGTCTCCCCTAAGAGCAGAGGAAGATTGTTCTCTGTAGTCTCAACTTTTCTAAACACTCATGGAGAAGGACAAACGAACATTCTAAGAAGACTGGAATTGTTCAGACCAGAATCAGACAGTGAGACTTACTATGTGTTAGAGTATTATGGTGTTCTCTACTGTGTTTGGGCTTTTCTCCTTTATTTTAACTGACAGCAGACTCCTCCTTACACACACACACACACACACACACACACACACACACACTGCCTATGTCTAATACAAAGTTTGCTCAACTTAGGGCTGGATAAATGGCTCAATGGTTAAGAGCTAGTATGCTCTTGCAGAGAACCCAGGTTCAGTTCCCTGCACTTGCATCTGGTCCCTCACAAGCCCCTGTGTCTCCAGCTTCGGGAGATCTGACCGGCGTCTTATCCATATAGAGTCACACATGTATATACAATACAAAACTAATCCTAAAAAATAAAAAAGGAAACAAAGTTTGACCAACTCATTTTGCTTGTTTATATTATATTTACATTAATTATTATAATTTACATTATAATATTTAGGTTATCTCATTCATATGCATCAATCCTACATTCCTTTTAAACCCTTTAAGGAGCCCTTTAGTAAAACACGACAAAACTCAAGGTTTTCTAAACACAAATTATTTCCTCTGAGAATAACACATGACATCTTTGTAAGCATGTACGTAGTTTGTTGGATGTTTCAGCACATGTCTTTTTCTGACTAATAGGTCACAAGGAAGGATATGTGTTCATGCTTATTTATATCACTATTGATGATGCATCTAATTATGCCAGTGTAGTATCACAAATAAGAAAGGAGCAAACTAATCATTAATCAGGCTCCTTGTACACTTCTTAAGTGACTATTCTAGGTCAGAGGTTAGAAACAACGGCTGGCTATGACCTTGAGATGCTTGTCTTAAGTGATGTGATTCACTCTGTGGGCTGGGCTGGCTGCTTGTTTCTGATGCTTGGTTAATGTTATTTAACTGTATCATGAACTGTTATCTAAAACGGATAGCCTCTCTGACCATGGACAGCTAGGCTCCATCTGCTGGGCTAGACTGAGATGCAGTCAGAGAATCTTACTGGAAATCACAATGTCCCTCTATTCTGAATGGGGAAAATGTTCATTCTAGAGTCTTCTGTAGACATCCTTCCTGTTGCCCGTTTCTGTCACTTGTCTAGGCAACAGAATTACTGAACATACAATGAGTTACAATGAAGTTCCACTGGAAGAGGACAGGTCTTATTCCAATATGACTGATCCCCATTGAAAGGAGAAATGTAGGTCCTAAGAGGTAAAGACAGAGGTAGAGCCATTCTCTCCCTAAAATTTTAACCTCCTTTCTCAGTGGGAGCTTATATACAGAAAAAGACAACACACTAGAGGGATGGGCCCACAAAAAAACATCATCTCGTCTGCAGACGAAATTTCTTTCTAAGACACTGGCAATTGTTTACAAATGAAGTAATCCATGCAGAGCAGCTCTTCTCTGCATAAGTAACTAATATTCGTAGGTATAGTGAAGGTTGTTAGGGAGCCATTCAAAACAAAATTAGGCTGAAAGGCAGTATTTAATGAAAAGGAAAAGGTTGACAAAAATGTATTTCTATCCATATTCTGCCAGAAATTCTAGAAGTTTTCTAAGTAGGATCAAGATAGGATCTTAGATATCTTGAGTTCATGTCTTTGTGAAATTTCCCATATGTAAGCATACAGAGGATGACACCCAGCTGATGTGTCTGTTGAAGTGGCAGAAAGCTATAAGATAAAACTGAGGCAATAGTAAATAAAGGGCTAGTACAAACGGCACACTGCATACCTCAGGGTTCCTTCCAGAACCCTACTTAAATGTATGAAGACAGGATGATTAAACCTTCACAAGGAGATACCTAGAAAGGAACCCCCCTCCCCCGGGAGAGCCCAAGGTGACAGCATCACAAAGAGAATCTCACCATTCTGAGTGTAGAATTATACATAATTATAAATTAAACGTAAAGCTGTTACAAATAGATGAAAACTTGAAGTGCTTACATGTTAGGGCACTGCTCTTCCTAGCCACAGCAAATAAAACTAACAGGTTTTTGCAAACATTCTTGAAGGAAGGAAAATAAGCTGGGCATTTATTTATCTTCTCAGTGGAAGAAGTGCTGGGATACCCACCTTTGCAATTTGATCGAACTTCCCAAAGAGTTCATTCAGCATATGGACCAGTTCACCAGGGGAGCAGTCGCTTGCGAGACGGGTGAAGCCAACAATGTCAGCATATAATATGCTGTGGAAACAGGTAGGGTAGGATAATTTAAAAGTCTATATTATGTTGTAAAGACAAGTCTTGGCAATTTCCTATTAGATCAGTGTAAATGTTTTGTATGTGATATTTTTAGAAGAAACATGCAATTTCCTGGACAGGAAATACAGAAACCTTTCATTAAATCATAATTGAAATATTTCTCAAGTGCTTCATTTTAAGGGAAGCTGAGGAGTTAGTGGGGAGACACGAACTGCTGCATCATTTTGACCCAACTCTGGGTCTTTACTCTTGTCTTCCCTACATACTTCTGGGCGCTGCACAACTGCCTCGACACTCCTGCCACTCAGGTGGTCAGTGGAATGCCCTGACCTGAACTGTCACATGGCTCACATTGTACAAGCTTCTACAATAGAAGCAGCCGTAGAAGCAGCAGATGATAAGGCCTAATCCTGTGTGCACCAGCTCAAAAAAAAAAAAAAAAAAAAAAAAAAAGAAAGAAAGAAAGAAAAAGAAAACAAAGCAACAATCTTTTTTTCTAAAGGGGATGGCAATCACGTGATCCTGCATAGTTTGCTACCTGCTCAGACTTCAGGTGGGATGATGTGTCATAAGCTGGATTGCAGTTTATTTTACAGTAGAGAAGTGGAAAGAGTAAGCAGAGGTTGTGATCAATGTGTGAAATCATGTAAAGCGATCATGTGGCTCTAAAGTCTCACAGGAATTGGGGAATGTATCACTACTATAAAGTTAATTTTGAGCCAGGAAGCAATGGAGAGCCATGGTCCTGCACTGAAGGAAAGTCAACCACATTGTGGCTAATTAGATGCTGGCAGGGAGCTTTCAGGGAGATACACTGAAGCTGAAGAGTAGCTCCTGGGTGAGCTGTGTTTGGGAATCCAGACTCACACAGATCATGAGCTTGCACAGGAAGGAAACCACTTCAGCTTTGTCAGGTTTTACTGCTGCCTTAAGTCATCCATCAGGTGAATCAGCACAGGATGCTGTGTAGAGTTCCATGTGTCACAAAGATAATGAAGTCCCAGAGAGCGAAGAGGCACAAAGGAGCCACAGGAGTGACAACAATACTCATTTATAGGAGAAGATAAAGTCAGACAAGAAAAGAAAGTATCAAGATTGTAGCAAGATGAAGACAGAGGTGTTCTCTGAGTAGGGGGAGCACATGGTTAGTGGGGCCTGGACACCTGGCTGGCCAATGCAACAAATATGCAGAAGACCACAGAGATGGAGAGAGGGGGAGTCAGAGGAGACCTCTGTGTGAATCAAGTTGGTGGCTCTTTGGGGGTTATTACCAAAGGTGGCAACCCGAGGACAAGAAACACTAACCAGAGTATAGAAAAATCCTCTAGGTCCTGAACTGTGCAGGAAGGACGTGGTTTCAGACAAACGATACACCAGATTAAGCAATAATACATTTGTTTTTATTTTGCCTTCATTTTTCAAATGTTGTGTCTCTGAAT
The DNA here is from genome assembly GCF_978045245.1 of Mus caroli. Taxonomy (NCBI): domain Eukaryota; kingdom Metazoa; phylum Chordata; class Mammalia; order Rodentia; family Muridae; genus Mus; species Mus caroli. Next base: position 52,783,743 of record NW_028227270.1, on the reverse strand, counting down.
GTTTAAGAACTACCAGGGAAGATCTGGAGAAAGGCAACCAATAGTTGCTGTCATCACATTGAAAATTTATTATTATTTTTATTAGTGCTAGTAAGTATTATTAGTGGGGAATAAACTCTGTGTCTAGTGGACGTCAAAGCAGAACCAGGAGGTAACAGTTAATTTTTCCGGCTTTGCCTAGATACCCAGCAAAAGGATTCCTTGTATTGGCAGAACTGAGCTGCCATGGTGAGAGGATATCAGGTCAGGCTGCTGATTGTGAGGACTAGGGGAGTTGAGGCCTCTAGCTAATAACCCATGTGACCCATCCAAGGAGGGCAGGATAGAAAGCAGGTCCTCCGGCAGCTATAAATGACACTTGCCCTGTAGTTCCATGGCACAGCCAAAGCCCTAAACATCTGAATAAGCATCTCTCAAACTTCTAGCCTATGGACATGTGAGATGCTTATGTCTATGTTAGACCACTAAATTTGGGGGTGACCTGCTATACAGAAACTGACAGCCAATGAAGGTGCTATAAGGGATTCATTAACTGCTTACAGTTGCCAAGTTGTCCAAGGACAATATGTTCAAGGACTACTTAAGCGAACCACTTTTTCCTTTACAGGCTTTGATTACCCAATAAGTAGCTTGAAATTAGCTCCTGCGATGGGAGGGGATTGTAACAGTTTGTACAAGGAAAGGCTGGGAAGAAGAATCACTGGAACAGCCCACTCCCAGATACCAGAAATGAATTGTCTTGTTTTTTTTAACCTTATAGATGAGATGCTTACACATCCAAAGGCAAACAGGGCTTTTAAATAATTTTATTGCTTAATGTGCCATAACATTAGTGTGCCATTCAGATAGGCTTAGTTTTCTTCATCACCCATCCAAGGTTTCTCCTTTAGTTCTCATTTGGTGGGATGGGTTTCTTATTGCTCACATAACCATGTGTATGTTTGCATTACTGGCTCTGTGCACCTTTTTGTAAGATCTGATGACAAATGAGCTATGGATCTAAGTTTCCGTAAAGTGCGTGTTTCATCTCTGAGTTGCAAATTTTTGATTTAAAACAGCTGGCCCAGGAGACAGTAGCCTGTGATGAGAGCCCAGATTTGGAGAACAGACTAGGGCCCAGTTCTAACAGATGTTCAACAGACTGCAGTTGAGAGCCAAGATTTGGGGAATAGGCTAGGGCCCACTTCTAGCAGATGTTCAATTAAATGTATCTGTGGTCCTGGGCATTCTGAAAAAGTTTCAAGAACCTTCCCTGACAAACTAAAGAATGACAAATGCAGTCAGGTATATGTGCAGAGGATTATGGGGACTGCCAATATGAACAAAAAAGCCTTACATCAACACAGTGAATGGATGAGAGAGCAAACTCCCAAAAGAAGTACTTGGAGCAGGTCGGACTTGAAAGGAATACCAGCTATGTGGTGGTTTAGGGGAATGAGTCTCCTATCCATCCCAAAGTGAAGGGCCTTATAGTTCCCCGTCTGTATTCAGGGGTAATAGAGGCTTCACACATCTTTCTTCTTGGCTAGACTCCCACAGTGCTAGCTTGCTGGCTTCTGAGCACTATGATTCTAGGAATGACTCCCTGAAGGATTCCTATGTCTGTCTTGACAAAGCAGTTACTGTCATGAGAAATACAAAAATAAGCACCCCACCCCTCATGGCCTTTGTCTCTGCTTCGTCAGACCCTGAAACAAAGTATCTCAGCCTCCTCCTCTGAATACACTGGCTTCATGGAGCTCCTGTTTCCAGGAAACCCATCTGGAAGGGTTGGCCACTGTGTCGCAAAAGCTCAGGGCCACTCCTTCTAACTACACAATCCACTTCCTTTTCTCTGTTCCTATTAGCCACAGATGGCAAGCCCACAAACTCAACCCAATGAGCGAAGTACATTATTTTAATATGAAGGCCCCGAGAGGTATCAGAATGGTAAGCGATGTGAGCCACACTCTACCATCAATGGATGGGAAGTTATCGTAGGACGTGACTCCCCAGGAAAAGGCCACTGAATCCAGTGCTGTGGGCCCGCACGGGGCACCATACCTCACGTTGGTGTGTCGCTTGACATACAGGTTGTGGAAGTTGTTCGTGTTTTCCATCTGTCCTGCTTTGGGTCCCTGTAGCCTCTGAATGATTTCAGCCTTCATCTCCATGGCGATGTGAGCCGGCAGCAAGGAAAGCAGAAGTCGTTCCTGCAAGGAGGGGAGGAAGGGGCGACATGTTTCAAATGGATACAGAAAGGGCCTTCTGATTAGGTGCTGCTCTGAAGAAAAAAAAACATTACAAAACAATCCCCAAAGTTTCCTTAGGTCAGGCCATGGTATAACATCCTTATTTATTGAGTTCTAAATAAGAGTTCTTCACCTGGATAACAAAAGCAGGTATAGTTATTTCCCCAAGGATATTATTCGTCTATTTTGATTCTGAAATAGGAAAGCAGGAATCATATTAAAAATCCAAAATACCAACAGATAATGTGAGATAAAAAAAAAAAAGCATTCATTTCACCTTCCCGTTCATGTGCGTGAGAAAGCTCGAGCTTTATTGCACCTGGGGAAGGCAGGTGATACTCCACACTCCCTAAAAAAGGAAGTTAAATATTTTCCAATATTTCATTTCCTCTATGATAAACACCCACTATCCTCCAGTGACTATAAACTACTTCAGAAACGGAGTTAGACGTCTGAGTCTCTGCTAAGCGTTGTCCTTAACACACACCCTTCCTGTGCGTTTTTGGCTTCTGCATTCATGAACACAGTGGCAGTGAACACTAGCATGCTACCCGGCACTTACTTCAGTGTAGACCTAGTTTAGTCAGAGTGGCATTCTCCCACATTCTGGAAGGAAAATAATTATTTTTTGGGGAAAAGAACCACAGGAGGTCAATCTCAGAAGTTTAGAGTCAAAATAGAACCATTTAAATGTTCATCCATTGCATGTAAGACCAGCAGGCTCCCCCAGGTTTGATTCAGCTCCTCACTGTGGCTCTTAGAGCTGACTTTTTTTTTTTTTTTTGGTATCTTGAGGGCTGCAGGGTGGACCCTCTGCTCTTGGTGAACAGGACCTGATGATAACAGTGTTATAAAATAACAATAAAAGTGAATTTCTAATAAAAGCCAGAGTTCAAAATACATGAGTTTCCTTCAGATTTGTCTTCATCCACTTTTAAAGGCCAAATATTAGAAGCTTTCCTCATTGCCCAAGACACCCCCCCCCCCCCATCTATGTCCCAGGCACTCTCTGTGGCTTGTTCCTTCCCACTGTTTCTCGGGTCTCAGACCATGAGCTCCTGTGTCTGCCTGCTTCAGTTCCCAAGCATCCTCCAGAGGGGCTCAGGACAGCTTATGGCTGTCACACTGGTACTTCCTCCTCCACCTCACTCCCTCATCCATCTTTCTGAGGCCACCTCCAAACTCAGGTCCTCATCTGGGGCCCCTTAGCATTGCCCTCTCTCCATATTCTATAACCAAGTGAGCTAGACACCAAAGCCAGTCCTGCCTAGGGACACAGACTCCATGAAGAAAAATAGAGAATCAAATATAGCGATTTTATCCCCCACCCACACCTTATTTAACAACCAAATGTAAGTTACAATCTCTATTTTAAATCCAAAAGGTAGATGAATGACCAACCTTTTTTTTTTAAAGGACCGAGAAATACGGAAGACAAAATTCACATGTTATGTAACACAAGCACATCTCTTTTGTCGTATTAACACATCACTGTGGATTTAGAACACAGTAAAATGTTTGGGAATAGGAGGTTGAGATGACTCTGTGGATTAAGGTGCTGGCCACCAAGTTTGTTAGCTAATAAAAGTGAATGCCTAATAAGAGCTGTGTGAGCTTTCTCTCTTTAGTGACCCAGGCAAAGGAGCAAACATGTAAAGCCAATTCGCCTTTCAGAGAGAGCATTAAATATTTTCATACGAGTTTTCAAATTTTCATGCATTATTTGAGGATTTCATACATGTATATTACTTATTTCTATATCCATCCCACTCTGTCTGTCCATCTTCTCCAAAACCCGTCTTCATTTTCTTTTTCTCTTTATAATCCCCTGAGTCTGATTATTGTCACTTGCATGTGCACATATGTAGAGCCATGCACTGGAGCATGGATAACTTAGAGGAGGCCACACCTCTGAAGAAAAGGACCCTCTACTTGCTAATAGCTTTCACATAGGGGCGATGCTCATGATCCTCTCTCCTATCCATGCTAGATTGTTGGATTTTTAAAATTTTGAATTCTTACTTCTTTTTTTTTTTTAATTCTTACTTCTAATCATTGTTTTATATGCAACTGAATCTGGAAAGCAATCCAGTGTAATGAGCAGGAGGGATATTAAGTAGTCCCTCTCCCTCCTCTTTCCAACTGAAAGGGGCTCTCAGAAACTAACAGTTTTTAGCAGAGCTGAGCCACAAGTGGCTCCATCATGCACCTGCTGAGGGAGAGCTTGTCTCATCTAAGACTGCCCTGCAACACAAAAGAGCTCCGGTTTTACCCAGACGCTGGCCTTTAGAAGACACCCACTTGGGGTATGAAAAAGAGCTACCATTACCTCCCTCTAGTTCACACTAGCTTACACATCACCATGCAGCCAGGACTATTCTGCACATCTGAGAGAAAGGACATCTTCCACCAATTCCATCACCAGCCTATCCCTGGAGTTGGGTTCTAGTCACAGGATGACTGTTGCTGCTTCTGTTGTCTCACAGTGCTTATTTCTCATGGGTCCCTTGCAAAGGTTACTTCATACCAGTTAATTAAAACACACCACTCCGCATACTTACTATTTGAAGTTTTGTTTTATGTTTATTTGGCTACCATCTTAATAAAGCAGATATAGTGATTGCATAAGATGGGAAGCAACAGTTTACAGCATAAGCGGCTCTGAGATGGGGGGAGATGGTTCCAGCCTGTTTGCTGCCTTTTCACAGATAGCATGGGAAACGGAGCTCCAATTTCATTGTGCAGAAACTAGTTCTGTGCCAGGAGACCTGTCTGTGTCCATGCAGGATTTGGGAACTTCTTAGAATTTGTTGGGCTCTTTGTAGAAGTTACCTTTTCCCATTCTGGATACAACTATATATGTCTAGGATGGATGTTCCCAGTGACTTGTCGCAACTAGCCAGGCTCATGTTTCACCTTCCCTAGTTTCTATAGCCTCCTCAAATAGTGATACCAGTCAGGAGGTTGTAAGCAGTAAGCCATGAGCCTCTGAGTGAGATTCAAACTTGAACCATAATATTGCTTTTGCCCATATTCTTAGAGCAACTACAGAAAGGCAGGAAGAACAAGAATGGGCTGGTGTGGGAGCAATGGCCAGCATAATCATATCTGTGTGTGGGTAAGGTGGGTTCTTATTTATGGCTATTATAGCTATGACAAAATACCATGACCAAAAGCAACTTGGGGAAGAACAGGTTTTATCTAGTTTACTTCACAGTATAGAGAACTCTGTCCAAGTTAAAATCAGTGTACACCTCAGCAAACTAAACATTAAGTCTTTTCCTCGAGTGTATCACTTAGTTTCTTATTAAAAACTATGATTACATACAGTTTCATTTTCAATTTAACTATTCTGACAACAGGAAAAAAATTGGGATTGCTGTGGATTAGAGAGAACCTAGGATTAAAAGGGAATCTAAGTTTTCCAACTTGGACAGTGGGTGGTGGTCCCACTCGTTGGGATGTGTAAGGAGATGACCAGAGAGCTTTTCAGAGAGCACACTGTGAAAACAGGTGGGAAGAATGAAATTACCACTCATACGCCATTGCCATTGCTCTCCAGCCAAATGAAGTTAGAGAAGAAAGCACTCATCAAGTCAAATTATAAGTTACGTCTATAGTCACTGACAGCAGTAAATTGGCATTTCTAAGCTTGAACTGTTTACCATCAACTTTCAATTCAATTCTCTAAAATAGAGCCTCCGGGGGAATCAGAAATCACTCATCAGGTGGATAAATGTTCAGTTCTTACTGGGAGACAGTGGAGGTCCCCAGGGAAGGCCACAGCTGTGCTCTGTAGAGCAGGGACAAAGGATGCTTGAGTTTCAGCATGCAGAGAACAATGGCAGGCAGGTCTTGGGTGGGGTCTTGCACAGAGTCTGGGCATCACAGAGTGCAGCATCAGCATAGGGTCAAGCGGTGAAATGCTCCACACAGAAGTTGATGTTGGTTGGCTCATCTGTCAAGGTCATCTATTCAAAGACCAAGCCATAAACCAGCTGTGACAGCCAGTCAACCCCGTGGGGAAAATGTGTGAGGACTGACCATACTCCTGGACACTGGGTGCTAAAATCCACAGCGTAATGTCTGGGTTGCCAGGGAGGTTAAGACGCCAACCAGGTTTTGAAACTCATCTGGGAGACAGGACAGGTGAGGATGCCCATAGTATCCTCAACTCAAGAGGAAGTCAGAAGCAATGGGTTCTTATGAAGGGTTCCTAAGAGCAAAACTGAATACTTTAATAAATGAATGCAGCCCTCCTGTGCAAGTATTATGCTATAGATAGCCAACTCTGGTGTAGTTTTAGATACACAGCATCTAGCAGTAAACCGAGGCATTGCTCTGAAACAGACTGACCCCCTCTCTGTCTTTGTGCCACTGGTCAGCATCTTGGCCATGATCTGCTCTGATTTATGAGATGAACGTCTGTGATGGGGGCTTGAGGGTGCTGCCCGTCGTGGTGATGAGGAGACAGGAGTAGGAGTCTGAGGGCTCGGCTCACACTGCGTCCTCACTGGGAAGCAGAGAGAGAGATGAGTGCTGGTGTCTCACGGGCTCGCTCCTTTGTGTTCAATCTGTCACCTCAGCCTAAGGGATGGCGCTCTTCACATTTAGGCTGAATCTTTTTCCTCCCATTAACCCAACTTAGGGGCTTAACAGCCACACTGCAGTGTCTACTGGGGATTCTATACTCTGCAGCTTAGCAATGGAAATTAACCACAACGTTGGTCCTTCTACGTGTGGCATCTGGAACCAGTGGGCTCACTATGAATTTTCTTGTCTCCTCTTGTCTTGTATTATAGACAGTGAGTTTGTAAGCAATGCATGGTTTGGAACCTATGCATGGTATAGAATGCTAACCCACCTATGCCCAACATGTACAAGTGGGAGACTATGATACTTGGTGATCACTTTGATTTGAGGACAATTCCACCATCCTATACTCTAGCTATAGAAACGCTTATAACACTGATTAATGTGTGCACACCAACCCATGTCATTTAGATATAAGATTTACATACAGATGCTTTGACTTGGTAGATTTTATGTACATAGTCATGTAGGTAACCTCTCCCCTGTAAGTGTGACTTCAAGGTGAAATCTCTGGGTTTCACTTCCCTGAGGTTCTGATTTTTCTCTTTCCCTCACTTACAGCAGAAGTTAAGACCCATAAAACTGACAGCCTCCGAGGAACTCACAGCCTCCCAGAGACCTTGAAGCTCAGCTCTATTAACCTCATGGGTCCTATCAAGCACAGAAGTCTTTATTTCTTCCAGCACACTAAAGAATTGTTTATCAAAGATTTGCTCCAACTAAAAGCTCGTAGTCATTGGAATCTAGTCAATCCTTCCTGACCTCAAGTGTCATCCTACATTCAGAGTTTTAGTGACTATTTTCTCTCAGCAAGTGTTAATTCACACAGTAAACTAAGGAACAGGGTGGCCAATAGCTCTTTCTCCTCTATTGAGGCATTGCTTCATAAAAGAAAGAGATAAACTCATAAGTCCTAGGAAGTAAGTGAGTCTTACAGGGCTCAGGAAGGAAACAAAACTCCAAAATTTACAAGGCCCTGGCTCAAGGCTACTTAAGCAACAGTAATGGCTGAGGGGAGGAGAATCCCCTAGAGGCCCAGCTGACTACAAGTTGTACAGGGAGCTGCAAGGATGTAGCTTTTTGTTGTTGTTGTTATCAAGAGGTCACTGTTTCTATGATGCATCTGCCTTTTAGTCACCCAGGCCTCACCCAGATTCCTGTAAGTAGCTCCAATAAATTCACTAGTTCCCTAAGCTACACTGAGGAGGAGTCATTTCTCCGTTATGTCACCAGCACTGTGTTTGACGTGAACAGATACTTGTTCATACCTCCCTTGGAAGAGTCATAGATTAGGAGTATCATCCGGCAGCCTTGACCTCCATCATTCAGAATGTAGATGCACATTTCAGCCACCCTGTGCTCAGGGGAGCCCCAGGAGTAGCACAGAAAGGGACCACCAGCATCTTACAGTACATTGCCTGCTCTCCTGTGAGACCATGGTGCCTGTCTTTGCATCTTTAGGAGGCTCAGATTCTTGTCTCTAGTGGGTCACTCTGCCAAGTCTGGAAGCACAAAGCCAGTGAAGGAGCAGAACAGAATGAGCCTCAGAAGGCGACATGACTCCTAAGTATCAGTCTTGAGTCATTAGAGTCTTTAAAAATGTCTGTGAGGGCAGAGGAGATAATTCAATAACTAAACTACTTCCCACATAAGCATGAGGGTCACAACCCAGATCTCCGGAACCCTTATGAAAGTCTGGAGGGAGGGTAGGTGTCTATCCTTCTACAGTGCTTGAGGCAGAGACAAGGAATGCCTGAAACAACCTGGCTAGTCAGACGAGCATAAATGGTGCATGCCAGGTTCACCAAGAGACCGACTCAAAATGTTAGGTGACAAGAGATGAAGGAAGATACTGAATACCACCCTTGCCTCCACCCACACACATGTGCACTGTCACTCACACCTGTGAATTCACTCAGCAGATATCTGCAGTTGTTGATTAAAGAAAAGACTACTATTTTCAGAGATACAAGCTCTGTAGTTCATGGTGAATTTCTGGTCCATATTTCTTGAGGTCAGTTGCTGTACTCTTGATTCACGAATCTTTCCTCCATTCCACAACAATTACGGAGGCTTTCCATGGACCACTTACAGGTCCATGGACCTTTGTAAGTCTCAGCCCATTTAATTATCCCCACAGCCCAGTGAAGCAGACACTGCTGTCTGTCCCATGTCTAATAAGAAGAGAATGAAAAGCTGAGACATCATCACAACTTACTCTCTGAATTTACAGTGACAGTTAATGGTTAACTGCTTCTAACCAGTGTCCAGAAGACAATGACAGCAGGAGTGGGCACAGGAGTGGTTGACACACCCTTAGATATAGACCTGACTGTCCCATACAAGAGCCTTGGGTATGGTGGAGTCTCTATTTTCAGTGGGAGATGGAACTTTCCATAAAGTATGCTGAAGTCAGAGACTGGAATACCGCACTGAGCAAAGCTGCTTCTGTGTGAGCAGCAGCAGCTTCAGGACCATTTCTGTCTCCAGTTGTTTCTTAGCAAGCCAGCCCAGCTCAGGCTAGCAGCCCGTCTGCATTGAGACTGCACCATCCTTCATGTAAACCTGCTTTGGAACACCATATCGTACTATGAGTATGTGCAACTTTCACTTTCCAGTCAATGTGAGATAAAAAACATTGAATGCAGAGCATGACACCAGAATGATTTCTTTGGAAAGATTGGAATTCTGGAAGAGAGAGTTTCATGCTCCACTCATGAGCACATGGATGACTCCTGAAGCAGGCACATGTATTTTCCTTTATGGATGCAGAACAGAGTTTCTGGTCACAGAGGTGAGCAGGGCCTCTTCAGTACTGAGGCAAGTTTCCAAATCTTTGTTCATCTGTCCCCATAGAAAGTGTCTCATGCCATCCTCCAGGGACAGCCTAGCAGGAAAGCAGCCTTCCAGTGCTGCACTTGTACTCAGGGAGCAGGATTTAGTGTTGCACACATCCTCAGAGACCAGCCTTCCAGTGCTGCACCTGTACTCAGGGAGCAGGATTTAGTGTCGCACACATCCTCAGGGTCCAGCCTTCCAATGCTAGACTCCAACACTGGTTCTCCCCGTGAGCACAAAATGGATCTTTCACTTAGGCACAATAACAAGTTTTCAGGGGACGAGTAATAAATGAGAAAAGAGGGGCTGCAGATGAGTGGGGATCCACCCTGTGCCAATCAGGCTAGGTTCTGTGATTCCTTAGAGAACAGACACAAGTAATGACTCAGGCAGATCCATCACAGTCAACAAACAAACAAACAAACAAACAAAAACTCAAACCAAACTAAAACAAAAAACAAACCAACCCAAAAATCAGAGGGGGCAAACTGCATTTCTCAAGATTTTATTTTAAGGCTATTCTACTGCAGTCTGCCTGAATATACATAGGGGGGGGTTGTCTTTGGAAAGCACATTGTCACCATCAGACCACAGGTGACTCTCAGAAACACTTCATCTACGTTTCACTAATAGCTTTGTCTTTGGAGAGAATCACTCCACTTATTAGATCAAAAACAGCCATGCTTGCTCAGGACCTTCAACTCCCCTTTTTCCTGACAAGAAAAAGAAAGCATGGCTCAGAGCTCATAGAATTTGGGAAATGAGGCATCCTGGGGTGGATTCCTAATGGATGAGAAGACTCAAGTTCAGATCACACAGCTCATGCAGGAGGGGATTTGATTTGGCACATCTTACCACTTGTCTGTGGCCAAGAATACAAGTTCTTGGTGCTAGAAATAGGAATAAAGGCTCAATATGGGGAAATTCCATCTGATTAAGAGAGCAGAATCTCTGACCAGAGTGGAGACTTAACATGCCAGTTGGCCTATGCCAATCACTGGCCAAGGAATCACCACTGGGAAGGTGGGTTCACCTTAAGCCTTGTTAAAGAGATGAGCGGAATAATTGGTCCTTTATTGATATAGTGTACTTTTGCTTAGGGGCACAACTGTGGAGCTTTAAGTTGACCTCCTTTTCTGAATTATTCTATAGAATGCAACATCTCTTTTCTTTTCTCAGAATGCTTTCCTCAGCAGTTTGTGTTCTCCCAACACTTTGGGCTGTCTTACTCATCTACCATGTGTCTGACCTTCATGGCAGCTTAAATGGCGTGGCTTTTTAATTCTTTCCTCCGCACCGCTGAGGCTTTTACAGCTTGCCTGCCCTGAGGTTTTTCTTTTAAGTGCTAATAAAATTGTCTTTGACTTTTTCTTTTGAATCCACTCTTGAATTATTTTATTCAGGAGACTAAGAAAACCCTGATGTCTTCTGCATCCTCTGACAACTAAAAAGGGAGAAGTTACAACCCAGTAACATTAGCACCGATCAGAGATTCAGGTCCAAAGGAAAACAGTCACCTGGTAGACTGTGAGCTGAGCCCAGCTGGGCACCAGCTTAGGATGCTTCCAATGCCTGGGAAAGTGCACATGCCCAGTATGTTCTAAGACACGGTGTTCTGTGTGTGCCTCACCTCCCCTTTTCCTCCTTTTAGATCTTATGGAGTACATTCTACTGTGGAGAACATTCTTCCCCTGGGTCCTGGATGACTGATCCCTTCATGTTGTTCCTACCCACCTACCTTGGTTAAGGCTATTTTAAAACGAATTTTCAGACAAGCTTATAATACCTTTACTCCCTCATTCCATATTTTTTCCATGCCCAACTGCTTTGGGACCCCACGTTCCCCCTTGCAGTGGTCATTAAATCCCACTGGAATTATATATTTATATCTGGTACATATTTGTTCAGACTGTGTGATGGTTTGTATATGCTTGGCCCAGGGAGTGGCACTATTAGAAGGCATGGCTCTATTGGAGTAGGTGTGTCACTGTGGGTGTGGGCTTTAAGACCCTCATCCTAGCTGCCTGGAAGTGAGTGTTCTTTTTTTTTAAATATTTTTTTTATTAGGTAGTTTCCTCAATTACATTTCCAATGCTATCCCAAAAGTCCCCGATACCCTCCCCCCCACTTCCCTACCTACCCATTCCCATTTTTTGGCTCTGGCATTCCCCTGTACTGGGGCATAAAAGTTTGCGTGTCCAATGGGCCTCTCTTTCCAGTGATGCCCAACTAGGCCATCTTTTGATACATAGGCAGCTAGAGTCAAGAGCTCCGGGGTACTGGTTAGTTCATAATGTTGTTGCACCTACAGGGTTGCAGATCTCTTTAGCTCCTTGGATACTTTCTCTAGCTCCTCCATTGGGGGCCCTGTGATCCATCCAATAGCTGACTGTGAGCATCCACTTATGTATTTGCTAGGCCCTGGCCTAGTCTCACAAGAGACAGCTATATCAGGGTCCTTTCAGCAAACGCTTGCTAGTATATGCAATGGTGTCATCATTTGGAGGCTAATTATGGGATGGATACCTGGATATGGTAGTCTCTAGATGGTCCATCCTTTTGTCTCAGCTCCAATCTTTGTCTCTGTAACTCCTTCCATGGGTGATTGTTTCCAATTCTAAGAAGGGGCAAAGTGTCCACACTTTGGTCTTCGTTCTTCTTCAGTTTCATGTGTTTTGCAAATTGTATCTTATATCTCAGGTATATTAAGTTTCTGGGCTAATATCCACTTATCAGTGAGTACATATCATTTGAGTTCTTTTGTGATTGTGTTACCTCACTCAGGATGATGCCCTCCAGGTCCATCCATTTGCCTAGGAATTTCATAAATTCATTCTTTTTAATAGCTGAGTAGTACTCCATTGTGTAAATGTACCACATTTTTTGTATCCATTCCTCTGTTGAGGGGCATCTGGGTTCTTTCCAGCTTCTGGCTATTATAAATAAGGCTGCTATGAACATAGTGGAACATGTGTCCTTCTTACCGATTGGAACATCTTCTGGATATATGCCCAGGAGAGGTATTGCGGGATCCTCCAGGAAGTGAGTGTTCTGTTTGCAGGCTTCAGATGAAGATGTAGAACTGTCAGCTCCTTCTTCACCATGCCTGCCTGGATGCTACCATGCTCCAGCCTTGGTGATAATGGAGTGAACCTCTGAACCTGTAAGCCAGCCCCAATTAAATGTTGTCCTTATAACTGTTGCCTTGGTCATGGTGCCTGTTCACAGTAGTAAAACCCTAACTGAGGCACTGTGTATTTTCAATATTGTGTGTCCAACATCAAACACAGATCCCAGAGCCTGACATATGATAGAGGGGCAGTATTTGCTGAATGAATTCAGTAAAGAATGCGTGAATGAAGGACCAAAGGCCTTATGACACTTTGAACAGAATTTCCATTGTATTCATTACATCATCTAATTCTTCAATGACAGATCTTAGGAAAATATCTGGCCTATGTCTGTTACTTCTTAAGAAGGCAGCATGTAAATTATAGCACCTTCTTGACCCTCAGAATCCTCAAGGGCTGAAGGCTATTGAAGTAAATGTCTGCAGTCAGTTGTGGCTTTTGCTGTCAAGTGTCAGGAGGAGATGAGAAGATATCCTTAAATATGTCAACAAAAATCAGAATATGTCCTGAATTTCATTTCTGGTCATTCCTGAAACCATCTGATTTTCTCTAAGGAAGAAATCATGGAGAACATACTCTGCACATATATGTATGGAAGTTTCATGCATGTATGGGCATATTCACATTCACACATTTAAAATTTTTTGTTGTATATTATGTTAGTTGTTAGGGATGCACAGGTTCTTGGGGAACTGTAGACCTGTGGAGATTTGATATTCTTTTCAACATCTCTCTGAAGGGCTTCTTATTTCTGATGTCTCCAGAGCTGAAGAAGTAGCATTATCCCCATTGTATCTGCAGATCCAAGCCTGAACGCTCATGTAAACCACTCAGGACAAGGCTCCTCCTGTGGCAGACTCCAGCTGCTGACAGGATGGAGCGAGCCCAGCCCAGAATGCAATGTAGAAGGATGGAGAAGAGAATGAATAACATATGAACTGAAGCCTGCCAAAGCAAAAAGAAGGCACATTTTCTGCCAGGAAACAAAAATTCAGACCAGCCTTGAAATGGAAGACATGGCTAGTGGGAAAATTCAATTAAAAACCATATTTATTGATTACTTTGAATAAACTACATTAGCATAATATAGAAACTTGATGCTTCTTATGCCAAGCAAAAATATCACTCAGTCAGTGCAAAGATTTTAAAAGGACTGACTTGATGTGTGCTGGGCTGAAATTAGATAAAATGTTGACTCCCATGCAGTGGTTTCTGAGGGAGCAGCATGTGATTTTTCACACTATGCACCACCCTGCCTGAGCATAAGTCTGTTTTCATTTAGGAATGTGTTTTCATCAGCTATTGCTGCAAATATAATCACCTAAAAATAGTAGGTTGGAAAACACTGAGACCTTCATCCTCATGCTGTGGGAAAGGGGGGCAGGTGTAGGGCAGGTTGTGGTTTGGTTGCGGCTGAACCAGACGACTGGGTTCAGTCAAAGTCCTGGCCATGCCCTACGCTCTAGTTGGAGGTCTGTGTGGCAGTTGCTTCTGACAAACTCAGACACTTTGGTTCTGTTTTCCAAGTCTGGCCATGTGTTCTTCCCTAGGCCATGCAGGCTGCTGCTGCCATCTCAAAGCAGCATTCTCAAAAGTGAGAAGGTGAGTGGCATATCCCCATGCAGCTTGGGCTGTAGAATTGCACACTGTCACTTCCCATTTGTCAAAGCAAGTCAGTCCCAAGCCCTTGCAGACTCACAGACTCGAGAGTGTAAAAGAATCTGGCCACCTCAGCCTCTCTCTCCATATTTTGCGTTCTTCTGATATTCATTGACCCAAATGTTGGTGGAGCCAAGGGCGGTTGTTTCTGCAGTAAGTCTGGCAGTTTTAGTTTGTGAGCAATCCCAGGAACTCAGAAACTCCAGCTTTAAGTGCTGGCTGAGTTACTTTTGACTCCAACTTGATTCTGTGAGTTCCTTTTGTTTCTAACTCTATGCTCACAGATTCATCTGATCTTTCCTCTGAACCCTGGCTCTGGGCTATGCTTGCGCTGTGCAGGATAACACAGAGTAGGGCTGGGCCTCACAGGAACTTTAATGTTACTCTCTACCATTTGCTCCTATGGAAACCTCACACCGGGCACACCATTCTTTGAGAGAGAGAGAGAGAGAGAGAGAGAGAGAGAGAGAGAGAGAGAGAGAGAGAGAGAGAGAGAGAAAGTAAAATTAAGCAGTTGCCCACAGATGCAGTGGATCTACATTCATTATAAGATTATTTATCCTATATGAATTAAGGATTTTACAAATCCCTATTGATTTTTATTTTCAGTTCTATGCTTGCCCTCCACACATAGGGGAATGAAAGAGTCCTTACTAGAGGTTTGCTGTGTCATTTAAAGAAGTATTGTTTATAATGATTTTAGAATAGTGCTTGTCATAAAGGGATTCTGAATGTGTCAGTTGCAATGGGCACACAGTTGTCTCTCTTAGGTAGCATGACTCCACACACACATCACTCTTTTCTCTGAGGAGTCAGGCTTTTAATCAGCAATGCCCATGTGACATTTAACTTCATGCTACCCACTCCACTTATACTGGTTATCCCAGTTGTTGCCCAAAACAGGCAGAAATGATGAACTTCCCTTATATAATCTTTGTGACTCCTAGTGTTTATCAAAGCTATTTAATGGTCAATATTTATGATTCAATTTGTCAGTATCCATAAGGATATGAACAAGATAAGTGCCCAAATTTATATTGCATTAAAACTATAAGGTAGCTCTTCCGGTCAGAAAAGCACCGGGGTAGCTAGGGCGCAGGGTCGGCTGACACTCGCCAGCTACCCACAACACCCGCCACAGGATCTTAAGACTTCTGGTGAGTGGAACACAGCTTCTGCTCCAATCCAATTGCGCGCGGGACCTGAGACTGCATTAGTTACGGAAGCAGAAACCGGCCTGAGTAGGGCCACAGGCCTCATCCAGCCGGACCAGCACCGAGGTAGCTAGAGCGCAGGGTCGGCTGACACCCGCCAGCTACCCACGACCCCCGCCACAGGATTTTGAGACTGCTGGTGAGTGGAACACAGCTTCTGCTCCAATCTTTAAACAGTGACAACGACAACAACTAACCCCAGAGATTACCAGATGGCGAAAGGTAAACGTAATAATCTTACTAACAGAAACCAAGACCACTCACCATCATCAGAACCCAGCACCCCCACTTCGCCCAGTCCAGGGCACCCCAACACACCGGAAAAGCTAGACACGGATCTAAAAGCATATCTCCTGATGATGGTAGAGGACTTCAAGAAGGACTTTAATAACACACTTAAAGAAATACAGGAGAACACTGCTAAACAGGTAGAAGACATTAAAGAGGAAGCACAAAAATCCCTTAAAGAATTGCAGGAGAACACTGCTAAAGAGTTACAAATCCTTAAAGAAAAACAGGATAACCTAATCAAACAGGTAGAAGTCCTTAATGAAAAACAGGAAAACACATCCAAACAGATAATGGAAATGAACAAAACCATACTAGACCTAAAAAGGGAAATAGACACAATAAAGAAAACCCAAAATGAGGCAACACTGGAGATAGAAACCCTAGGAAAGAAATCTGGAACCATAGATACGAGCATCAGCAACAGAATACAAGAGATGGAAGAGAGAATCTCAGGTGCAGAAGATTCCATAGAGAACATCGGCACAACAATCAAGGAAAATGTAAAATGCAAAAAGATCCTAACTCAAAACATCCAAGAAATAGAGGACACAATGAGAAGACCAAACCTACGGATAATAGGAGTGGATGAGAATGAAGATTTTCAACTCAAAGGACCAGCAAACATCTTCAACAAAATTATAGAAGAAAACTTCCCAAATCTAAAGAAAGAGATGCCCATGAACATACAAGAAGCCTACAGAACTCCAAATAGACTGGACCAGAAAAGAAATACCTCCCGACACATAATAATCAGAACAACAAATGCTTTAAATAAAGATAGAATACTAAAAGCAGTAAGAGAAAAAGGCCAAGTAACATATAAAGGCAAGCCTATCAGAATTACACCAGATTTTTCACCAGAGACTATGAAAGCCAGAAGATCCTGGACGGATGTTATACAGACACTAAAAGAACACAAATTCCAGCCCAGGCTACTATACCCAGCCAAACTCTCAATTAACATAGATGGAGAAACCAAAGTATTCCACGACAAAACCAACTTCACACATTATCTCTCCACGAATCCAGCCCTTCAAAGGATAATAACAGAAATAAACCAATACAAGGACAGGAACCACGCCCTAGAAACAACAAGAAGGTAATCCCTCAACAAACCTAAAAGAAGACAGCCAAAAGAACAGAATGCCAACTTTACCAACAAAAATAACAGGAAACAACAATTACTTTTCCTTAATATCTCTTAATATCAATGGACTCAACTCCCCGATAAAAAGACATAGACTAACAAACTGGCTACACAAACAAGACCCAACATTTTGCTGCTTAAAGGAAACTCATCTCAGAGAAAATGATAGACACTACCTCAGAAGGAAAGGCTGGAAAACAATTTTCCAAGCAAATGGTATGAAGAAACAAGCTGGAGTAGCCATTCTAATATCTGATAAGATTGACTTCCAACCCAAAGTCATTAAAAAAGACAGGGAGGGACACTTCATACTCATCAAAGGTAAAATCCTCCAAGAGGAACTATCAATCCTGAATATCTATGCTCCAAATACAAAGGCAGCCACATTCATTAAAGAAACTTTAGTAAATCTCAAAGCACACATTGCACCTCATACAATAATAGTGGGAGACTTCAACACACCACTTTCACCAATGGACAGATCGTGGAAACAGAAACTAAACAGGGACACAGTGAAACTAACAGAAATTATGAATCAAATGGATCTGGCAGATATCTACAGAACATTCTATCCTAAAACAAAAGGATATACCTTCTTCTCAGCACCTCATGGTACCTTCTCCAAAATTGACCACATAATTGGTCACAAAACAGGCCTCAACAGATACAAAAATATTGAAATTGTCCCATGCATCCTATCAGATCACCATGGACTAAGGCTGATCTTCAATAACAAAATAAATAATAGAAAGCCAACCTTCACGTGGAAACTGAACAACACTCTTCTCAATGATACCTTGGTCAAGGAAGGAATAAAGAAAGAAATTAAGGACTTTTTAGAGTTCAATGAAAATGAAGCCACAACATACCCAAACTTATGGGACGCAATGAAAGCATTTCTAAGAGGAAAACTCATAGCTCTGAGTGCCTCATAAAGGAAACTAGAGAAAGCACACATTAGCAGCTTGACAACATAGCTAAAAGCACTAGAACAAAAGGAAGCAAATTCACCCAAGAGGAGTAGACGGCAGGAAATAATCAAACTCAGGGGCGAAATCAACCAAGTGGAAACAAGAAGAACTATTCAAAGAATCAACCAATCAAGGAGCTGGTTCTTTGAGAATATCAACAAGATAGATAAACCCTTAGCCAGACTCACTAGAGGGCACAGGGAAAGCATCCTAATTAACAAAATCAGAAATGAAAAAGGAGACATAACAACAGATCCTGAAGACATCCAAAACACCATCAGATCCTTCTACCAAAGGCTATACTCAACAAAACTGGAGAACCTGGATGAAATGGAGAAGTTCCTAGACAGATACCAGGTACCAAAGTTGAATCAAGATCAGGTTAATGATCTAAACAGCCCTATATCCCCCAAAGAAATAGAAGCAGTCATTAATAGTCTCCCAACTAAAAAAAGCCCAGGACCAGATGGGTTTAGTGCAGAGTTCTATCAGACCTTCAAAGAAGATCTAATCCCAGTTCTTCACAAACTATTCCACAAAATAGAAACAGAAGGTACTCTACCCAACTCATTCTATGAAGCCACAGTTACTCTGATACCTAAACCACAAAAAGACCCAACAAAGATAGAAAACTTCAGACCAATATCCCTTATGAATATTGATGCAAAAATCCTCAATAAAGTTCTTGCTAACCGAATCCAAGAACACATCAAAACAATCATCCATCCTGACCAAGTAGGTTTCATCCCAGGGATGCAGGGATGGTTCAATATACGGAAATCCATCAATGTAATCCAGTATATAAACAAACTCAAAGACAAAAACCACATGGTCATCTCATTAGATGCGGAAAAAGCATTTGACAAGATCCAATACCCATTCATGATAAAAGTCTTGGAAAGATCAGGAATTCAAGGCCCATACCTAAACATGATAAAAGCAATCTACAGCAAACCAGTAGCCAACATCAAAGTAAATGGTGAGAAGCTTGAAGCAATCCCTCTAAAATCAGGGACTAGACAAGGCTGTCCACTTTCTCCATACCTATTCAACATTGTACTTGAAGTCCTAGCCAGAGCAATTCGACAACAAAAGGAGATCAAAGGGATACAAATTGGAAAAGATAAAGTCAAAATATCACTTTTTGCAGATGATATGATAGTATATATAAGTGACCCTAAAAATTCCACCACAGAACTCCTAAGCCTGATAAACAGCTTCGGTGAAGTAGCTGGATATAAAATTAACTCAAACAAGTCAATGGCCTTTCTCTACACAAAGAATAAACAGGCTGAGAAAGAAATTAGGGAAACAACACCCTTCTCAATAGTCACAAATAATATAAAATATCTTGGCGTGACTCTAACTAAGGAAGTGAAAGATCTGTATAATAAAAACTTCAAGTCTCTGAAGAAAGAAATTATAGAAGATCTCAGAAGATGGAAAGATCTCCCATGCTCATGGATTGGCAGGATCAACATTGTAAAAATGGCTATCTTGCCAAAAGCAATCCACAGATTCAATGCAATCCCCATCAAAATTCCAAATCAATTCTTCAACGAATTAGAAAGTGCAATCTGCAAATTCATCTGGAATAACAAAAACCTAGGATAGCAAAAACTCTTCTCACGGATAAAAGAATCTTTGGTGGAATCACCATACTGCCCCTAAAGCTTTACTACAGAGCAATTGTGATAAAAACTGCATGGTACTGGTATAGTGACAGACAAATAGACCAATGGAATAGAATTGAAGACCCAGAAATGAACCCACACACCTACGGTCACTTGATCTTCGACAAGGGAGCTAAAAACATCCAGTGGAAGAAAGACAGCATTTTCAACAAATGGTGCTGGCACAACTGGTTGTTAACATGTAGAAGAATGCAAATCGATCCATTCCTATCTCCTTGTACTAAGGTCAAGTCTAAGTGGATCAAGGAACTACACATAAAACCAGAGACACTGAAACTTATAGAGGAGAAAGTGGGGAAAAGCCTTGAAGATATGGGCACAGGGGAAAATTCCTGAATAGAACAGTAATGGCTTGTGCTGTAAGATCGAGAATTGACAAGTGGGACCTCATGAAACTGCAAAGCTTCTGCAAGGC
Organism: Mus caroli; assembly: GCF_978045245.1. Lineage (NCBI taxonomy): Eukaryota > Metazoa > Chordata > Mammalia > Rodentia > Muridae > Mus > Mus caroli. The sequence continues at coordinate 52,763,559 of NW_028227270.1, read as the reverse complement.
TAAAGACACCATCAATAAGACAAAAAAACCACCAACAGATTGGGAAAGGATCTTCACCTATCCTAAATCTGATAAGGGACTAATATCCAATATATATAAAGAACTCAAGAAGGTGGACTCCAGAAAGTCAAATAACCCCATTAAAAAATGGGGCTCAGAACTGAACAAAGAATTCTCACTTGAGGAATACCGAATGGCAGAGAAGCACCTGAAAAAATGTTCAACATCCTTAATCATCAGGGAAATGCAAATCAAAACAACCCTGAGATTCCACCTCACACCAGTCAGAATGGCTAAGATCAAAAATTCAGGTGACAGCAGATGCTGGCGAGGATGTGGAGAAAGAGGAACACTCCTCCATTGTTGGTGGGATTGCAAGCTTGTACAACCACTCTGGAAATCTGTCTGGCGGTTCCTCAGAAAATTGGACATAGTACTACCGGAGGAGCCAGCAATACCTCTCCTGGGCATATATCCAGAAGATGTCCCAACCGGTAAAAAAGACATATGCTCCACTATGTTCATAGCAGCCCTATTTATAATAGCCAGAAGCTGGAAAGAACCCAGATGTCCCTCAACAGAGGAATGGATACAGAAATTATGGTACATTTACACAATGGAGTACTACTCAGCTATTAAAAAGAATGAATTTATGAAATTCCTAGCCAAATGGATGGACCTGGAGGGCATCATCTTGAGTGAAGTAACACAATCACAAAAGAACTCACACAATATGTATTCACTGATAAGTGGATATTAGCCCAAAACTTAGGATACCCAAGATATAAGATACAATTTGCTAAACGCATGAAACTCAAGAAGAATGAAGACCAAAGTGTGGACACTGTGCCCCTTCTTAGAATTGGGAACAAAACACCCAGGGAAGAAGTTACAGAGACAAAGTTCGTAGCTGTGATGAAAGGATGGACCATTTAGAGACTGCCGTATCCAGGGATCCATCCCATAAGCAGCTTCTAAACGCTGACCCCATTGCATACACTAGCAAGGTTTTGCTGAAAGGACCCAAATATAGCTGTCTCTTGTGAGAAGATGCCGGGGCCTAGCAAACACAGGAGTGGAGGTTCACAGTCAGCTATTGGATGTATCACAGGGCTCCCAATGGAGAAGCTAGCGAAAGTACCCAAGGAGCTAAAGGGATCTGCAACCCTATTGTTGGAACAACATGATGTACTAACCAGAACCCTGGAGCTCTTGTCTCTAGCTGCATATGTATCGAAAGATGGCCTAGTCGGCCATCAATGGAAAGAGAGGCCCATTGGACTTGCAAACTTTATATGCCCCAATATAGGGGAATGCCAGGGCCAAAAGAATGGGAATGGGTGGGTAGGGAAGTGGAGGGCGCTATGGGGGACTTTTGGGATAGCATTGGAAATGTAATTGAGGAAAATATGTAATAAAAATATTAAAAATTAACAAAAACTATAAGGTAAATTTCTGCTTTGCCAATATCTAACCAAATGGACCAACACTTTTAAAAGGCAACAAGAAATCCCATCAAATAAACATATAATTCGTAGTAACCCAACAAAGTCAGGAGATGCTCACCAGTGTCCATAAACCTGGGGAGGAATAAATGAGAAAGTGTTTTCAGTCTCTGTCCAAGGGATGAGGGGAATCCCTGAACTGTGGGAAAAGACAGGGGGCAAGGATTGGAGAAACTGGAACTTTTTGTCTTGATGAGGAAGCAAGGCCTCCCTCTTGCGCCAGCCTCCAGGCAGAGGAGTGAATGTGACTTTATTAGTCCTCAATGAAAATATTAAGTGCTTGCTTTCATGGGCTGTGCACACTAGGAAAAGAAAGTCCGATCAATGTGAGCAACTCAGCTAGACTATCCCAAGGGAGCACTCCCAAGCCACCTGAAGCACGGCAGATAAGATCCAAGACATCCATGGCTGTCACGAACCATGGAATAAGCCAGTCTTTCACTCAGAGGGAAGGGGATGAAGGCCAGAAGGCTTGTATTGAACTTAGCTACTTCAAGGTGCAGTTTCCCCCAGACTGTAAATAAAGCAGGAATCTTGTCCCTCCACACTCACTACTGATAAGTTAGCAGAGGGAACAGGATGGCTCTCCTGCTGACACCAAAGCCAAGGCTAGCTGGAAACAGATGCACTGAGCCTTGGACACCAGAATTGGCACTTCCTCCCAGCTAGTGGTATTGGGAAAATATTTTTCAATCCGAGGTAGCTAGCTCACCAAGGGCCAATATTCCATCAATCTCCCACACATTGTGAAACTTTCATGTTATCCTGTTTATCTTCCATTTCTGGTAGAACTAAGTCTCTTCACATCTCTTTCTGGAACTTGATGGAACAGCCCATCCTCTCCTCTCTTCCCTTCACTTTCTTTATGACCTATGTTTTAAAACTAGCCAATTGCCAAGACTGTGAGGTTGGACCCCAGTTAATGTGGAAAAACAGTCGGTTGCTTTCTTAATCTTTGTTTGTTTCTAATAGTAGTGACTGAACCCATGGAACAGTCCGTCCAACTTCATCTCCCAGTTCATAGTTCCCTCCTACTGGACAAAGGTATGAAGCAGCTAGAGTCCTGGGTGTGGTGAGAAAGAGACTGTGCATTGCAGGTGACCAGTTTGGATGAGAATCCCAGTTCTGACTGATGCTCATGTTTTCATGGGTTCTAAATGTGGGGGACTGAAGTGTCTAACTGCTATTAAGATCAGTAAAAGTAGGCAGGATTATGACATTCAATGAAAGCTCTAAATTCTAGCTTGAAATTTGTTGCTAATTTGATTGGGAATTTAGGACATTCCTACATGCCATGACTTCATTTCCTCCAGCTTAATGTGAAGGAGCAGTTCATAATAAACTGCTCACCACACTTGTGGTGAACCAAGGCTTCTCTATCCCTTTTCCTTTGGACACAGAACGTGGGGGTAGGGAATCAACCTCAGTGTAACTGCAAACAAAACTATCTCCTTTCCCCGCTCACTAGCTAATTCTCCAGCAGTCAGAATTCAGAATACACGTTGCTCGATCTATAGTGGCAACCTATAATTTGTGTGAGAAAGACTTAATTTAGGAGAACGCATGTGTCATTTTTTCATAACCAAGTAAGAGTTACAATTAGTTTGATTCACAAGCTGTCAGAGATGTCACCCGTAGACATGCAGCGAACAATGAGGGAGAAACTCCCGAGGCAGCTCTGTGATCAGAGAGGGAGCGGGTTTCCAGTTGTGTAATTAATACGAAACATAAACCCTCCTCTATTTTCCTTCCTCAATAACCACTGTTTCCCGGAGCTTCATCTTCCAGAAGTCCATGCAGGATGAGAGACCCGGATTTCACTTACTCACAAGGAGTTCTGCTCTGCAGCCTTCCACCTCTGGGAAGGAGCCAGAAGAAGTGGCATTGGAATACCCCAAATAATGGATGAAGCAAGCAAGGCTTCAGCTTTTTTTTCCACGATCGCAGACATACTCATGAACTGCAAGTTTTAATAACATCATCATATCAGAGCTGTTGTGTTTTATAAAATGATAAGAAGGAAGGGATATGTTTGGTGGGAGGTGCAGTATGGTGTGGGGCGGGGCGAGTGAGTCCCTCTGAGGGTCCATGCTGAGGCATCCTTTCTCCTGAGGTACCAGCTACATGAAGGGTATAGTATAAAATAGAGCTTATTCAGGGCATAGGGAGGGGAGTTGAGAGAAATGGAGGGGGAACAGAGAGAGAGAGAGAGAGAGAGAGAGAGAGAGAGAGAGAGAGAGATCAGCCATGAGCAAGTGAGAGAGAGGGGGATGGGAATAGGAGAGAGGAGGAAGAGGGTAAGGGAACAGAAGCAAGGGGAGAAGAGAAGAGAGACCAAGAGAGTGAGGAGGAGGCAAGCAGCCCCCTTTAGAGTGAGTCAGGAACACCTGGCTGTTGCCAGGTAACTGTGGGGCAGAGCCTAAACTAAATGCCAGCAAAAGCCAGTGAGATAGCTTGGATAATAAAGGTGTGCAGAGGTTTGATCATATGTGTCTCTGTAGGCACATGGAACTGAAGGCGTGGTCTCCAGCTAGTGATGATGTTTAGACAGGTTATGGAACCTTGAGAAGATGGAGCCTTGTTGGAAATACACAGAAATACATGTTAATGGATGGATCTGGAAGACATCATCCTGAGTGAGGTAACCCAGTCACAAAAGAACACACATGATGCACTCACTGATAAGTGGATATTAGCCCAGAAGCTCAGAATACCTACCCATGATAAAACTTACAGACCACATGAAACTCAAGATGAAGGAAGACCAAAGTGTGGATACTTCCATGCTTCTTAGAAGGGGGAACAAAATACCCATGGAAGGAGTTACAGAGAGAAAGTATGGTGCAGAGACTGAAAGAATGACCATCCAGAGTCTGCCCCACCTGGGGGTCCATCCTATAAACAACCACCAAAACCAGACACTATTGTGGATGCCAACAAGAGCTTGCTAACAGAAGCCTGATATAGCTGTCTCTGGAGAGGCTCTGCCAGTGCCTGACAAATACAGAAGTGGATGCTCACAGCCATCCATTGGACAGAGCAATGGAGGAGGTAGAGAAATGACTCAAGGAGCTGAAGGCATTTGCAGCCCCATCGGCAAGACAACAATATGAACTAACCAGTGCCTCTAGAGCTCCCTGGGACTGAACCACCAACCAAAGAGTACACATGGTGGAACTCATGGCTCTAGCTGCATATGTAGCAGAGGATGGTCTAGTTGGTCATCAACGGGAGGAGAGGCCCTTAGTCCTGTGACAAGGAGAGGTCTATGTCCCGGTATAGGGGAATGCCAGGGCCAGTAAGTGGGAGTGTGTAGGTTGGTGAGCAAGGGTGGGGGGAGGGGAGGAGGGTTTTGGAGGGGAAACCAGGAAAGGGGATAACATTTGAAATGTAAATAAAGAAAATATCTAATAATAAGAAAGAAAGAAGAAAGAAAGAAAAAAAATATACCGAAAAAGACTTGAAAGAAAATGGTTCCAGTGTATAGAGTTACATACATTGATGCATGAGGTTGGGAGGCAGCACTGGGCTAACAATGAGGCTGATGTGCTCTCGATCCCCAAATGCTCATGGCCACTCCAGTTATCCATACAGTTATCACATTTATCCCTGCTTTTATCTGCATCATTCAAATGCTTAATAATTTAAAAATCTTCAAAGATTTGGATAAATAAGAAAAAAAAATAGAAGAAAAGTGAAAGGGGTGGTTGCTGTCTGCAGTCTTTGACCACCTGGGGACACTCAGTACATTGTTGTTGGTACACACTGGGTCACCTGACTTCCCTTGCCTGCCTGTCCATGGGTCATAGTCTCCAAGGCCTCCCTTGACTAGCGGTCAACTGAACATTATTGTTTTCATGTAGTGAGTAAATGAAAATACATTAAAAACAAAGGCAGCAAGGAAGTTTAAAAAGCAATACCAGTGACAAGTTTTCTGTCTGGAGTGGATGGTGGATGCCAGACATGCATGGCACTCACGAGCATGTCTGTTTGTATCTTAGACACGGATACATTTATAATTGAGAGTTATAATGGAAATGAGGGCAAGGGAGAGAGGAGAGAGGCAAAAGAGAGGGGAGAGAGGAGTGGAAAGGTTAATCCCACGCTGGAAGACAATTTCAGTGTTTTTTACAGATGTAGGCTGACACTCTCTGCTCACACTGCTTCCTCTGAGATGCTGCCTGTAACCCTCTTCATTGATCTCACAATCCACAATCCAGTATCCACTTAGGTTGTCAATTGTCCTTCTAGAAGGTAAACCAGGATTTCCAAGTGTTGGATAGTGTGTCACCCCTGATCTCATCTCCCGGAGAACCTACTGTGGCCAGAATGTTCAGCACACTTGAGGAACTGTCTCCTGAGCGTTGGGTGTCAATACTTCTCTCTGATAGCCCGCTTTGCCTGGGAACTCTGGCTAAGAGTCTGGCTTTAACCACTTGACCCATTTGGATGCTTCTCTGTTCAAATGAAGGTGTACATGGAGCTCTGCCTTACCTGTCTATTTACCTCATTAGAATGAGGACTTGACCCCTCTATATTTTCCTTCCTTTAGCTCCTTGTAGGTTGATTCTTACTAACTCATTTTAGGAAGTATCACTAATTCAGGTGATCCCCACAAAAATCACATGGCACAGTGTTTCCTCCAGTCATGCTCCTTATTTTCTCTCCCTCCTCAAACCGGATGCAGGGATCTTTGCGTAGAACTGGTGTAGTAGTGAAGTAGCAAGTGGGTGTGGAGTTACGAGGGAAGAGGAACAGTGAGAAGCGAGGGTTCTCGATTCATTCCAAACTAAGCAAGAACTGAACCAGCTGTTCAGATCAAAGGTGTGTTTCTTACACGTCATATGAATGAGTAAGAATTCCAAATAGTTGTCATCTTGTAATATCAATTTCACCACAAATGAGTGCACAAAATATGTAACAAGAAAAATCTTTGATTGCAAACTTCCCAACCACTGTGAGATACAGTGGTGTGGTTTTTCTACAGAGACAATGAGCTTTCTATTCGCCACCCAAGGATTTCAGGTGCGTAATAAAGAGAAATCTTCATTTATATTTTCAAGTGTCCTCTCTTTTTTTGTCTTTAATTTCTGTGTGCTTTTCCTGGTTTCTAGTTATATTTCAAGGAGCCACTTATATTACTCTGAATTTCCCGTTACAAAACAGAAATGATAGGGTGCTTTGATATCTTTCTATATATCTGCCTGTCTACATATCTACCTATCTTTCTACCTATCATCTATCTATATTTATATCTACCTATCATTTATCTATCATCTGTTATCTATTTGTCATTCTCATTACCCTATTATCCATCTATCCATCTATCTATCTATCTATCTATCTATCTATCTATCTATCTATCTATCTATCTATCAATCATCTGTCTGTCTTTCTTTTATCACATATCCATCCACTTGTCTACATCTAACTATCCATTTACCAGCCTTGTACTTCTTGAATTGTATTTATAACATCTACTCACAGGTTGCAGGACATGACAAATTGAAAGTGTGTGGGTCAGGTTAGCTGGCTGGAGACTCACAGTTAGTGCTTCAGCTGGAGGCCATACTCTTCAGAAATTCATTCTTCCTTAACTATTCAAGTCATTTAGCTGATTGAATGAGGCCCATTGATACTAAGGATAGTAATCTGCTTCACAGAAAATGTACTGATTGGAATATTAATCCAACTTAGAGGGTAAGAAGCATTCTACCTAACACTTGGCCAAAGTCTGTGTACTCAACTTACCACAGAGTAACACATCAACCACTGCAACACAATGAAATACACCTGCTGACCTGTTTCAACTTCTGATAGACAGAGGATGCTTAGAACATCAGTTTTTTTTCTCCAACATCTTTCAGATCTATGGAATTCTTTACTTAGCTAAAGACAATCAGAATTTCATGAATTTTATTTGATGGAAGATAAAAAAAATCACATAATATTACTGTACCCAGAAGACAAATCTTTATTTGTGCTTTCCACATCAGTATAAAATATACTCATTCCCATCAGATCAATGGCTTCTTGAATCTAAACCAAGATAAGGTATTTTAGTATCCTAGGTGATAACAATATGGTCTTATGAGTATATGAAAAGTCAACGAATCCTATATTATATACTGGGAATCAGGGAGTTAGAGAAGTTTCTTTGGAGTTTGGAAGAAGTCGATCAATTACCAAGACTACACTTCCCCTGTTTGGGATCACTCTATCCCTTCTGTTTCTTTGCAGAGTCCTAGCCAACACATTTTCTCACATTGTTGGTTGACCACTAAGCACTGAATGGATAACATCAAACCCTTTTCTTATGCATGGAAACCACTCCTGCCATCACACCATATATTGTTTGCATTGGTGCATTACCTCATGGGGAACATGGAAAAGTCTGGGAGACTGTGCAGACAAGCTCTTCCAGTTGAACCACTTGGGAGATGGCTAATTTGCTGACATACTAAGAATGGCACTTTTATCCATAATTTCCTGCTATTAGTCTTGGTTTTTTTCCCTCTTTTTCCATACTTCTCTTGAGAAGCAAATACCAGAATTGTATAAGGCACTAAGAACATAACCTGACATAGAAATTTTAGGCAGTGTACAGCAACTGAGTCATGAATGAGACAAGTAATTGACTTTGGTAGCTGATTAGAGTAATATCCCTGGACTCAACTGGGTACGTGGAAAGAACAACTTTCATCAGTACATTCAGAATAGAATCCCTGGACATCCACAGAGGGAAGATTGACTGAGGTGTGGGGAGTGGACAGAGAACTTTCAGCTAGGAAAGGAACTATTGTAGGGAAACTATTTGCCCTGGGGTCCCTCTTGCCCTGGGAGTCCAAACTCCACAGCTAGTAAGAGAACAGATACAGTGGCTAGCATCCTGATACAGGTGTCATCACTGTATGATCTTGGATTTTAATGGTAATTTTAGTTTTGTTTATGGGCAACATAAATAAAGTTCCACCCACCAGGGCTGTTTTGCTCACTTTTTAACAAAACATAAAATGTTCCTGGCATAACTTGGGCTCTAAGTTAACATGAGTTTCTTTCTTCCTTGTCAGACTAAAAGATGGCCTCTAATGTGTAGGCAGTACATGGGTGCACAAGGAGGTAGTTCTTTGTAGAACTTTGGAAGCGTTAGAAGAGTCTTTTCCTGTAAGAATTAAATCTACATTCTAACATAAATCCCCAAAGGATTAGGGAAAGCCACATCCTACTAAGTGTTTTTTGAAGGCCCAGTTAAAAGTGAGAGAAATGGGTCTGGACTCCAAATGAAGCACAAACAAAAGAATCAGGAAAGAAGGGGAGAGTGTCACTCCAGTGATGTTTCTGGGAAAGATACATGAGCTAAGGTCTAGGATGTGACCCGGGGCTTCCATCAAGGAGAGAGTACACCATGGGAACATGGTAATCATGACTTCAACTCTGCTGACTCTTCCTAGGGCATGCATATGACTGTCACCAGCATCTAAAAATGGCAGCAAAACCTCATCAGCCAGTGGATCTTCTTTATGTGACAGAGACTTCTCAGCATCCATTCATGAATTATTTGCTCTCTGCTTTTCAGGATCCTCCCTTTGAACCCCGAGCATGTGGAATTGTTTTCGTGAATGGGGTATATAATCAGAGAGCTAGAAAAATCAAGCTGTTGACCTTATGAAGTGAGAGAGCAAACTCGGCTGGGTGGAAGAGTTTGCCACCATGAGAAGTGTGATGATGCTCAGAAGAAAAACCAGCACATCTATGGGCCACCAGTGACCTCCTGGTATGTTTCAGTGCAACACAAGGACGGACACAAAGGAGATCAAATAGGTAGCTCACCCTGAGCTCCTTGGTAGACTGTGTCTTACTTTAGTTTGGAAGAAAAAGTCTTTCTTGTCCATCTTGTTTTGCAAGTGAACATCTTAATGGAGAACAGAAATAGCTCTGTGCAATTTATGAAAAAAATTTAAACTGAGTTTTCAATTCAGCTGTAAGGAAAAACACCTTGAATGCTTTTATAGACTGAACAAACTATGGTTGTATCTTTCGGGCAATCTTGGCCCATCTTTTGTCATTGAATGTTTTTATTAGAAAGCTTTATGAAGACATTCTCTTAAAACGCTAGCATCACTTTGAAAACCAACTTTCAGTTTTACTTTGACTCACTCTGGAAGGTTCTAGTTTGATCTCACTGGAGTGGTCAGGCTGTTTTAGGTACAAAAGGTGCACATGAGTTACCTCTCAGGAGTCACATTGAAAATCCACCTTCCTGACCAACTTGTGGAGTTGCTTCGGATGCCTCTCCTACCATACAGTTCTTAGGTTAGAGTGAACAATGCCCAAATGGCGTAGAGCTCCCATCTCCTTTCTGCGTAGAGTTACGGGTATGTAAGATTCTGTGTCGGGGTTCTTGTCTCCAAGTGGTTTTGCTTGTTTGTTTTTGATTGTGCTGTTTTGTTTTGTTTTGTTTCAACGTAAGGATGCCCTCTTTTCAGAATCCTGACTTGTAACATTCTTGATCTGATCAGGTGTCATCTTTCCACGAATCCCGTGTTGTGCCTTATCCATGTTCGTTGTTCATGAAGACCAGCACGAAAGAGTTGGATCATAAAAGCCGCAGGCTGTACACACCCCTGTGTCTTGAGGCTTAAGAAGAAACACCCACATTTCTCTAACATAGGATTTCTGTAAACTTCTAAGAGCAGAAGGCATGGATGATGTTAGAGATTCTTACTAAAAATCCTTGGGCATTGGGCTGGAAGCACAGTAGACTGAGGTACCACAATAGGCAGGATGCAAATGCCATTAAGGACATGGACTGATTGTTATACTGGGTCTTCGAGGGACAGTGCCTGCAGCTCTGAGGTCTAGAAGCTCTTCTTTTTTATTGATGATAACTATCAACCTAAAAAGAGGCTCTTAGCCTGGGCAGGCATGGGAGTATTTTGAGGGATGGTAACTGGGAAAGGCAGGAGGAATAGAAGAAGAGGGGAGGAAGTGACATCATTTTATTTCAACTGAAAACTTTAAAAATTATAAAAATGATATGTGCATAACTCTTTCAGCTTGTATATTTACTGGACATGTCTCCTGACCGTTAAGAATTCTGCTAGTGACATAAAAGCTAAGAGAACGTTTCCATAGACTCATTCCTGGATTATCAGATTTCTTAGGAATCTAGTGGCTAGGCAGGACGAGAATATCTTGAAGAAAGTATGATTGCCTGTTTCTAATCTGATAGAGTGGCTGCCCATTATTCAGCTGCAGACTATTGCAGTGGGGTAGGGAGGTGCAGATTTGGGCAAGTTGTGGTGGTCCAACCAACTTCTTGCCTTTCACTAAAATTTTGGCCCTGCTCCCAGGAATGTCTTTTCTGTGCTCTGGTTGTCTTCTGTGAAACCCTCACATGACAACTTTCTCCTCCCACCTACAACCTCCCAAGATTTCTTTTCTGATGCTGATGACCGAAAAACATCCAGTGGCCCACCTATAAGCAGTGCCTCCTGGTACATGGGGGAGGAAATGACCTCTCCAGCCATGGTGGCTTTTGGAGATCAGCTAATAGCCTGTTTCATAGTGCGTCTTCTAGACTTAACTAGAAATGCATCTTAAGCCAGATGAGATGCTAGTAAAATATCCATAACCCACTAATACAAATTATAAATAAGAAAAGAAGTCATTGCCACTGCAGAATGGCCAACAGTTCCTGGGCTCCAAGAGGCAAGGGTACGTGATGACTGGCAGGGCTGGAAAGAGACTGACAAGGCTTTTTTTAATTTTGGTTTTGTTTTGTGTGTGTGTGTGTGTGTGTGTGTTTGTTTTTGTTTTGTTTTGAGACCAACAAACTATGTCATGTGCTATATGTGCATATTCAGGAGAGGGGTAGGGATGTGCACCAGCTGTCATCTATACTCACAAGAGCTGGTTGAAGCCATTTTTGTAGCATTCCTGCCTCTGAATTTGACCTCTGTTTATCTACTCTCTTTTGCCCTCAAGACACTGATTAATGCTAAATTTTGAATATTTTCTTTACCTAAGGATGCATATTGCTTTTTTATGGATCCTAACATATTTTATCTGGAATCAAGAATATCTACATTCCCCCAACACGCACACCTTTTAGAGTTTGTGTGTACCAGAACACAACAACCAACTTTTATATTGCTAATAAATGGGTGGATGTTCACCAAAATGATGAGAGGACATGAGGGGCCTCCCATAGGCATCCCCTTTCTCCACACCCAGGATGTGAATATGCTGTTTCCCACAGTAAAAGTGGCTCTGCAGATGTGACTCAGAGAAGTATCTTCGATGAGGAAATGATCTTGCACTATTGCAGTCAGGCCCAGAAATGTAAATAGAGGATTTCACAAGAGGGAAGAAAAGAGAATTAAAGGCAAAGTGTGATGATGGTGGTGGTGGTGGTGGTGATTGAAAAAGACATAAAGAGAGCAAGAGAAGCATAGAGAGACAGAAACAGACAGAGAAACAGAGGTACACAGAGAAAATGAGTGTTATAGTTTCAGCTTTGGAGATGGAGGATGGAGCATGAGCCCAGAATGTGGGAAACCTCTGGAATCTTGGATAAGGAAAATTTTTTCCTCTAGAACTCTGAAGGTAGGGACACCAGGGATCCATTTTAAGCTTTGCTTTCAGAATTGGAGGAAAGTATGCTTGCGGTAAGGAGAGGTCACATTTGGGGAATTATTACAGAATCTGTAGGAATGCCTCTTTACAGGGAAGAGCCCATGGTATCAATATTTCTTGTAAATATTGGTATAATACAGCCAATAAGCACTAATATTTTTTGTAAGAAAAACACGTTGGTGCATATATTAACTTGGACTTGGGGGGAATCTGGGTGTGCATAGGGCCAGTGGATAGAGCAGGTGTGGTTATGACACCTCAGACAAGAGCACCCCAACAGTGTGGGGGATGATATTCTCTATCAGTGAGATGCATGACATCATCACTGAGGTGCATGGTATCATCAGTGAATAGATGCCTGGTATCATCAGTGAGCTGCATGACATCACCAGTGAGATGCATGCTATTCTACCAGTGGCGTGCATGACAGTCAATCAGTGGGTCACATGACACTACCAGTGAGGTGTGGCTTTTCATCTGTGTCTCACTGCAAGCTTTTTCTCACCACTGGGTTCAGAAATTTCCAAGAGGCTTTCTCTGCATGAGGGCTTCTAGTGACTGCTTCTGCCAACACCTGTTACTGTGATCAGGGGGAGAAATTCACGAAGAGACAAAAGAGGGACACACCACATTCCCTCTTATGAAGGACTTGGGTGTTTATTGGGAATGACTGAGAAAAGGATTGTCTCTAGAGCAGGACCCAGATTAGCTTTTAAAACTGTCAGAAAGCCATAGAGCTATTTCGTATTGCAATCAACAGACTCTCATTCTGGGAATGACTGCCTGGGACGTGGGTATCATTTATAAGAAATGGCGCTCAAGAACAAGAGGATTCTGGGCTGAGGGCTGGTGTGGGAATCTCTCTGGTGTGAACGATAACACACTATATAACATGAGGGGTTGGATGACACTTGTCCAAATGTGCTCATAAGATAATTAATTAATTAACTGTATTCATAGTATTAAAATTATCATCAAAGCTGAAAAGAATGTTTTTTCCAAAATTAAAAGTACAACGTTGTTTTGACCTTTTCTGCGTGACAGACTCTTCAAATAGCTGGGGGATATTTTTGAGCACATAATAATAAACATTTAGTAAAATTAATCTATTTTTTTCAAGCAACAATGCAATTTGTAATAATAATGTATAAAATAATCTTTTTCTCCTTTAAAGTAAGAATTTATACTATGAAGACTTTGAAAACATTCATCTCAAAATGTCTTTTCATGTGATCTTATTTTAAAAATGTTAAGACTCACATTTGTATAGCTATAAGACTCATATGTATATAGCTATAGGTCTTTGAAATAGAATTGCTAATTTCAGTATTTTTTTCAAATTAAGATTCAATTTGTCTTTCTTAATACATTTCCTAAAACTAAAAAACTGAAAAAAACTAAAACACACAAACAAAACAGCAACAACAACAACTAAAAAAACTATGGCTGAATTGTTAAGAGTTGATTAGCATCAGGAAAATGACAATGGAGAGCTGAATTCCATCAAAAACTTAGATTGTAAAGTTAGTATCCACCCTTTTTCTATTAACTAATTTCCCTATTCACTTCACACACAGATCTCAGATCCCCCATCACACAGACCCTCCTCCTATCCATCGATTTCTGAGAAGGAGGCTCCCCCAACTCCCTTGGGTACTAGCTCACTCTGATACCTTAAGTCACTGCAAGACTAGGCACATTCTCTCCCACTGAGGCCAGACAAGGTAGCCCAGTCAGGTGAACAAGATGCACAGGCAGGTAACACAGTCAGGGACAGTACAGAGGTTCCAGTTGTTGGGAGACTCACATCTGCTGCATATGTTCAGGAAGCCTAGGTCCAGCCCTTATATGCTCATTAGTTAGAGGTTCATTCTCTGGGAGCCCCAAAGGGTCTGTCTATGTTAGTTGACTCTGTTGGTCTTTCTGTGGAGTCCCTATCCCTTCAGGGTCCCTCTGTCCTTTCCCCAACTTGTCCCCGAGTTCCCTCTAATGTTTGGCTGAGGGTCGCTGTATCTGTTTCAACTTTTTTTCCAAAGAAGTGGATCACTTGTTCATGAAAACCAAGTGTCCAAATGATGGAACTAAAATAGACTACATTAGAGCACTCTCTTGTCAGATTAACCAGTAATTTCTTAAATGTTTGCAGTGGGGAGTTCAATCCACTTATATTTAATGTGATTATTGGCACGGAAGGAGTCACTCCTGCTGTTAACCGTGTCCTGTTCTGAATCACAGTCCTTTAGTGCCTGTTTTCCTTTCTCATTAATGATGCATGTTCATCGATGATGTTTATTCCCTCATGAGGCTCTTGACAAACATGCAGAGAGAAGGCATATTTGCTATTAAAACATAAGTCATCTAGGAGTGGACAGATGGTTGCATGAGTCTGATGACCTGAATTTCATCCTGAGTACCCACATTGTCACACATTGTAGGAGGAGGAAATTAACTCCTGCATAATGTCTTCTGACCCCCATACACGCACCATGCCGTGTATGGGGGTCCAATGAATGTAACAAAAAGTAAATAATTTAGAAGGATTTCTATCCTTACCCAGATTTGGTTCTAAGTTGTAGTTTATAATGTACTGTTGGCACTTCTGTGGGTCCCACATTCACAGATTGAACTAATTTCAGATCAAAGATGTGTTTGGAGAAAAATGTGTATATACTTAAGTTGTAAAGACTTGTGTGCCATTACTTCCTAAATAATGAAATGTAACAACTCTTCAAATGGAATTTACATTACATTATGTGTACTAAAGTATGTGTGAAAATGTGGATGGTTTTCTGAGTGAAGACTAGCAATTTATATGAGAGAATTTGGTATCTACCACGGTTAAGTTCTTCACGGATACAACAGGGACAACTGTACCTAGAACTTTGTGTGTATGTTCTGTAGATAAGCAGATACATGAATAAAAGATCAATAACCTTTATTCCCAAGTGGACTGCCAGAAAATTTTTGATACACCATGTCACAAAGCTTTGACTCTTGGAAGAAATCAATCACCAAGACTCTCAGCAACCAACAAAAGCATAGAAGCACCCTCAATATTCAAGGCAAAGAAATCCCACGGATCTCCAGAAAGCCAATCCGTGCAATCTGAATCACTCACATTTATGGTGGTGTGAGAGAGATGTGTCTTTAAGAACAGATGGGAGGCATCTTCTACCCTTTTCTACTCCTACTGTGGTTGACATGAGACACTACTGCGGCTAGCCTATCCTGTCCAGTTTGGGCAAACACTAGTTGTTACTAGGGATTTATTTCTTTCCTACCTGTAATAGATCTTGAGATCATTATGTTGGTAGCCCAAATGTACTCATCTGAAGGACTTTGGAGCAAATATTTAGTTCACCAAAGAAGGAGTTCCACATCCAAGCTATAAAGTAGGAATATGTTTTGAATTTTCGGTCTGACTCAGAGCCATACTTCTTGCCCAAATCTCCAACCAGCCTCAAAGATTTTTGACTTGCTGGCTTTTGCAATGGAATGTGTCTGTTTGATCAGATAAATGTCTGCCCTTACATACACATGTATGCTGTCTGTTCTGTTTCTCTGGAGAAGCCTGTCAGCTTGAGTCACCCATATGCTGAACGAATAAACAGTCCCTGCCTCATCTGTGCCTTTACTTCATGCCTTTCCAAGAATCTTCTGGGATCTATTGCTCAGTACAACCTCTTGTCTTCCATTTCTTATCTGTCAGCAGATTCTTAATTGCTTCCCTTTGCCCTAGTCTTCTATGAAGAGTCTCCATGGAGAATTCCTGTGCCCAGCTGGCTCTACCATAGACTGAGACAAACAGGCTTCAACTATTTAAGACATGCGTACTCCAAGGTTTCCACAGAAGTGGATGTGAAATCGAATCCCCTTTGTCTCACTTTTATTTATGTCTTTCTGTTTTCATCCCGGGTAATGAAGGAGCTATTTAACAGGTAACTCTTATTCTACAAAGTATGTGAGCACCGTGCGTACCAGATTGTTGACACAGCTGTTGAAGGTCACCATGGGGGGTAGGTGTCTCACTAGCACTGTCATGAGTGTGTGGTGCATGGTGCTGATTCATCAAGGCTGGTGTCTGTTATTCTTGTCATAGTGGCTTCACTAGGTGACACTTCAGTTGAGGCTAAGTGTCATTCAGGTAGATGGAAACATTCAGCAAGAAAGAGAGGTGACCATCCATAGACTGCCCCACCTGGGGATCCATCCCATATACAACCACCAAATCCAGACACGATTGTGGAGGCCACCAAGAGCTTGCTGACAGGAGCCTGATGTAACTGTCTTCTGAGAGGCTCTGCCAGTGCCTGACAAATACAAAAGTGGATGCTCACAGCCATCCATTGGATGTAACATAGGGTCCCCAATGAAGGATCTAGAGAAATGACCCAAGGAGCTGAAGGAATTTGCAACCCATAGGTGGAACAACAATACAAACTAACCATTAACCCCAGAGATCCCTGGGACTAAACCACCAACCAAAGAAAATACATGGTGGGACTCATGGCTCTAGCTGCATATGTAGCTGAGGATGACCTAGTCGGCCATCAATGGGAGGAGAGGGCCTTGGTCCTGTGAAGGGTCTATGCCACAGTATAGGGGAATGCCAGGGACAGGAAGTGGGAGTGGGTGGGTTGAGGAGCAGGGGGAGGGGATAGGGAATAGGGGGTTTTGGAGGGGAAACCAGGAAAGGGGATAACATTTGAAATGTAAATAAAAACAATATCTAATTAAAAAAAGAAAGAGAGATGACAGGGCAGAGGTTCTGTTCTTGGGTGCAGATAGGTGGACTGTGTGGGTAGCCATGGAGGCCTAATGACAGTGTTTCTCTTATAGATCCACACAACTTGGATTTGCATTCTCACTGCTATTTAACCTGGATTTGAGAGTACAAAAACAAAGAACTGTTGGCCACAGAGACATGAAAGTTAAGTGTTTTCACTCACATTAGTTGTTCCCTTTTTGATGACTGCATTTACCTGGTCCTCATGTCACAGCCAACAAATTCCCCACAGCAGTCTGGATATCTGGGAGTGTATAAGTCACAGCTCTCTCTGTGTCTCTTACCTGCTGACTGTGGCAGAGTCACAGCAGCAGTTTGGAAATTGACTTCCAACCTCTCCTGAGAAGTTTCATTTATACAAAGCTGCCTGGGATTGATAAAACTCTTTCCTGTCATCTGGGCCACTGCCATAGAGCTTGCTCACATCAGAGGGTTGTTGGTCCTTAGGGACTCAATGTCCTGGCCCCACGAGTGTCCTGTTACAAGCTGTGGATGTTTGGGGATTAACTGGTAAGTATAACTCAGAAACCACAGAGCTGTGGTTTTCCGCATGGTTACAGAGAGACAGACAGTGACTTTGGTATCAGTTTTATCGTGCTGTTTTCATTTTCATTCCAGTGCTGGCAAGAAACAATGAAATAGCCAAGAAAGAGCAGGAGTCTGAATATTGCAATATTCTTAAGTAGAATATAGATATGTGCATCCCCACCCACCACCATATACATGTGTGCAACCCCCAACCATATACATGTATGCATTCTCCAATATATGCATGTGTGCATCCCTGATCTCCATATACATGTGTGCAACCCCCAACCATATACATGTGTATACCCCAACCATATACATGTGTGCAACCCTCCAACCATATACATGTGTGCATCCTCCAACATATGCATGTGTGCATCCCCCATCACCATATACATGTGTGAACCCCCCAACCATATACAACATGGATATCCTCAACCTATACATGTGTGCACTTCCTAACCATATACGAGTGTGAATCCCCTAACCATATACATGTGTGTATCCCCCATCACCATATACATGTGTGCATCCCGCCATCAACATATACATGTATGCAACCCTCAACCATATACATATATGTGCATGCCCCATCATCATATACATATATGCATCCCCCTCCTCCATCCTCCCCCCACTATATACATATGCATCCCCTGTCACCATATACATGTGTGCATCCCCTCACCACCATATACATGTGCATCCCCCTCCTTCTGCCACCACCAAGAAGATACTTAGGTTTATACCAATTCTTGTAAATTACACTGCACTGCAAGGCTATGTGCAATTATTTAAATTACACATTATTAAACCAGAACTGGATTGAATAGTTTGAACCACTGCAGAGTAAGAAAGCTACCTGTGCTGAAAGTGGAGCCCAGTGAAGCCATAGCCAACGACAACTCTTTCACCTCAGTTTGAATATTACCATGATGAATTTTATAGCTTTCCAAAGACTCAGAATGGCAGAATATTTTACTGTTTAGCATTTTTAGACCAGTTCTAAGAGCGAAACTGAAGCCTTGTATAGGTTTGGCAATGGCCCTGCCATTGAGTTATGATCATGGCTGGCAATGGACCTACCATTGAGTTATGATCCTGACCCCATTTTAGTGTTTAAAGCCGAAGCAACCAAGTTGGCAGGGCTCCAGTATCCAATAGGTGATGAGAGTTTCTTCTGAACCTTTCTGTGAAGTTTGTTTCAGATTGATTAACATTAAACTTGGGTAGAGCAAGTTTCCCACCACAAAGTGCTCAAGGTCTCTGTAGGTAAAGGCTGAGCTTCCCCAAGCAAGGATAGAAGAGTAGCCATGGTCTATGAACTTGAACTGTCACATTGGCTCCAGCCTGTACTCAGCCTGTGGATTTGAACCTGTCAGATTCCATGCTTATAAAAAATAATTCCATAAATTATCTTCCTATCTGCACCCCATTGGTTCTGTTTCTAATGTCTTATTCTAGTTGATTATGCTTCTGCTTCCTTGGCCTTGTGTTTTCAATGAAGCAGTGTAGTTTATACCATTGTCTACTCTGATAAAAAGAAAAAATATGAACTTGCAGGAAAAACTTTTCACTGGCTGGCCTTGAAATCTGCTCCTTTGAACTCAGCCCTCATGTAGAAGCATGGGAGAGGGTTTTAGTTTCACCACTGAAAGTCTGAGGAAGATGAGTGTCACTGTACATTGAGGCCAGAGCTCAGAGGCCATGTGGACCTTGGGCATGGATTTCCAATGTGTGGTTTGTCCTGGTGAGTTGGGTAATTACACAGTTGCTGTAATGGAGGCATGACTGCCTTTGCATTGGTCTTATGGTGCAGCAGGCAGATTAATGGCTCATAATTTTGCATCTGACATTTAGCTGAGAGAGGAAAAAATGCCAGGATTGTGCATATCTGAATGCTCATGGTCACTATCTAACTGCCTCATGCCAATAAATCTATGGAAAAGCATTGGGTGGGCATTGTTTGTGATGCTGACCAAAGAACACTGGCTAACCTGTTAACCACTTTGCCTACAGGTTAAAAATTAAAAAGGAGCACTTGTGTTTATGCCTGTGTGTGGTGGGAAGACATGTGGTCATGGAGATCAAGCACACACAGGATTTGGAAGAGGCAGGGACAGCCCTGGACAGAGATGGGGGGCCGCTGTTATAATCCTATGATTCAAGACCCCGCCCATTCCCCCTTCAGCCCTTGTTGCTCAGGATGTGCTGTCCTGTACAAATAGTGTCCATTGTTTTTCTTTATATTAAAATTTATTTGTTTATATTTGTGTGTATGTGTGTATGTGAGTGTGTGTGTATATGTGTGCATGTGTGTGTGTGTGTGTGTGTGCATGTGTGAGCATGTGTGTGTGTGTAGAGTTATAGGCACATGTGAATGCCAGGAGGCCAGAATAGGGTGTGGGACCATTCAGGCCTGGAATTCCAGACGTTCATTATATGGGTGCTAGAACTTAAAGCTCTGGTCCTCAGGATTGGGCCCTAAGTACTCACTCATACCTGCTGAGCCATCCCTCCAGCTACCCTCCCTCAGTTTTTTCTAGACTCTATACACCACAGCAAAGTGATCATAACATAAAGGCAAAAGCACAGCTGGATCACTGATTGCCGCCTGCCCATCGGACCAGTAACTCCTACACTCCTTCATTGAGCAATGCACTTCTCTACTTTAAGTATCTGAAAGCCTGGTCACCATGGATTGTAAAATATAAACTCTGGTGATTGTCTTTCTCAAGGCTGAACTTGACCCAGGAAGCCGCTGTTCTTCAGTCACAACAGTGCCATCTCATCCCTTGCCACCTTGCTACTGCCACAATGTGACCGACTGCGCTACACGATGGAAGCCCACCCTGGATCTTGGTGGGAATGACAGCCAGCTGCTCAGCCAGAAAGAAAATAGGGTTGTGTGACTGAATGATCTTCAAGATCCCATCCAGATCTTCAGGTCAGTATCATCACCCACTGGCTGAAATTGAATTTCCCAATGAATTTTCCCATTGTGCTTACTAGGATCTATTGATGAGTCTTTTCAGTATATTCTGAAAAATATTTAGAGTCAGCATACTGCCCATATCCATACCAAACACTTAAGAGCTATAAAGCAGGGGCTACATTTATGAAGATTTCTCTGTGCCAAGAGATCCTTGTAAGAGTGGTGCTATTCCAACAAGCATTCTTTCCATGGGATACTGGTTTGGTTTGGGGATAGTGCAATTGCAGTATCCATGAAGATGGACTGTGCTTAAACATTGGTCACAAGCACCCACATGGGAGATGTTGGCTTTGCTCTTCCACATTTACTAACCTGTAGTCTAAGCTTATGGTTTCTAACTGATCTGATGGTCAGTCCATTTATAGTTGATTCTTCATATCAGTGTGAGTGTGTAGCTCAGTCAAGTTAAATGCCTTCCTCCATGTGTAAACATCACCGAGTCCTATGAGGAATAGAGTGGAGCCGGGGATAAAGGAATGAGCCCTTTCTGACATTCACTCTGATAGCTACAGTTGGGGTATTAGTCTTTTGTCCTTGGATTGGGATTCATCTGGCAATCTCTTTTAAAAATGATATTTTAGTTTTAAAACAAATATTTATAGATTTATGTGTGTATGCACTGTCCAGGAAAGTGAGAAGAAGGTGTCCAATCTATTGGATTTGGAATTATAGATGACTTTAAGCCATCACATGAGTGCAGCGAATAAAGCCCAAGTCCTCTGGAAGAGCAGTGTTCTGAGTCATCTCTCCAGCCTGACCATATTTTATCTATTATTTGAAAATTTCATGCACCTGTACAATGTATTTTTATAATAATCCAACCACCACTACCTACATCCAACCCCTCCTAGGACACTTGTCTTCTAAAATTTATAGCTTCTTTTGGTGTTATTAATAATCCTCAGAGTTCATTTAGTACTGACCATGTACACAGATATAGAACCATTCACTGGGGTGTGGGCAGTTTAAGAGCATCCACATCCCCAGGGGAGTGACTCTACCTAGCAGCCACCAGCTGCCAGTAACTCCCCCACCAAGGGTGGAGCCTTGGGGACTCCTACTCCACATAGGCTGAAACTTCAACAGGCTTGTTTTTGTGCTGGTGACTACGACTGTCATGAGTTGATGTGTGCAGAAACCATGGCATGTCTAAGAAGCAACGTGTATTTCTTCCTTCTCATCTACCAGCTCTTACGTATTCCTGCCCCCTCTTCATCAGTGTTCCTTGAGTCTTGGCTCCCTCTTTTGAGATTTCTAGCCTTTGTTGGGTCTCATTTCTTTCAGATGCCGATCAAGACATCTCAGCCTTCTGATCATGTGAGCTGGTTTTACATATGCCATATGAAAGTCTGCACTGTACGTATGTGCTGTCTCTGGGGTCCATTTCTCTGAAGAATTCTGATTAATATGTATCCTCGAGCAGTCATGAATAACGAGAAAAGCAACAAAGAAACCCAACTAAAGAGAAACTCTCTCACACACAGCTAACTAGCTTAGAAGTACTTTTGGGTCACTTGGTCCTGGCCCTGAGACACCAACTCAGAAATCTTGTTGGGACAAGAGCCAAAAGGCATTGTGGGAAAGCAGGTATTAATCCTTGTACTCAGATACAAGGATTCCTTAGATAGCCTGGCTTCCAATAACCAATGAAGATCTAGAGTCATTAAAAATTGATTGAAATACTTATGATTAAGCTAGAAACACTTTCTGAATACAGAAGCCATGCTCAAAAATCCTCTCTCCCTAAGCAAAAGGATGCCTATTTGAATTTCCACCTTAAATATTTCCATCATTTCAAGACTACTGAGGTGAGCCTAGATATTCATCGCAGTGCCCACATTGTATATCAACCTGCCATATTTTGCAGCCCTCTTCCCAGCCCTGTTTGTGTAGGGAAGGAATGATACAAAGACATAAAAAGAAGAGTAAATAAAAGAGCATAAGGAAATCACATCTTGTTGTGGTTTGCCCTGATGCTGTTTGTGTTCTGATATTAATTCTGCTTCCTTGAGAGGGGTTGCCATCGACAAGCATTCTCCCTATTATAACTGGTCAATAAAGGCTAGAGCCTGTGATTAGGCAGTGGAGGAGAAATGTGGGACAAGAGGTTTGGAAGAGTGAGGGAGGAGAAGTAGAAGAGAGGAGAGAGGACAGAAGAGGAGAGGAAGCCATGATGGAGCAGAACCACATGGCCAGGAGAAACTGCAAGTAGCAAGGGGTCTATAGCTGGGGAATAAGTTAGTACAGTGTTGTATCAGTCCAATCTAGGCACATAGCTTATAATTATAATAGCTAGATTGTGTGGTTTTTTATACAGGCTTATCGGGGTTGGAAATAACTGCAACAACATCTTGTACATAAAAAGGCAGGGACACACATGATAAAAACAAAGGAAGAGAAGGACCCCCCCATCTCCACTAGCCATCTCTACCTCTCAATACATGTACATGCCACCTGGAAGACCAGGTTCTCTGTTCTCTCCCTCAGGTTCCATTCCTTCCCATGTGTAAGGAAACCCATTACTTCTTTCCTGCTCAAGCACATAACTCCAGTGCTTTCTCTCACTCTCCAACAACATCTAATTCCTTCTTGCATGGCTCATTCAATAGTACATATCCATACTATACTTTATCCCATATTCACCTAAAAACAAATGGTAGGCAGGGCCTGCATTTGTTGCTTAGGTTGCCCTTGAATTCATAGAATTGAGTGATCCTCCCACCTCAACCCGACTTCCTTTACTCCCTGTGACAATTTCACTGGGGGTGTCGAAACACTACTCTTGTGGGCTGTGTCTCCTTACTGCACAGCAGTCTCTTCTCCATGCCCTCTTTTGACCTCCCCCTTGTCTCCTTGGTCTCTCAATGTCAGGGTTGTGAGCAATACTGCTCTTTGGTCTGTCTCAAGCGTGGATCTTTAGCACAGCCCTCCATGAAATCCAGACTTGAACTTCAAATTCTATTCTCACCCATTCTCCTTGCGTTTCTAATAAATTCTTCCCCGTGAAGTCCAGACATGGAAATAATTTTCTGCACCCGAGACAGCTCTACTTTAAGTGCCCAAGACTCGTTCATCATGAGTGATGGCAAGAACTTTGAAGTTTCAGGTTTCCTGTGATAGTGAGAAATACACTCAATAGTATTATATGCTCATAAAATGTGAAAAATTGCTTCATTTTCAGAACATTATTTAAGGACGTTTTTGTTTCTGTCTCCATCCCAGTGCAGAGAGAAGGGTTATAATAACCTGTCCAATATTTACTGAATTCTGCTGCTGGAAAAAAAAGTAAACACCTTCCATTGTCCACTCACTTAACTCCCTTGAAATGCTGCTGCAGCTTGAGTGACTATCATCCTTTAATTGCCATGTTTTGTCTTAGCCAAGGAGAAACCTGCCCAAATCAAACCCTACCAACCCCCAGCACCCTTCTCCTGGCACTACAGAACTCCTCAGTCCTGGGTCTAAGATCTGCCATGAGTAAAGGAAAGGGACAGAGAAAGAATAGTATTTTGAAAGACACATTTCTTAGTGATTATACCCAGTATAAAAAAATGACTCTCATTGATGCAAACCTTACGCTGTCATCACCCTTGGCACTACTGGGCTCATGGGAATTGATATAAATTCCAACCACAGTAGCATGGAAAAAAAATCAGAGTCATGAGTGACACCCATTCTGAACATACTAAAATGATGTCCCCTCCCTTTTTTTTTCTTTTTACACTTTTCTTTTTCCCATGGTTAATATTTTATTGCTTTTCTACGGAGTTCACTGAAAGACTTATGTACAATTAAGCACTAAGTTCAAGGAAGTTCAAAGAATAAAACAAGGTCTGACTTCTAAGAGTTGGAAAGGCTCACCCTACAGTGTTGGGAAGGAATAGCCTCAAAAGTGGGAAAGAGACTACAGAGTCGGGGAGGGTAACCCCACAGGGCCAGAAAGGAGCATTCACGGAAGGGAAATAGTTTGTTCACGTCTCTCATAAAGGACGGTAGAGGGGGCAGAACAGGAGAAAAGATGTACAAAGATTCACAATGAAACACAGTACTTTATGAAAAAAACTCAGCCCAAGGTCTACAAATTCGGTTCCACGATCCTATCTAAGAGCTGCATTCACCTCACTACAAGCTGCTCTGACAACATCTTTGAGATTTATGTTCCTTGTATATGAAGTGAGATCAATCTAATGAAAGGAATTATACAGAACAGGTACAATTATTAAGTTTCATTGTCTGGAGGCTTGCTTTCATCAACACTGAAAACAATTTTTATAGAAAATAAAGTCCAAGTTTAAAAATAGCATATCTGAAGCTTTAAGGCTTCAGCTTTTGACTGTGTGCAAAATTGCAAGCCTATCATATCATATCTTGAAAGTGATCAATGGCAACATATTTTACAGTTAATACTTGAAACTAGGTTTTCCTTTGGGCAAGAAAAAAATATAGCAATTCCAACCAATCTTTTCTGCCGGTGTATTTATTTCTTGCTCTTTTCCCATAGCATAAAAAGCTCAGTGATTTTATAACTCTCGCTACTTAATGAGAAAGGAAAGGAAATGCCCACAGCTATGATCACAGATTGATTCGAAACTCTTCACTTTTTTCCAGCTGCATTGATCAGCTTTTATATGTTATGATAAATGCTGGTGTGTATCCTGCCGGGGGCTGTGACCTCAGTTGATTAAAATGACTTTTTAAGGAGGTAGTGGCAGAAGGAAGCATCTACCAATGAAAATCTTGTCTAACTTCTAGAAGAGGGTATCACTAAACACACTATTACTCTTTCCCCCATATCCTGGCTGTGTAAACAGACTTTGAGCAAAACCTTTCATGGTGGGCTTTGGACCATAGCCCCAGGCAGTAGGCCGAAAGCCTGCTACAGATCATCCATTCATGTAATTCGCAGTCCAGAATGGCAGATAGGTTGCCAGGAACCACTTCTCTCTGCAAACTTTATTTTGCCAAGTCACCAAGGAGTGGTAACTTGACCCCTGTGCAACACTGTGTCAGGGAATTGTCCTTCAGTATCTTTTTATGCAAACAATACTCCCTAGGCAACTGGCCTACAAACAGATGGTTCTATTCCAGGAACCACACAGTCTTGCTCAATTCCCCTTTATTAGGATGTGGGAAAAAGTATCTCTCTTCTGCTCTATTTTTTTAATTGGCCCTTATAAGATCCCACATAAGTGAATTATTTTTAGAGCCCTCTCCTTTCTATACCCATTTTTTTTTAATCAACAACATCAGCAGTATTGGTGTGTACACAAGGGAGTGATCTCTCTCCAGGGTTCAGGAGCCAAGAACATAATGGAGAATTCACAGGGGTTTATAGTGGAAGCTTCTATGCCCTGGGAGCGTTCTGTGTCACTCAAATCTACCTTTCACTTAGCTGTAATTGTGGAGCGTGCTTTATGTAATTATTATTTCAGAATTTCAGTTAATCAACCAGCTTCATTAGCATTTAGTGCAAATAATCAATGATTACAAAATGATGGCAGCTGTCAGTTACCGAGGACCTCACGGAGACAGCCATTGTTGTAAGCATGTTATTTGTGAGTCATCATACTCAGGAGAATGGAGAGAGGAAGAAGGTGTTGCTTGTGTTTTCTGTGTCTGGGTATATGTGTACATTTATGTCCAATATTCTATCCTGTGTTTTGCAATGAGTATAAGCAAAGCTGAATATTTACAACTAAAATAATAGCTATACTGGCACATGCCTTTAATCCCAGCATTGTGAGTTCGAAGCCAGCCTGATCTACAGAGCAGGTTCTATGACAGCCAGGTCTATACAGAAAAACCCTGTCTTGAAAAAATAAAATAAAATATGAAATAATATGACATGATAGATGGACATTATAACCTCTGGGTTAGAGCAATGTCTACATATCGGAAGGATGAAAGTGTAAGGGGAAGAAGGAAACATCCAAGGCAGAATTTGGTTTTCAGTTAAAAATATGAAGAAAAAGAAATCAGCCATATCACCTTGAAAGTTCATGAGAAATTGAAAATAGTTTTAGAAATCTGTAAACCCAGGGATGGTTGGTCAGGAAGCAACCACTCATAATAGTCTGGAGGCCTCATTTTACACACAAGGAGACTGAACCCACACAGCATTTAAATTGATCCTCTCGGCATTCTGACATTTCCCCTGTCTCCTTCAGTGGGAAGGGGGATAGAAAACAGGGACCCACTTCTTTGTACTTTAAGACTGAAATATTTCAGGGAAGAAGAAGACAACACCAGCAATTATCAAGGACAGTCAATCCATAGCAACTGCAGATGTTTACATCTCTACAACTGGGTAGTTCACACAAAATAAGCATCCTCTATCTGGACTGAAACTCAGGTTTCACCACACACAGACAGAAGGCAAAGATCAATGACTTAGTATGTTGGACTCAATGTAAGAGGATGTCTTATTCTTATTTTAAAAAGTCCCTGGTCTCTTTGGTAACAAAACATGAATTACCACATGTGACCTTTTCAGATTTAGGAACCACAGTCCACTTTGATGAATATAAAAATCTACTTTCTTCTTTAAAGCTGTATGTGATTAAAGGGTAGACATTTTGTGTGACTTAAACCAATTGAATAAATTATTTAGATGTGCTTACATAGAGCATTCATATTTAAAGCAATAAAATAAATTATTTATATACATATTTTGTACTTAAAAATTTATGTGCAAACATATAATCAGGTCTACTAGATGAGACACCTGACCGATTTGATAATTCCCAGGATAAAACCTCCAATTTAATAAATCAGACTTCTTTGTCATTGTTTAGTACTATTTCGACATTCATTAATAATAATTTAGTTTCACTTATTGTTTTAATAGCTAATTTTCTTACAATGCTTATTTTATCCCCAGCTTTACCTCCCTTTTTATTTGAATTGGTAATCTGTCTTACTGAAGTAAATCTTAAAATAATCCTGTTTTGCCTAACTTGCATGGATATTAGATTTCTTAAATCCATATGTACCCTAAAGTATTTGGTTTTAACCTACGCACAAATGTTGATTTGACTTGGCATACGGACGATAAATGAAAACACTGGGCTTCATTAGTGTTGATACCCTTGCTCTCCCAGTTCCTAAAAAGATGCAAATCTGAGTTGTCTTACACCAGTAGACAAGTTTCCCCCTTGCTCCTCCACCCTTGCAGCTTTTATGGTCTCTCTTTCCTTAATATTAAAGAGCAACATGTCTGCTGGGGGGGAGGATTTAGGTGCCTGTTGAATATATAAAGATTCAGGCTTTTCATCAGAGATTCTTATAATTTATCCATAAGGTTTTTTTTTAACACACAGACTTGTCTCTAATGATTTTTATTTCTCTCTTCTAGAAAGAGGCATTGGCATTTAAGAGCTATGAACTCAGCTTCTTCCAGCCCCTCCCCAATTCAACCGCAGTGGTCCCATATCAATCATTAATCAGTAAAATGCCTCACAGACTTGCCTATGGTTATCTGATACAATCATATTCTCAATGGAGTTTACTCCTCTCAGCATGTACTTCTCCAGCTTGTATCAAGTTGAATAAAACTAATCAGAACAGCCTCTGTCCTGATATAGCACACTATATGATTCTGTTATGGTTAACCTCAATTGTCAATTTAATGAGACCTAGAAATGATCTGGGAGATAGGACTCTGGGTACTACTGTTGGAAGCTATTTTATTGGTTTAAGAGAGATGGAAATATCTGCTTACTGTGGGTGGCATCATTCCCTAGGTTAAAATCCTGACCTCAACTCTATAAGTGAGCAGATCATAGGCATTCATCATTGTTCCTTTTTTTTTTTTTTTTTTTTTCCGTGACCAGGTACAAGGTGACCAACTGCTTTTGCAAAGAACCTTGAAAGTTCCTGTTGCTTTGATTTCCATACCATGAACTCTGAGACAAAATAAGTTCTTTCTTAAGTGGCTTTTGCCAAGTCATTTCCTCATATCATCAGAAAAGTAACAGAGAGACTTGCCATCACCTTTATTTTGGCCATAGAGAATTTAAATATAATACATTGAGTAGACATATATCTTTTAGGTGATGATAAATATATACACTGCAAACTCCAAATGAGGTAGGTGGCCATCTTTTATTTGCATATTATGAAATTAGGGGGTGAAACACTTAAGTAACTTTCCTACAGTTACTTGGGTATCGAAGGTGTAAAAGGATTTAGACCTAAGCAATGTGGACGTGGTGCCACGTTCATAACAATTACATAACATCACCTCTCAATCATAAGTCAGGGGACATCTGTTAGGGACACTGTATTATTAACTAGGGCAAGCTGTTAACAGGCTCAGCCTCTCCTGGTATTAACTGTGCCTTGGGAGGATTAATAGACTGCTTCTATGTGGTATGAATCTGACTAGTCTCAGGGCACTTAAGCTAAACCATGTGAGCCGGTGCGGCCAAGACAAAGAGGAAACCACAGGCACAGCATCTAACTGTATAGACGACAAAACACAGACAACAGAGATAGGAAAGGGGAGATTTAGGATTGAGATGGGTAGTGGGAAGCCATAAATGGCAACAGTGATGCAAGAATGTGGTTCAGTCAAAGGTGGGATTTGGACAATTTGTTTCTATTGCATTAATGACCAAATGTCTACAGAAACAAATAAAGCAAAACACAGTACAGAATTACAGCTTATTTTAAAGCTTGTAAAAATTTAAACAGACTGACTAGAAACTTTTGATCCAGGAAAACTCACTAATACTGATATTGAGACAAAGCACCTCTGAGTGTGTCCTAATGTGATTGGCGGGAGGGAACAAGAAGAATGACCTAAAAGGATTTATACAAGGGCAAAAGGATCAAAAAAACTGAAATGGTAACCATTGACACTCCAATAATGTCTTTCTCACTCACAATGACAAAGAATGGAGGGAGCAGAAACTGTGGTTGGGATATAGTCCATGAGAGAAGAATCTATTTCCAATAAACAAAGAAACAAACAATCCACTCCCAAACCCACCAGAGATCCAGAGACAAACCATTACTCATGCAGGGTAAAATGTTTTCATTTGATCAGTGTATTTAGATACTACTTGAGCATAGACATTAAGAAATGTGCAAAAAAAGTTACCCCCCCCCTTCCAAGAAGGAAAGTGGTAAGTCAGAGGAAGCAAGGAGAATACTATTGATACTACTGACCAGACAGCTCAGAAAGAAAATATCTTTCTCACATTATTAAAAGAAGACCATAAACATGCATTACTGGGATCATTGAGATAAAAGATAATTACATTGCCAAAAATTGGCAAGTATATTCCAGGATGCAGCAAATACAGATCCCTGTGCCAGAAATAGCTTTGTTGTAGAGTTGCTGGCCAGTGATCCTGTAGATCTCCTAAACATTATAGGCTAATGCCAATGCTATTGATTATGCTCTAGAATTTGAAACTTAAAAGACACCATGCATTTGAGTCACAGAACATAAAAATATTAAGTTGTACTCAGTAGTGCCTTGAAAGCTTCATCTCTACTGGTTAGAGTTTATAGTGCTGGAAAGCTCTATTCATGCTGTCTGAGAAGAAAAGTAACAAGCCATGAACCCTGTGAGCTATGATGATGACTGATCTGGAAAGATATGTGTACTGGTACAATAGTGGCATAAAAATCACAGGAATAACCAACCATTCTCTGATTGTGTTCCATCCCAGTCCATGTGATGACTGATACCTAGAATCACTTTTGGACTAAGAACCCATAGCTAGACTTGCTATAGGTTCTAGGGGAGAATCTGCTACCATTATTGTGCTCAATGGATAGAACATTAAAGTAACTTCTAATGACTTATTTCTGTACTTATAGATTAAGACACTGCTCAACTCTTACCAGAGAAGCTCCTATTTCCAGTAGATGATGATCAACACAGAAGTCTACAACTAGACAAGCAGCCGGGGAAGAGAGACTGTAGAATGCTCAGCGTGAAGTGTAACAAATTTATCGAATTCTCTCCTCCTATGGCTAATTGCAGAAGAGGGGGTAGAAGGACTAGAAGAGCCAGGTGAGTTAAATGAACACAGGGTGGCAGTGTCCTTTGGATATAGTAGAGCAGTTGCATATGTGAACTCACAGCAGTTATGACAGCATGAGCAAGCACCATGCAAGTTCATGCATGACCAGGACAGAGAGGGGAGGTGAACATGCAGTCCTACCCCTCACTGAGGAGCTATTGGCAGTTGATATCTCTATTTTAAGAATGTTGCCAATAGTAGGTTGACCACACCCAAGTGGAAGGCCCCACACCAATGAATATATGAGCAGCACAAATTGGAATTGATAGTGGAAAAAGGGAACAACCTTGATCCATGTTCACGTAGGCAACTCTGAATGAATAAAGGAGGTCTCAAAGCAGACTAACAGTGATGTTTGAAAGTGATTAGTTTATGTATATGATGACTCATTCAAGTTGGAATTTCTTAACCCTACATAGGCTTGGAAGCAGCCCTGTTTTTCAGTTTTAGCAGAGTTTGAGTTAGAGAATGCTCAATGATGAGTTATACGCTAGAGGAATTTGCCCAACTATAGGCAAATGCAAAGTATTCTGAGAGAGCATTTAAGCAGCCAGATGTGTTGGCATACATTTTAAATCTCAACCTATGATAATAGAATGGCTTTCTTGTTTTTTTTTTAAACTGGGGTTTGATTTTACACCTAGATCTTTGTAGACAAGAACTTTCTTGATGAGCTGTTACCCAAATCAATGGTAGCTAATTTTGATTGTCATCTTGATGAGATATGAGATCACCTAGGAGACACACTTCTGGGTGTTCCCATGAGGGACTGACTGAGGTAAGATGACCTATTTTCAGAGTAAGAGATGCTTATTAGCAGGGAGCCCAGATGCAAAAAGGTTCAAGGGAAAAGCTGAAAATTGTGCTTGCTTCACTCCCTCTTGGGAAAATGTGGTTAATGCTGCTGCTCCTGCTGTTATCACCAGGCTCATTTCATCAGACTTCCACCATGGATTAAAGGCTGGAGTCTCCTCAGGAATCTTCTAGGCCTTGGCACCATCTGGAGGTCATGCTATCTAGCGTTGTGGATGGAGTAACTGATAGGTTTACAGCCTCTCCAGTGTGCAGACCACCATGTTGGACTATTTGTATATTTAACTATGTATACATACATAAAGTTGAGTTTTGGAAGTTAAAAGTAAGATGTGATTCCTGGGTCTGATTAAATTAGCAGAGCACTCACCAACAAGAGAAAACAGAATAGATTAACATCTAGTCCCATGATCACCTATGCTATTTTTTTTTATATTGGGAGTTTTCTGCTTTATTTCTTCATTTTGTACAATTCCAGTCTTAGCATTAGACAGAGTTTTATAGAGTCTGTGAATCTTGGAGCAGATCAAATGGGTAGTTTGGTTCCACACGACACAAAATCCTCTTTGCCTTGCCCCCTGTTAGATGCTTGGCTCTTGAATGGGACACCCATAATAGTTGGTGGCTTCAAAGAGATCAATGGGTTCCAGAGGAGTTGGCTGAGAGAGAGAGATGGATGAAGGATATGAGCCAACAATGAGATGACAGGGTCCACCTTCCTCATCTTTCTTTACATGGTCACCCCAAATAAGGACAAAAAATATCCACCAAGTTCAAAACATTTTATGACCTATGAAAAAAAAATGTATTTTCCCAGCTCATCCTTAGGTAAGGGATTCATTAGCCATCCTCAGACTCACCATGCCCTCTTTCATGCATAGAGATAGATAACAAGAGATGAAATTATTAAACTCAGTTTATAAAAAAAGCCAGCTAAACTACCATGAAATTTGAATATTTCTCTTTTTACACATAAAAATATTCTTGATCTGACCTGTTTCATGCTGCAGTCTGATAATTCTTCCTTCCCAGTCAAGTCAAATAAAATTGTGAGGTCGAACAAAGTAAAAGATAGTGGCTATCAATGCTTATGTGCAGTCCTGAAGTGAAAATTTTCCTTAAGGACATAAAACACATAAACCTCAAACTTGAATTAAAGACAAGCTTAGTTTTTTCCCATTGCTCATCTGAAATGTTGAGAAGTCCATCGATTCTCTCCGGGGGGTGGAATTTTCTACATTCAGCATCCATCATATGAGCTGATGAAGTATTAATCATCAATGGAAGGCTTTTTTCCTATTTTTCAACAAAGCCTTCAAGTTTGAGTCATTATTTATTTTCAGGATGAACATTCTCAAGGAAGCATCTTGTCACCAGGGCTTATGTTTTCAGTCTTCCATGATCTTCTGTTCTCTTTAATGGTAAGAATCAATTACGCACATGTTGCCTTCTATCTTGAAAGACCATTTGTGACAGCAACTCCTATGTACAAAGCCAGGCCTTGCTTTGCTACTGAAGTTCAGCAGAACAGATGTGAAATAGGTGAAGAATTGAATTCATCAACATAAACATCTCAGTTTAAAGCTTCATCCTCATGCAGACTGGGATCGTAACTGTATCCATGAACCAAGGGTTTCAAAAAAGATGGAATGTGTGGTTTTTTTCAGCAGATTTACCTAGCAGGCTACTATGACTTCAAGATAATAGTCTGTCTTTGATATGTAAATTATATAACTTATTTTTTTTTTTTTTGGTTTTTTTTTTTTTTTTTTCGAGACAGGGTTTCTCTGTATAGCTCTGGCTGTCCTGGAACTCACTTTGTAGACCAGGCTGGCCTCGAACTCAGAAATCCGCCTGCCTCTGCCTCCCGAGTGCTGGGATTAAAGGCGTGCGCCACCACATGAATAAGTTCTCTGCCTACACATTCTTCTGGGAGGAGCCAGACTGCTTCCATATCAGGCTACACAAACTCAAGTTCACAGACATTGGTCAGACAAAATGAGGCTAGAGACTAGTAGGGAAAGAGCTTGGGTTTGGAGGACACGAAATTTCTAATACTGCTATCCACCTTTGTTTACTGTTTGAACATTTAAATAGGTCAGTATCACCCTTTTGATTAGTGATTAGGTAAGCCTCACTATGGGAAAGTGTCTGGTTGTAGTGGTTGGGCTCCCTCCGCATATCCCTGAGGTTTCTAATATCCAAGGATAGGAGTCAGAAGAGAGAAGCAGAAATGTATGATGATTTTCCCAAGATAGTATTAGTATGTATGTTGGGAGCCACAAGTGATTAGAGAGTGTGAACTCACAGCCCTTGTAACCTAGGAACTTGTGTTCTACTTATAGGATGCTGATCTGCTGAAACCAGATGTTGTTGTTCTTGTTCTTGTTGTTTTTGAGGCAGGGTCACTGGCAGATCTGGAACTCACTATGAAGACCAGGGCGCCAGCCTCTGTGACCCAAGTGCTGGGATTGAAGGTATGTTCTCCCAAGCCTTGCTTAAACTGCTATTTTCAACACTGTCTTTGCGATGTAACTTCACCGGCTTCAGATGCAAAGCTTTAAACTTTTCTGATGCTTGAGTTTTTGTCTTAACCACTTCTCTTTATTTCCCATACACTCTTGTGAATGCTTTGTTTTCCTTCATAGCTTTTATGTTATTTACCTTAAAATTACCTTTTAATTGTTTTACCTTGTCTAAAACCTTTGTTAGCTAATAGCATAGAGGATCTAATACAGAAGATATTACACATAGCAGTGCGTGATAATATACGAACAAAACAATCAATATTACTTCCTATCCCTTCTGTAAAATCAATGATTCTGAATAAAAGAAAAAAAGTGAGAATACACAGCATAATGCATCAGAAAATGTATGAAATACACTGGGAATAGGCAATACATAATTTAAACAGTATTGTCAAAATGATATGCACTACAATAGGAAACATATCTCTGATTCCTGTGGGGTGCAGAGAACCCTTTAGCAAACACTATGCTGCATTCTTTCATTTTCAGTGCTACATAGAAAAAAAAAAGAGTTGTTCCCTTTAGGAGACAGGTTGTCTGTGGTTCACAGATGTGTTGTCATACCATCTGTCTCTCCTTGGTGTATATGCCCCAGATCCATATCAGAGAAGGTAAGAGGGAGGGAAAGGGGGAAGGAAGCTCCAAACTCACTGAATGGCCTTCCAAATCTCCCATTTTTTCTTATAAAACCTCAGCTATTTCATCATCTTTTCACATCTTACATGATTGGTCCAGGCTCCTGGAGGCGACTGCTGAATGCTCTTCCCACCAGGACACCTTTAGCCTTTGACTTACTGGATTGATAGCCCTACATACCATATTATCTTTGCTTCCACTGAAACACGAAATCTGGATTTTCTTTCATGTGGTGATTTCGTATAATCATGCGCTGCCCTTATTTTAACAATAAGCTTTCCCCTCTCACTTTAGAAACAGGGCTGGTTCACCTTGGACACAGTTTCTTGTTTCCTCAAGGTGAGTACTGCAAATGTCTGCCTGGAATGGTCCCGTTGGTTGGTGCCCATCTCTCCCACTTCCCCATGAGCCATCTGGATGCTCTGTATTATTCACTTCAGTGATTGTCTGGACTGTATGTGTTATGAAGATGTATAGCGCCGACTTCTCCCTAGTGGCCAGCTGCGGTCCAAGTACATGCAGGCAGTGCTTGCTTGCTCCAAACACTCCAAGTAAGTCTTTCTTAAGCAAAGCTGCTTGAAAGGCTCCCAAACCCAGCAGGACTCTGTCTCACAACACTCACATGCATTCCTTCTCCTGAGCTCCACTCCTGTGCGAGATCCTCTCTCTTATGAGGAACACTGCGCTGCTATTTCCTATGATTGGTCATTAGATCTTCCCTGACCTCCAGGTCAGATTTCTCCTGCAGTCGCCATCTTGTAGGAATGAATGGAACCTACTATGCAGGAGGACCACACTGGCACTGACTCCGTGAGCACACCACAGAAGGAAGGGGAGGGTCTGTGACCATGTTAACCAACCATCAGACATGTGGGGTTAGCAGATTTCACAATGTAGAGTAAGCCTCTTATTAGTGGTTTCCACAACGTACAGTGAGCCTGTGATGATAAATCCAACATGCTCCCTTTCCTGGTAAAAAGCATATTATACTTTATGAGTAATACTCAGCAAAAATAAAAACAAAAACATGTTGGAGGTCACAGAAGCCTTTGAAATGTTTCTCCTGTAAGTGATGGACATCAGAGGTGTGAATGGTAAAACCGGAATGGCCGAGTTTTGAATTGGTGTCTTAATATTAATTACTTAAATTTTTCTTTCTATTGGTTTTTACTCACATCAACTTGGGTCTCCCCATTTGATTATCCCTTTCCTGTTATGCACTTCTGAAAGTGCCAAGAAGACCCATCTTAAGAATGAAGTCACCTCCCTGAAATATTAGAAGTTTCCAGGGCGTCAGCACCAGCAAAGCCAGTGTTCTTCCTAGGACACCATTCTGGGCTCCGGCGTCTTTCAGACATTACCAACAGTGTTAGCTTGTCACAGTGTGGAGGATAGAACTGATTTCCTGATGCTTCTCTCAGTAGACTGGCATGTTCCAACTGGCCATTGAAGGTATTGCTGAGGTTTCTCACACAGAGGAAACTTCTAGAGTTTTAATTCACCCTTAGACTTTTGACTGCCATGGTAGAAAGAGATATTTGCAAACATTTGATCACTAAGACAATCTCTTGTTTTATTTTATTTTTCTTTTAGAGGAACATCATTCTCTTTAAGGAATGAATACATAGTTGTGAATGCTCTCTGTAAACTTCTAGAATCCTCTACACTTCTGTTCTTCCTTAGATAAGACAGGTGATGATTTTTGGTATCCCCTCTCCACTTTCCTCAATCTTTCACTGTGTGTTTTTTGTTACCCTTAGAAGAATGTTCACAGCACAGCCTTTATTGCCATCTCTAAAAATGGGTTGAGTCTCATTTCTTTTGACTAAAGCACTTGTTTTGAAGATTGTTGATTAATTCCTCCCAGAGTTGATGTTATTTCCCATCTGAAAGCATCCACATGGATACCATTTTGGTACAGTTTTCCTGAAGTTTCTCCATGAGTCATACCATCCCAGTTTCCTGAGACTACAATACTATGAACTGGAGTAGAAACGGCTCATGCCATCATTTCATTTTATTCTGATGGTTTGGGATGGCAGACAAAGTAAAGAGAGCTGTGGCGGGGAGATCTCCAATTGTTTTCTTCCCAACCGTGAAACAAAGTATCTGTTGTAATCTGCACTGTTTTATATTCTAGTAACTAGTGCTGTAAAAATAGAAATGGCCAGCTCCCACATAGCTGTGGACTCTTTGGAAGGAGAAACTCCAAAGAGAAAGGTGTAGTATGATAATTTCTGAAGAGAAAACAGTAGCACAAAGACTACACACAGGAAGCTCCTCTAATTAGGAAGGAGAGCTACACTGGCCAGTGGGTAGAGCAGCAAGGACTCAGGAAGCAGTTAATTCTATGTCCATTTAGCAGAGCTTGAGGCCTGGTTTCACCTCTAGAGCTGATGGCCCAGGCAGCTGTGAGTTCTTGGACTCTTTGATAGCATGAGGCATGAGTTATGTGTTTTAAAGCAGATTTTAAAATCCAACAAGCAAGCAGTTGGTCATTCCCCAAACTATGGTTCTCATGAGAGAAGCTTCTATTTGCAGGAGATGGAGGTCATCACGATCACAGAGCTGCTCATAGCAGAGAATCAGCCTGTGGAGTGCTCATCCCTCCCTGTGGTCAAAGCAGAAGAGAGCAGGCAAAAAGATTGTAAGAGCCAGAGGTGGGGGAGGACTTCTGCAAAAGTGTTTCCATGATGTCAAGGCCATGGCACAGATGAACTCAGATGAACTCTGGCTACTTTCACAAGACCTGCACAAGATGGAGGAAGCCAACGTCCCAGCAGGGGTGGGAGAGGAACTTAATAATTCCCAACACTAACTGAGGAGCTATTAGGAATGGATGACTTCTGGGGTAGAGACTGTCACATGTCTGCAAATGTGACCTCCTGATAGACTGCACATGCTCCAGTAGATGGCCCTGCAGTCATGTTCATACAGGCAGCACTAAGTGGACTCTGTGGGCTTAGAGACAGAATAAATGCAGCCGGAATGGAATCCTGGTGGAAGGCTGAGGGTAGTGGGATATGAGTTTGATCAAAAGACATACTCATGCATCAAATTCTCTAGCAATAAATAAATGAACCGCTGTGACAGAAAGGATAGATGTTAGATGTCCTTGTCGGGAGGAGACACTAAAGACAACAGTGGACACTTACTAAAGCAGACACAGTACAAGCAGTTGCCAGGAACAAGGGAGTCTTTAGTTACTAATTTCTGAGGATGCAAGAATTGAGCAGAGCAGGCATATCTGAGCCAAACTATAAACACAGTACAAGCTGACTCGGGCTGCTCATGTTCTGCTGTGCACCATATGATCAAGTTCCT
The DNA here is from genome assembly GCF_978045245.1 of Mus caroli. Lineage (NCBI taxonomy): Eukaryota > Metazoa > Chordata > Mammalia > Rodentia > Muridae > Mus > Mus caroli. The sequence continues at coordinate 52,725,769 of NW_028227270.1, read as the reverse complement.
GAAACCGATTTTGCAGAAAAGTTGCTACTTCAGTTCTCCAGGATCTGCAGTGGGGGGTTGTGGGACTCAACAGCTCCAACTCGTCCTACTTTCCCATGTTCAACTTGGCTTTATGGGATGGGGACCACTATCAAGATGCCATCTTTGCTTCTAACTGCCATTGCTGAGAAAGAGCCTTGGGGTGAACAACAATCCTTCCCATCAGCGTATCCCTCCCCTTTCCCACACAGTCCGTTCTGCTGATAAAGAGCAAGTTTGACTATGGAGAGATGGGTCTTATTTTATGTGCATGGGTGTTTTGTTTGCACGTATGTTTTGTGCCACATGTGTGCTCTGCCATGGAGACTGAAAAGAAGGTGTTGGATCCCTGAAACTGGGGTTATTTGTGGTTGTAAGCTTCCATGGGGTGCTGAGAATTGAATCCCGGTCCTCTGGAAGGACAGCCACTGCTCTTAACCAGCCACAGGAACAGAATTCTTGGTTAATTATTTTTGTCTTGACAAACCATCAAGCTTGTGCTGTTTAAACTTAACATACAGCACAAGGATAGATGCCATTGCATGACACCCTTCATCAATGGTCATGTAAACACAGGCCAGGATGGCTGCTTACTTCTGTTACCCAGGGCTAATGCACAGCAGTATAAGGACAGGGACACTTCTGTGTAGCTTTAAGGGCATTCTGGTTACTGGAAGTGCCATTTAATGATTACAAGTAATCAGTCATGACTTTCATCTAGAATTCCCTCATGACAAGTAAGCTGTTAACACACTTCCAGGGATTGCTCCAGGAAACCCATGCAGAGCCAGCACAAGAGGCAGAGGACCTAGAAACCATACTTATTTACAAACAGTGGGGATTTTTGTCACTTAACTTCGACAGCTTCTAAATTTACAGGGAAATGGCATAAGTTGTGGGTGGAGTTGTTACGGGAATAAGCAGAAGAGTGGTCAGATTCTACAAAAACATCATTGTCCAAATCCATGGGATGTATTGTCTTATGTATTAAATGGGAACTTTTCTGTTTGTTTTTGAAGAAGGTTCTCATGTGCTTCAGGCTGGCCTAGAACCACGTAGCTGAATGTGACCTTGAACACTAGATTCCCCCACTTCCTCATCCCAAGCACTGGGATGACAGGTATGTGCCTGTACACTCAGTTTTGTGCAATGACTGAGCTCAAACCAAGGGTTTCATATCAACAGAGCTACACTGCCAGCAACTGGGCATGTTTTTAGGTGTTGTGAAATTTAGGAGGAGTATACTTGGCTATCTAGGTGAAGCCAATGTCATTGTAAGGGTCATCAGAAGGAGAGACCTCAGGACCAAAGTCAGAGCAGGAAGTTGGTGGGACAGATGAATCAGAAGGTGGTGGGGGCGGGGGATGGGGTCTATCATGTTGCCTTTGTGGAGGAAGGCAGGGGCTAAAAGCTAATGGTTGTTGAAAGCTTCTAGAAGGTTAGAGAAGTAAGACAAAGTGTTCTTTTCGTCTGGAGAAGGGAGGTCAGTGGGTTTGTATTTCTAAAGTCTAGAACCACCAGCTCTTAAAGCTGTTTTGTATTCAGCTATCAAGAATGGCACTTGTTAACATCAGCAGTGGGAAACTGATACAATGTTGTATCTAAAGCTAAGCACACCACCTGGCACCAGGAGAAGGCAGTGAAATGTTAGTTGCTGCACGCTTATTTCCTGTCTCTAAAGGCACCAAAATTTAGAGTATACATATAGAACAGCTTTAGCATTAGGCTGTTTAATGATGCACAGTGCATTCTTAGTCTCTGTTGTCCTGTCTATTTACAGGTGAGTGTACTTGTTGTCTACCAATCGGGGTTGTACTGAAGATGTTTGCTTTTTTCTTTGAACTTTAAAGGAGGAAAGAAAGTCTGAAAACAATGGCAGAAAAGAGACCCATTCTACTGACCTCCCAACAGGGTTCTGAATCCAGGCATATCAGCCTCCACTGTCTAGTGTTTCTTACTGGATGTGTGTATTATCTGTAGAACCTACACTAAAATAAATCATAGGTAAGCAGGTGTACTGGCTGGTTGTGCATCAACTTGACACAAGCTGGGGTTATCACAGAGAAAGGAGCTTCAGGTGAGGAAATGCCTCCATGAGATCCAGTGTGGGGCATTGGGCTATACACAGACAGTCTGGTCTCAAGTCCAGCTGAGGTGGAACCCCGGGACCCAGTAGTGATAATTCACCTAGATGGGACAGAAGGAGTTCTCTCATGTCTCCTGGACCCTGGATTCTGTCAAAGTTACCGCCCCACAGCCCCTACAGGAGAAGCTTGGCTTTTAGTCACATAGGCAATGTCCCAAACTTCTGACCTTCAGGCTAAACTCCTTCCCAGTTACCTAGCAACAGTAAAGATAACAGCATACCATAAGAGGGGCTGCTTGGCCCCACCTCACTCTCTTACTCACCTTACTCTTCTTATCTCCTCTCCTCACTTCTCTCACTCTCTTCCTCTCTCTCCCTCCTACTCTAGCCTTTCTTCTCTCTCTCTCTTTCCCCTTTCTCTCCTTTTGGCCATGGCCGGTCTCTCTCTCTTTCCACCTTTTCTTTTCCCCCCTGCCTTTCTACAATAAAGCTCTAAAACCATAGACTGTCTCTGTTCATCAAGGCCCTCCCCAGCATGGGAAACTCTCTCCCTCGGCCCTCTCTCTCATAACCCCAGAGCTACAGGGTCTCGCCTGGGGCCCCCACTCGGGGGCTGCCCCTTGTCCACTCCCCCTCCCCATCAACTTGGGTCAGTGGCTTAGATGCCCACTGGGGACCGAGTGGAAAGCGTCTGGCAGCCCTCCTGCATCTGCCTGCCCAGAGCATAGGAGGAACTCTGGCCGGACATGTGCTATTTTCCCTCCCCACTCTTTCCCCGAACCCCCTTTAATTTCCACAATCCAGTTGTAAGGCATTTTCTCAATTAGTGATCAATGTGGGGGTACCAGCTCTGAGCTGGTAGTCGTGGGTTCTATAAGGAAGCAAGATAAGCAAGGCAGGGGAAGCAAGCCAGTAAGTAACATCCCTCCATGGCCTCTGCATCAGCTCCTGCTCCCTGACCTGCTTGAGTTCCAGACCTGACTTCCTTTGGTGATCAACAACAACATGGAAGTGTAAACTGAATAAACCCCTTCCTCCCCAACTTGCTTCTTGGTCATGATGTTTGTACAGGAATAGAAATTCTGACTAAGACAACTTGTAATGTCTTTAAAATAATGACAACATACGGACTAATGAGGATTTATTTTCTCTCCTTTCTAGTCCTGCCCTTCTCTCACTCTCTCTCTCCTTATTCTTTATTTCATGAGCAGGGTTTCACTTTCTAGATGAGCCTCTCCTGGAACTTGCTATGTAGCCCAAGCTGTCCTTGAATTTATGGCAATCCTTTTGCTTCACCTTCCAAACTACTGGGATTACAGGGCTGAGTTCCTATGCCCAGTCGGCTTCTCTCTCTACCCTGAAAAAGAAATCAGTGTGTACTCTCATAGAGGCAGCATCAATTTCAATTGCTATAGCAGTTAAGAGAAAGGATTCTTGTTTTGCTCTGTAGCCAGCTCTCAACAATTCCTGAGAGTCAATTACATACTCCAGAGAGAAGCTGTTCCCAGGTCTGACAGAGAAGCATCAGTTATACTATGAGATGCTCAACTGTGACTGTAGCTTTTCCTGTAGAAGCTGAAGCAGCAGACAACCATCAAAATGCAGAGAAGAACTCTTTAGCCCCTAAAGGGAGCCTTCATTCTAATGCCTTGCCAGAATTTCTACCTAATAAAAAATAATGACTGTTGCTGCTTTTACATGAGAGCACATTTAAGGCAAACAAACAAACAAACAAAAAACCCACAAAAACCCAACCAACCAAAAACAAAATCAACAAAAACCAAGCAAACAAAAAACCCCAAAACATATACAAAAACCTCGAAAACAACAAAAATCCCCATCTCTAAAAATACTCCTATCAAAAACTTTTATTTCCTTTTTGCTCAAAACTTTATATTACCAGATAGATGCTTTATTTATGTATTAATAGTAATGCCTCAAAGACTTCTCATTTGCATGTAGGGAAAGAATCACAGAACTTGAACAAATGCTTCTAGAATTGGGTGATTCCTTATACATGTCCTGGGAGCAACAGCTGTTTATAGATCTCTTCCAGGTTGAAGAGGGTTGTCTCCTGGTGACCCACCTTCTGCTTTTCTCTCTTAGGCATGAGGAGATGAATTCGTTCAGCTAATCAAGATTACGGTCTCTCAGACTTGTGGGATATCAGCTCACTTTGCGGCGTCTGCCATGTGACGTTATGTTGCAGTATTTATTGTCTAAGTAATGAGGGCCAAAATAATTTTCTAGTTAGACAGCATGAATCTTCCTGGATAAAGGACTTACAAGGATATTACTACTTACTATAGTGACTGTGTAAATCAATGGAATTTACTGGAACCTGATGAAAGAAATGATATGCACAGCCCAAGGAAGGGGACATGGAACCTAAGACCTCAGTCTGGATTGTGGCACCACATGGGTCTTGGGACCTCTGGGATTAATCCTTGGGCTGTGCATTTCTCTCTCTCTCTCTCCCCGCCTCTTTCTCATCTATGTGGTGTCTGTGTGTGGTCTGTGTGGTGGTGGTGGTGTGTGCGTGCATGGATATTTAGATTCTTGTGTGTGAATGTAGTCATGTACATGTAGACCATAGCAAAGTGTGGAGAGAAAAGGACAACCCAGGTGCCAGAACCAACCTTCCACCTTGTCTGAGAGAGGGCCTATTTATTTATTGATTTTAGCTGTTTGAGCTAGGCTGTCACCTGTGATCATTCAGGATTTCTGTCTCTGCTTCCCACCTTCCCACAGGAACACTGAGAGTAAAGATTCTTCTGTCTGTCTGTCTGTCTGTCTGTCTGTCTGTCTGTCTTGTAGGAATTCATACTCAGGTCCTCATGTCTGAATGGCAAGTGAGCCATTCAGACATACCCACTGAGCCATCTCCGTAGCTCTATTTTAAGCAGACTGAATTCTATTTTAAGCAAGATGATTTCTTTGTCTTATTTAATAATCTGCTCTGGAAAAAAAAACCACGTATTCTCATTCTAGAAAAACATTTTCTGAATTCCTAACAGGAAAAGTATTTTCCAGGAATCAGTCTCTGGAGATGGACTCCCAGCTTCTCAGACCATTAACAATTGATGGACCAAACTCTATTATATTAAACATCTTTAACAGATGTTTCTGCTCCCTTAATCTTTCCTCTTGATTATCTCTTGATTATAAAGGATCTCTGCCTTCTCTTATAAAATTTCCAGTGAATCTCTCCCCTTCTGCTACCTCCCAAGAGGGTCACATAGTCTCTGGCCCCTGGGAACCCATGACCCAGTAGCTGGGTGTGGTGACTGTGATCACATAGACTGCCAGAACACTTAGGCTCCTTGGCTCAGAGAGACAAGAATGCTATGTTCTTCCCAAGCTCTGGGCCATGCCAAGGAAATATGATGTGTTGATGATGTCAGTAGCCTGAATCACTGCTTTTGTCAAAGCTGTGACTATAAACATTAGGCTCTGTAATCTGCCTACTTGGAATTCAGTTTCCTGTAGCTTTAGTGCTATTTTGAAATAGAGCCTAGAGGTGATGAGAAATAAAGTTAACTGTTTCTATCTGGACCAAACTTATGAAACTCCAGCCTTTGATGTTTTAATTATGTGTTTATGTATGTGTTTGTGGGGGGTATGTCAACATGATGTGGTTACCCATGGAGGCCTGAAGAGGGGGTCAGAGCTAACAAACTGGAATTACAGGTAGTAGTGAGTTGTCCTACATAGGCTAGGAACTGAACTTTGCAAGAGCAGCAAGTGCTCTTAACACCCAAGCAATCTTGGCTGTATTTTCTTTTCAAGAAAAATCTAAAATTCTAAAGTGTTCAAATTTTAGACTATACAGTTGTAGACATGACCAATAGACACACAAGAATACTGTGGTGCCTTCTCAGATATAATGATAACAATGAAATGCCCATTACTGTATAGTGATACCCAGGCATGCAGCAATGGACTTGTTAATTTTTCTAGCATGAGAGAGGTGATTAGACCTTCTTCTTGACTTCCTAACTGCATGGGTGGTGCTAAATTATGTAAGAGGTGTAAAGCTAAATCTGGTAGTACTTCAGTGAGGAACCTTTGCTGACCTGAAAGGCATTCTGGGTAAGCTTCTCAGTGACGCAGATGCTTTTGAGTCATCCGTGTTCCTGAAAAGAACACCAGTAACTTCACACATCCATGGATCTGAAACTGAATGGAATTATTTCCTTGGTTTATTCATGATCTATCTGTATGTATACATGGGTTTTTGTTTGTTTGTTTATTTGGTTTGTTTTCTGATTTTTGTTTTTGTCTCCCTAGGAAACCTCAAAACAAAACAATCATGTTATAGTGGAACCAATTGTGAATGAGAAGGGATGTCTACTGACATTGTGGAATCTTCTAGAACCCCAAAATTAAACATGACTGGGCACACGGATATCAAAAAACCCTAAATAGCTACTTAAGTAAACAACTATCTATGGTTTTGATATGTCTAGTAGATAGTTAAGTTAGCTATTAGCAGGCTTGAATGTTGTTGGAAATGGACCCCTTTCTTCATAATCAGTAGCTTATAGAACCAGGAATGGAGACAGCAGGATTCTGATTACTGAAGAAAGAAAAGAGGTGGGTAGAGAGGGATAGCAGGAGGGAGGAAGGAAGAGAGAGAGAAAAATAGATGAGGGAATTTGAGTCTCTCTCTGGTTCTGAGAGGAAATATGATATTCTGAATTTCCCAGAAGCCTGCAAAATTTACTTACTAGGTTAACGCTTTCTGGTAAGGGGAAAGAACATTTCATTGTCCCTCCCATAAGACTCAATCTAGATGGGATGCCATTCACCTACACAGGAACATACTGATCAGTAAGGTCTGCCAGTTTTAGAGATGTTAGAGATGACAGTGTAAAGCTCACTCCTGATGGACGCCAGCATGCTGCTCTCCTCTCTCTGATTGCATGGTCATACTGGAAGACCACTCTGATCTGCAATGGTCCATCCCTTCAGCCACTGGACACTCTCGCCCCTTGAGAGGTTTCTAGTTTACTCTGTAATAAATTCTGTCTTTGTATGCTATGATGCATTTCAACTGATTTCTTTCATCAGAGACAAGCATTATGGAGCTAAGGGATTTTATCATGAGACCTAGGTATAAGAACCAGGATGGATATATACATAGACAAATGAATTTAACATGAATTTAATGGGAGGTAAAAATATTTAAAAATATACACAAGATTTGCCAGTAATAGCGGTGAGACCCTGCTGTTCTCACCTAGAACCATGCCCAGCACAAATGCTGTTCAACAGATATTTACTAAACAGACGAGCTGATGTTTCCAGTTTGAAAAACTAAAAACCTGATTATTATTCTCAAATTTATATACAAACAGAAGTCCAGGGCTAACACTTAAGTGATAATTTTCCCTCCCACCACCAAAAATACATTTTGATGAAATTTATAGAAGATGTTAATTTAATACAACTTAACACAGTATCTATATTTGGACTATGGTCCATAGAAAACATGGTGGCCAGTGATACAGAAGAAGAACTCAGAGTTCACAGCCAGGTACAGCAATCGCCACTTTCTGTGTCATTCAGACCGTGCGATGGTGAATGTCCACTGTCCACTTGACTGGACTTGAAATCAGCATGGAAATGCGCAGCTGGGCGTGTCTGCAGGGTTTTCCAGCAAGGTGACTGACAATGAAAGAGCTAATTTGAATGTTGGTGGGACCACACTGTGGACTTGGGTCACAGAAAGCATAAAAAAAATAAATACATAAATAAAAGCGAGCTGAGCACCAGCATCCATGTCTCTTGGCTTCCTGTCTGTGGGCACAGTGTAAGCAGCTGCCTCACACTCTGGCTACAAGACTTCCCTGCCATAACAGACAAAGCCTTTAAACTATGAGTACTAAATAAACCCACCCTTACTTAAGGTGCCTGTGTCAAACTTTTTCTTACAGCAATGAGAGAAGCCACAAACACCGCATCATGCAACCACCTAAGATAAGGGATATCCATTCATTGCAAGACTGTGGGCGAGTTTTTCCTCTAGTGTGTCTGGTATATGTGTTTCTGCCCACTTTGTAGGACACCGCATGCTTTGACTGTACACACCTCTCAATGTTTCTATCAGTTCTGCTTTGCACTGTTTCAATACAGTGAAGGTAATTCCCCATGTACATTTCTATACACCACTCTCACCGTCATCACAGGGCAGCCGTAGACAACTCAATGGGCAGACACCATCTCCTAATGAAACTCCTTCCTGATGCTAAAGTGATTCAGGAGGATGTACATGACCAATGGAGTGGAAAATAGCTGCTGCCACCCTGCCATGACGTCACGGTCCTGCTTATACCAAGACGAATGCTTGCCACTAATGTTAATTAATAGCTGGCATCCTAGAAATGCCCAAGATAGTACAGATATAGGATTAAAAACACATTTTACCTGCTGCCGTTTTTCAAATTCCAGCTTGATCCGGGACTTGATGCAATTACAAGTGTCCCGATAGGTTTGCTGCAGGGCAAGTTCCATGAGGTGCTTATGGTAAGCTCCCGCCAAGTTCCCACAGATGAAAATGATCACGTTGGCCAGTATCTAAAGAGACAAAAGCAGGCATTTAATATGATAAGTATCTCTTGCTTGTAGACCCAACAGAGGCAGACTGTATGTATAACAGGAATAATCTTTAAAAAAAAAAGACTCAGAATAATTTTTACTTCTGCTTCTCAATTGACGTTGGCATTCTGGTTTGCCAAAAACCAACCCAACCCAACCCAAACAAACAAACAAAGCATCTCTTAGGATTCTATCCCCTCTGGCATGCTTGCCCCTTAGGGTCCCTCCCTGGATTTTAGACTCAACCCTTTGGGTTTTGTTTTTGTTTTTGCTTTTGTTTTTGTTTTATGCAATGTGATCATGATACCTGCATTTTGCACCCAGCACAGGGCTTGCAGCCTTAGGGACTTAATACAACTCTCTTGTCTGCTTTCAGGACAAGCGTACATGATCCCTATCTATTGCATTTATTCCAAGAAGGGAGGTACATGGAGGAAAGCTTCCCCAGCCAACCTGGAGTCTACCCCTCTGCTACACAGTTTCAAGTTTGTTACACAGCACCGTTGCAATAAGCTGACAGATGCTGTCTTCTCTCAAAATGTATCCACTAAACCTCATAAGTGATTCTTTTGTTTATAGACAAGTAAGGGGGCATTTTAACAAAATAGCTGTGATTCTTTTGATGAGTAAAAGTGTGTTCAAAGAATTTAGATGGAAAAGGATAAAAATATAGAAGGAATCTGAAAACTGCCCCAACTTCCTTGCCCCGGAAGAGGCTTTCTGTCCAGAGGGCAGACTTCACCTACTTCACATTCCTATTTTAAAATTTGGTTCAAAACTTATTTGGTCAAGATACTCATCTTGTTTATAAAGGGCAGACTTCACGTTTACTGCAGCTGTATGCTTCGACTGTTTAATGTAGCATAAAATAAAAGGTGTCTGAGATTACAGAAATGATGTGTAGGCAGGTTTCCAAATTCTTAGTTAGTATTCAGTTCTATGACTCATTTAGTTATGTCTGTATATGTCTGTATTGCTCGATACTACTGTGTTAATATTCCATGTGCTTGCATTCTGCCACAGATGCCAACCTCATGTATAAAACCGTGACTTCCTCTCTGATCATTGCTTTAGACTCAGTTACTAATAACGTGAGAAGTCAAAAGCCAGATATATTTTTGTGCTTGATTTATGTTACAAATTTGCTCTCAAGACGCATCCCCTTTATGTTCCCATCAGCAAGGGGTGGCAATGGCCTATCCACTGTGCCCTTGTCATCTAGCACATGATTTGGTCACTGCCAGCTCCTCAGGTCTCAGAGCTGAATTTGCTGGTCTGCCCAGGAGACGGACAGGCACACCACATGACTGTAATTCTAACATGACAAATCACTTAGAGTTTCAGTGCCATCCAAAAGGCATTGTTTCCAAAGGCTTCATGTTCCCCAGCAGACACAGTGGACAGGAGATTTATTCCCACACCTTTGACATTTCTCAGATTTGAGCTCCAGAGAATTGTGGGTATAGTCACTTCAGCCTCTCTGACCAAGAGGTTTTCTTCTGAGTGTCTCACTGGAGTTTTCCCAAGTAAAATACTGAGGCTAGCAACTTGCTTCATTTTTCTGAACTTAGAGTGGTCATCGGCATCTGCTTTGTTGCTAGCCAAGCTGTGTATCTAATTGAGCCTTTTGACAAGGCTATGGAAGACTTTCATCTGGGGGGGGGGGGCGGTAGGCAGGGGACATACATAACCGTGTTTCCAAAGTAACAATGATAATAAAGGTGGCCATGCTTTTTTGCATCTGCCTAATGCCTTATATCTTGACAGGCTGTGGGCACAGAAGGAAAAGATAGATTGATTTTATGTACCCCAAAGCGCCCTGCGGCATGCAGGAGAATGGAGGGACCAAGCGGGAGTAGAATTAAGATGAGGAGTATGGTGTGATGAACTCATCTCGGAGTTGCTGCTGGTATTCTGTAGAGCCCACAAAGAACTCTACAGACTGGGAGGAACCTTTGGTGCTGCCCTAAGTAACCCACTCGGGAGGTGTAACCCACATGGGAGGCATAGCCCACGTGGGAGGTGAAACTCACGCGGGAGGTGGCAGCTGTTCCATCGCAATCTCAGAACTCAACTCTAAGACATTTTTTTTAATGCAGCCATATTTTATCTCTACTCCTTTAGTACAGATAGTTAAAAATATTAACTTTGGGTAGACCTCGGCGTGTTTTTCGTGTGTGTTGTATGGGCAAGGAGCCCATTCATATGTGATTAATGTGATGTACATATGTAGTGTGTATGCCTGTATCTCTACATGACCCATACACACAAGTGTTTCATGTGCTGTGGGGGGTGGTATGTGCATTCATAGTCCATGAGTGTATGCACCAGGTCAGAGATTCCTGAGAACAATGTGACAGATTTCTGTTATTTCCACGCATTTCCTAACATCAAGTTCTTGCTATGGTACAGTAACACACCACCTCTGTGAGTGGCAATCCTGGAGTGGATAGGAAGTTTTGAAGACATTCTTTTGTTTGCTGTTTTTGCTTTGTTTTCATTTTTCTTTTGCTTTTTTTTTCCCTAAGAATTCAAAGATGAACTCTTTTAAAGATTTATTTTTTTTTCTTTTGATATAGATATAGGAGGATATAACAATATAGTTATAGGTGAAAGTCAGAGCTCCCAAGGACTAGATCACCAACCAAAGAGGTGGTGGGACTCACGGTTCCAGCTGCATATGTTTTCATTTTTCAAGACAGGGTCTCACTGTGTACTTCTGGTTGTCCTGGAACTCACTACGTAGAGACCAGCCTGGTCTTGAACTCACAGAGATTCATCTGCCTCTGCCTCCTGAGAGCTGGCTTAGAGGTGTGTGCAACTATCCCCAGCTAGAAAACATTCTTAATGACCTATTTGAGGAGATCCACTTGCAGCTGAACAAGACTGGTTTGGGATTCATGGCCACACCATTCATAAACTCCTAAAATATTTAGCATCTGTAAAACAACCATCTGGTTTGCTTACGATGATTCAGATCTCCTCATCACTGGAACTTCTTTGGAGAAATTGAGGGAATGAGGAAAGACAAACCCCCTGCTCAACTAGAAAATGCTAACTCTTTCCTTAGTAAGCACAGCTGAAATAATAATAAAGCAACTTAGTTGCTCTCTGTGAGAGCTGGCTCCCTTCTTCCCAGGGAAGTGTCTTCAAAACAAATGAGGAGAATTTGGAAGCTAAACCCTCCAGAATATGAATATATATATATACTCAAGATAAGAACCTGAACTAGCAAAGCCATGTTTGTACCCCCTCTTCCCAGCAGGGGGCGCGAGTGTAGCCTTTCAGACCAGCATCCCAGCTCAGAGCCTCTTCCTCTGCCAGGGAACTGCTCATTTCTATGTCCTTCCTCAGATTGCCTTGTTTACTTATTTCCTCTTTCTCAGAAGGGAGGTACCCCTTTATTCCGAGGTGCACCCCGTCCCACAGTCCCCAGGACAACCGTTGACTGGCTCAGACCCAAGATATCAAGAGAATGCTTATCCTCTCCAGGACCAGCCCTGATGCAGGGCCCTGTCATCACGGCACTGTCATCAGAGTTCTTTTCTTCACATTACCTTAGGCGTTTTCTCTCCCATGTTCCTGGGCAGGATGTTTTGGGAATGCTAAATCCAGATCAGACTCATAATGGTAAACTGAAGTTGGGCTGTGTCCTGAGAACTTGAGGGCCCAGTCACTTGCCAATGTGGCATCAATCAAATAATTCGTATCCTGTAAGAAGTTATGGGGCAGGAGGGCTGGTCTATCAGGTAAAGTGTTCACAGCGCAAGCATGAAGACCTGAGTTCAAACTCCAGCACTCTGAAAACTGGGTAAAGTGGCATGCTCCTGTAATCTCAACAATGGGGAAGAGGAGACAAGAAGGTCCCTGGAGTTCACCTGCCAGCAGCCCATCCAATCAGCAAGCTTCAACTTCAGGAGAAGATACCAAAAGTAAGGCTGAGAGAAATTGGAGGCGACACTTGACCTTGTTGACCTCTAGTCTGCACACATTCACATAATACACACAACATACATATAGACATGCACAAGCAGAATGCATACACACATATGTACATCATATACATTTACATAAACATACACAATGCATACACATATACACACATGTACAGCATATACATAGATTCACATACATACATATACACATGCACAATGCATAAACCTATGTGCACACACATACACACACATGCATACATATATACCCACACACATGTACATATACATTTACACACACGTCCACACAAACTTAGAAATTTTCTCAGTCTTCATTAACAAAACCTGTCTGTTCAAGGTAAGTGGGCTTGTGTGTCTATCTAGCTATGGGTTTGAAGAAGAGCTTCTTTCCAGCTATGCATTCCTTTGTTTTTCCTTAAAAATTTACATTAACTTTATGTGGTATGTGTGTTGGTGTGTGAATGCGCATATGTGTGCAAGTGTTCCAGGAGGCTGGCAGTGTTGGATCCCTTATATATGCTGCTATAAGTTGTTCATTGTGGGTTCTGGTATCAGAATTTGGGTCCTCTGCTACACCAATATGTGCTCTTAGCTTTTGATCCCTCTCTTCCAATCCCATCATTCATTCTTGATGCTTTCCAACACTTCCTGGGTACCAACACTGAGAAGGAGCATCTCTCCTGAGCGTTATTGGCACATACAAGGAAAGGTACAAGAAGTAAATGACTTAGAATTAATGCCACATAAAATAGGAGATTTTTTCTGAAGGAAAAACTTAAGAAATACTTCTCTTGAAACCTGGTTTTCTCTTGGTGTACAGTATTCTATAGTTAGCAGAACTGACTGTGGAATTTCAATAACACCATGTATTTACAAATATGACTAATGTCCCGAACCATTTTCCTTTCTGACTGATGTAGTCATGTGACTTCACATTACATCTTAGGTGGGGAAAAATGATTAGTTTAAGAGTTCGCTTTTTAAAAATAACATCAAAGTCTTTTATTTTTCAGAAGGCTGTCAAACAGAACACATAATCAAGAGTCTTATTTTCTTTGATTTTTTTTTTTTTGATAGCACCATGCTGTCTTTTTGCGGCTTTTATCTTGTTTCATTTAGTTACCTTCACCTTTGTCAGAAAACAGGACAAGGAACTTAGCCTCCTCTGAAAGGTTTGGAAGAAAACAAATTGTTTTAGATAATAACACCAGGCCAGTTTTACCCTGCAGATAAAAACCAAGCCTTCAGACTGTGCAAGGCTCAGGTCTGGAATCTGTACATATACAGCCCCATGGAAGCCTGCTGTGTCCGAGATTCCTTCATTCCCTGCATCTGACTGATATAAATGTGGAGAAGGTCAAACCTTCTCATGGATTCTCAGAGGTGACATTAATGCACCAAGGGGTGACAGAAGACCAGAATTCACCAGTATTCACCAGTAAGCAACAATTTGGTGTTTTTCTCCTACTGGTCACCACCTTTCCTCCAAACACTTTCCAATCTCCAAGCTTTCAGGAGTCTAAACAGCACATCACACGTTATTGATCCTCTTACAGTCAAGGAAAGAAAATTAAGTAACATGTGAGAGCAACCCCTGGGCTGTACTTGTTTCCCAAGACTGGTACTGTTGGGACAACTCATATCCCATCCCTTAAGTGCGAGAGAAATATGTATGCCAGGGCATTGAGGATATCTGAGGAAATCAGAAGAGATGTACATTTTTTTAAAAAGAAAGAATAGACACTTTTTATTATCTTAAAAAGTTATTTGTATCTTCTGCTATACAAGGCTTCTGTCACTTAAAGTTAATTTAAGTGACTATATTTTGGAGCCACATGTCCTTGGAGCCACATGCCTGTGCATATACAGAGAGGAACGTAAGGAGAATGTCAAGATGCTTTCACAGACCACGTGGTCCAAAGAGGTGACCCATCTGAGAAAATGCTGCCTGGGAAGGAAACATTTAAGGATGCTAATTTATTGAGTTCAAACACCACAGAAATTTATCAAATCCTTTAGGTGACAGCTCAGATTTCTTGTGAATCTGAGATGCTATGCATTAAAAAGGGGCCAGCATTTATTTATTTTTGCTATACATTTGGGGTAGAAAATTAAAAGAGGTGCAACAGATAAAGAAGTCCTCATATATACTGAGGGCGAGGTGAAGTGCCTGCCATGGCACAAGACCACCCACCACAAAATGATGGTTGTTCACCACCAGGAAAACAGCACAGCGTAAGAAGGGAAAGGATTTGAAACATGCCATCAATATGCAAAAATGCCAAGTCTCAGTCCTTGAAAAATAAAAGGGAAGACAATCCATGGAGGGCTGCAAATGAGCACCCAGCAGCTCCGTGCATCTCCAGAGCATTACATTTGGCTCCCGGACAGTGTTCTGGAGCTGAGAATGATCAACTGACTTTCTCCTTCACATATTTCTCAATCATGGCTGTGGGTATGGGTAAGGAAGCCCCTACCACCTTAGCACTTTTCAGAATTAAATTAACTGTGTGCAGTGGGTTCAGGACCCCAGCAGACAGCAGGATGGTGGTTATATTCATTACAGTCTTTTATATTTTTGATATAACTTAAAAAAATAAACCTTTTAGGTTACTTTCTAGCTATATTTAGGTTATAGAATGATAGACCGCAGGGTTGGTGCTCAAGTTCTGACGCAGTGAACAGGCAGCAGGGGAGAAGGGGGCCTTTAGAACCATTTTTTTTTTTTTTTTTTTTTTTTTTTTTTACTTTTCCGATGTGATCTTGAAACTTATTTAAAGGAAGGATGAAGTTTGGAAGATCAATAAGGTCTTGACAGTCATTTCTTCCTACAGATAGTTATTAAGAACACAGCTCCCCTCCCCCCCCCAAAAAAGCCAGGCTGTGGTGGCACACGCCTTTAATCCCAGCACTTGGGAGGCAGAGGCAGGTGGATTTCTGAGTTTGAGGCCAGCCTGGTCTACAAAGTGAGTTCCAGGACAGCCAGGGCTACACAGAGAAACCCTGTCTCGGAAAACAAAAAACAAAAAACAAAAAACAAAAAACCCAAAACAAAACCACAGCTTCCCTCCAAAAAGAGAATTAACCACATGGAAATCGAATGCATTTCACAGCTCAGTGGCTGCAAACTTGAACTGACTGAGAGCAGGTCATTTTGATGGACAGATTAGACTATGTGGAAAGATACAAAATCAGAGTATTCAGAGCTCTGTGGAGGAGAACTACACAAGGCTCCCCTACCACTGCTGGTTGATTTTCTGCAGAGGAGGGCAATGCATCCCTGGTGACCTCAAGCTGACAGTACCAACTTAGCCACAGGCTTATTAATGGGAAGAGGAAGATGTATCAGATGAATGCTACAAAGACGTTACAATGATATAAACAAGGGGAATACAGAGAGGAGGCTTTAAATATTTTTAACTTGTATTGTGTCTATCCTTTGACCATGGATGTATAGCATGCATTCTGTTCAACTCTGTGCAAGAACGCCTTTTAAAAACCATATCACACTTTATGAGGGGATAGGCAGACTTTTGTGGTAAGTTAATGGAGAAGGAACTGCTAGGAACACAGCCCCTATTTTCCACATCTTGCTTCCAGAACTGGGGCCAGTTGTTTCCTTATAGCAGGGGACCTACTCTGTGCTGCATCTCTACAAAGTAGCTTGTCAGATTCTTCCCTTTCCCTCCTCTTTCCTCTCTTCTGCATCCCCAGTCTCAGAGCTCCAGAGAACACACAGACCTTCTGTGAGAGCTATCTTTGTTGAGGAGGACCCTTGATATATGAGTGGTTACATCTGATATTATGTCATATGGTAATGGTCGCCCGAACTTTACATCCCTACCTATATCCAATAGAAATTACCATGTCCTTAGATTTTGAAAGTCTAGTGTTCCACCCCCCAGTGATCTTTCAGCTCTTATTTGAGAGATCCAGGGGGCCAAGGGGTCTTCAGTCTACTAAGCGTCTTTCTAAATCCTTTATTCTATGGAAATGGCATATTGCCTTAGCAGGATGCATTTTAATTGACCCATCCAAGGTGTTTTCAAATGTATATGAGCATATAAGTATATTGTTCCTACAATCCCAATTTTACTAGTCTTTAATAAGCTTTTCTAAGAAACAATATATAATTTGTCTTGTTAGGATCATCTTGGCAGGATTACCTTTTTTTCAAGAAAATTTAAACACACTTTAATTTAGACTCTAATTAATCTGAATCAATAAAGGTTAATTTCATTTAAATACCACCCATAATTTATTTTATTCATTACCACTTAATAGATAATGCAGCGAGTCCCATTAGGGCTAAGAAAAGCCTTAAGGTTTTATCTTTTGCACTTAATAGGTGGATTTAACTATACGGAAAGTCACAGCACAGTGGAGGGTCCTGCACACAAGCACATGAATAATAATGAACGGAAGGAACGGTCAATCTTCAAGGTGAAAAATGTGGAATTAGTAAGCATGTCCCCAGGAAAGTGATGGTTATGTTACTGCAAAATTGTTGCTGACTCCCAGGGGAGGGGAAAGACAAGGAGTGTTATGGTTCCTTAAGTTGACTTTGAATTTTGATATTCTTTTCACTATGATCAAAACAGGAAGCACACAGGCACACAGGAGTTAAAAACAACAAACAAACAAACAAACAAACAAAACAAACAGATGCTTTTTGATCTGTGACTAAAATCATTTGCAGCTAGAAAAACATAACAGTTAATGATACTACTTTTGAAAAAAGGATGCCTTAGAGGTAGTTTCCTTGAGAGGATGAGAGGATGAGATGTACTAAAACTTGCTCTTTCCCCAGAGGGCTCTTTCTGAGTCACCTCAAGCACCTGCCTTCCTGTGAGTACATGAAGGCAAGGTCTGAGACCCACTGACACCTCCCTCTGACTTCTGAGAAATTCCCACTAGGGAATATGCAACTGTTCTACCTAGTGCAACATTTGACTTCTGTGCTAGCATAATATGGCTGCAACTACATGCTCAAGTCAACAGTGACCATAGCCCAAAGCAGAGTACATTCCCAAGCATACCTTCTAACACCTTTTAATCTATCTATCTATGTATCTATCTATCTATCTATCCATCCATCCATCCTTCCTTCCATCCATCCATGCATTTATCTATGTATCCACCATCTACCTATCCACCCATCCATTCATCCATGTATCTATGTATCTATCTATGTATCTATCTATGTATCTATCTATCTATCTATCTATCTATCTATCTATCTATGTATCTATCTATCTATCTATCTATCTATCTATCTATGTATCTATCTATCTATCTATCTATCTATCTATGTATCTATCTATCTATGTATCATCTATCTATGTATCTATCATCTATGTATGTATCTATCTAACCATCCATCTATCTATCTATCTATCTATCATCTATCTATCTATCTATCTATCTATCTATCTAAGAAGACTCTAGGACCAACATCATGGTGTGAGCAGGCTGAGCTGAGGCTTCTCTCTGACCTTCATATGACTGTCTTCTTATTGTACTTTTGTGTCTGCTGCATTATCTATTCACAATGATAATGGCAGAGTACACAATGGTATCATGTATAGCCCAAATGAAGGCATCAGCTCCCAGAAATACAGGTTAGAAAGTCCAATCACAGTGCCAATGAATTTGTTGATGGTGGAGTCCAGTGTGAAACCCTGCATGCTACATCCTTCCAAGGGTCATGCTGTACCTGTTCAAGGAAGCAAAAGGAGGCCGAGTTTGCAGTTCTAAAATGGCGCAGAGATGCCCACTAAGATGTAGCCACCATGCCCTCAGCACATCATAGGAACTGCACTGACCACTACATAAAAGGAATTAAATTCTAGTCTGCATTTTGAAAGGGAATGCTCATACTATAACACCTTGCATGGCCTTGTATCTGCAAGTGCCCTGGGAGTATCATTGCCCTACAAATATCAGTGCTCTGGCCTTCCCTTACTGGGACAACAGGCAGCCTGCATTAGATCTAACTCTAATGTGCCTTTTGCCCTAAACTCCTTTTCAAAAACCTTATGTCCAAAGGAAGTCACATTCTGAGTGACCATACTCTAACACACGAAACTTCTGAGTTGACATAATCAGCCCTTATCAGCATGAAGATGTATTTTATTTCTCCTGAATTTTTATTTATTTATGTGTGTGCAGACACACAGGTGCATGTGGAGGTCATAGGACAACCTTTGGGAGTTGGTTTTGTCCTTCTGTCTGAAGATCCAAGAATTGAGTTCAGGTTTGCAGGCTTACAGAACAAACACCTTTGCCCACTGAGCTAGGCCACTGGGCTGTAAAATGAGTTTAAGAAGAAAACAATTTATTTATACACTACCAGCAAATAATACCCAAAGGATAAAACTTTGACATTATAAAACGTGAGGCTGGCACTTCTTTCTGAGAAATGTCTCTTGTTGCTGAAGATGACTTACTCTGGACTGAGATGAAACATTCACTAAGGCCCCATGTTGGATTTTTTTTTGGGGGGGGGAAGGGGTATGGTTTGACCTGGTATAGGTCTTGTGCATGCATTCCCAGGCACTGTGAATTCTTGTGTGCCATAGCTCTGAAGCGCTCAATGCTGAATGGGATATCCATATCACACCTCCCCACAAGATTCAGGGATCTATGCAGAAGAGGAAGCAGAAAGATTCTGATATCCCAAGGTAGGATGACACAGAGCTGTGTTTTCAGGAGAGACACGATTCTAGTCTCAGTTACTGAGATTCCGGAATGCTTGCCATACACTCTGCCATTAGAGAGTCTCATCAAAGATCTTTATGAGTATGTATAGGATGGACGTGGCTGAAGGAAGGTTCATGATAAGCAGAGCATGCTTCCTCAAATACTTCAGAGTTTTACTAGGAGAACTGAAAACACTGAGGCAGGCTTTCTGGACCCATAATGCCTGCAGTGTGTCATTAATTTCTTATACTGCTCTGAGACCAAAAAGGACCCTCTAGTGACTTTAAAATGCTACTAGGAAGGTCAAAACAACTTATATATTATGTTATAAAAACTTAGTAGTTGCAACTCGTCCTTGTCATTATATGTTGAAATCAAATATAGTATTTTACATCATTCTTGGGTAACCCCAGTGACTTACTACCAAAAGTCAGTAGCTACCATGCCTGTTGAGTATTACAGAACTTCACAATCTGTGTTACAATTTAAATTACTACCCAAATTCCCTGTCCCATCTTCATTTCCGCAGCGTAATGTTGTTTGCGGTTATTTTAAGGAGTGGTGGTGGCTCTCCGCAATAACTGAAACCCAGATTTGCAAATGTATGAGATCAGCAGGGAAACACACTTCATTTTAATCTAGGAACTCAGAGTTCCTTCAAGATAGCCTTCAAGGGAGCTGGAGGTCTGGCAGATGCTAAGCATTGCTGTATTTAACTGGAAACTTTGTAATATCTTCTTGAGTACTGGGCTCACAGCCTAGAAACTGCACAACTGCACCACTAAGCAGAGCTCCGACAAAGTGAATCTATCAATTAATTTAATTAAACAAAATGTGCAATAGAATGATGTGCACTGCCTGGAGAACTCTGAGGAGAAGTACCAGCTTGGTGGCAAGCGTGGCCTCTCTGTGTGCACTTGGTTTGTACTGACACATGAAGCAACAATCTGTTCTCCCTGTGACTCCAGCTTTAGCCTCAGCACCAGAAGATGGCATGTGCGAAAGAGATAATGTCATTAAGGGACAGTTCACAAAGGGGTTATCAAAGATAAGGAAAACCAACATTGAATTCAGAAATGCACAGACCTCTACAGCAGATTTCTGTTATCATACAATCCAAGGCACAAAGGAAAGAATATGTAGCTATAACCTGGAGAGCTATTCTGTAAACTGAGCTGCCCAGCAGGGCCCTGGGGCAGAGCAGTGTCACAGTCAACCTGAGTTCTGGCAAAGAGGTCATCGAGCCTCCAAAGGAACCTAGAAGTCAAGACATTAAGGGAAGGATTGTGCAGAATTAGCACTAAGGCTTTTGGATGGTCTGTATGGAAGCCCGTGTACACAGAAAGAATGAATGAAGAGACACTGTTTGAAAAGGAGACCTATAGAAGCCTGAATCCCCAGCTTGCAGGGTCTGCTCTAGTTCTGGGTTGTCAGCACAGAAATGGGACTTAGGATACCAGGTAAGGTGGCCATACCTTCCCCTCAGGGTATAGCTGCCTTAGATGGGAGACTGATGGCACAATGCCACCAGATTTCCTCAGCTGAGCAGAGGGTGTCTCCTCCACCCTGCTTTCTTGTTCTGTCTCACAAATCCCATTGAAGCTTCTCCAGTGGTTACCCATGGGTTTCCTCTTCAGGTTATCTTTTCCAACCTTCATTCCCACCCTCCCTTCCATCTCACAGAGATATTGAGAGTACAATGATTAATAAATATAGGGAGCAGAAGTTCAGTGTTTTTCCTTCAGTTGAATAATCTGTGGTAGATATCCTACTTTAATCATTCTATGACTTGGCTTGACCTCATATGCCCACAGCTGTCTATATGTCCTCTCTATATTCCCTCACTCTTCTAACTCCCATGACAACTTTACTCAAGGGTTTAAGTCATCACATCAGAACACCTGCTTCTCAAACTATCTACCAGAGACATCTACTGCACCAGAACAGTATAGAGAACCACAAGCCAGACATTTGGCTGTCAACTGATGCCCATGAATACTGGTCTTACCTAAAGGAGTAACACGTGGTTTATATTTATATCACCTGGTGTTCTCAGAACCCAATCATATGTATACAAGGAAGTGGATTCCTTTCATGAGACACAGTTTCTCAATTTCTTGCTACTATCCAACCTAATGCTTTCCATATGGTGGACTTTGCCCACATTTTCTCAGCTAGCAAGGAGCATAAAGCCAAAGGTCTCAACTTCATTTGATACTGTCTACGATCAAAATAAGTAACTTGCAGTTCTGAATACGATGTCATTCAGAGGCAAACTAAAACAACTCCTAATGTTCCGAGACCTTTGTAGGCTACCCAGAAAATAGCAATCAATCTATGGCCATTAAAACTCTAAATCCTGAATGTACGAAGAGAAAAGAACTCACTACCATAGTGTGTATAGACCACAATAAATCTGATCACTAAAATCTTTAGGAGGAGAACAGATGTTTGAAAATCACAACTAACGTTGCTAGATGAATTAGTCCAGAGGTAATGACTCTTAAGAATCACAAAAAAAAGAGTAGATATACCATTTGTCAACTAATGAAGATTTTCTTTACTTTTTAATGTTTTTTTGTGGTATTATAAGTAAGGTGGGGGGACCCAAAAATCATAGTTTCACTGGGAAGGAACAGAGACAGGCAATGCAAGGCTTCCTGTGGTCAGGTGGCCTTGAGAGCCATTTCCTGACAGAAACATTGAAATTCTATGACTGCTTCAAGGAATGGTTTCCATACCTCAAGGATTCCAACAGTGATCTCTGCAGTGAAGGATGCTGATGAGAAAAAGATGTGCCTGGCATCAAAATAGTTTTAGAAGTAGAATAGGACTAGATGAACCAGCATCACATTGAATTATGCATTTAAAATGTACCCTGATCCAATCTGGTAGGCAAATTCCACAGCTTATAAGGAAAGTGCACTTTGAGTCCACTTGCAAGGATCAGAACACCACATAGACCTGGACTGTTTTTGCAAGGATCAGACCACATAGACCTGGACTGTTACCTTGCTTCTCAATGCTTATTATCTAGAGGATTCCAGGTCACCACACCACAGCTTAGTCTTCAGTACTGTGTCATGGCTCCCTCTCCGCAGCAGCAGGAGCAGCAGCAGCAAATGAGTTTAACCCAAGCCTGCCACACAGACATCTCCATTTCTCACTTCCCATTTTCCCTTTAAAGACAAACCTCTAAGATAGGTTGACAAGCTCTCTGCGTTGATTCCCCTCACTCCACCCTCCTGCTTGATGAAGCAACTGTAAAACAACACCGAACAAATTCCCTCAGGGACACTCATTTCTTTCAAGTTGCCAACCGAATGGTCCCTCTCTGGTCTCTGACTGTGGCTTCTCAGGGTGCTCAGTGGTCAGTTTTCTTTTTTGATGACCCTGATTCTGTCCAAACCTTTACATCTGAATAACTTGAGTTTAACAGTCTTGTCAACTCCACTTGCTCTGCCATCTATTCTCCAAGCTTCATCAATGATATCTTCAAGACAGCAATGTCCAATGACACACAGGAGCCTCAGTTGCTCCTCTGAGATTTAGGTTATAAAATCCAATCCTTCATTATCCATATCACGCACTGCACCCTTCTCTGGATCATCCTGCAGCATCAGCCACATCCCTTTTGGCTCTCTCCCCTAGATGCCAAGCATCTGGTGAAATCCTCCAACATCGCCATGAATCCATGCTCAGGTCCATGGCTCATGCTTTCTGATGCTTTCCCAAATGCAGCCCATGACTTTTCATTCTGCTGCACATGTCAGGTGACTTGTCCAATGCTCCTGAGGCTGTGCACTCTCCACTCCTCACCAAAAGACTCTTTGAGCTCTCACATGGCCGTGTGTATGTTCTTCTGCCTCTTGTCTTCCTTCCCTGTTCTTCTCACACTCCACTGAGGTCAAACCTGTTACATTCTCGTTTGTAGATACTGAGTAGCATCCATCACAAGAGGAGAAGATAAAAGATTTCTTAACTGAATAAATAAAATCCCCATGCCCATATGATTTACTTCATCAGATCTGGAGACATCTAATCTCAAGTACTGAATAATAGAAATTCATTCAATAAAGGTACTGAAATAGAGCTCTCTGTTCCTCCCCATTCCAGAGACAGCTGCATCTTCTTGTGTGGTGCAAGCCTTCCTGTAGACAAAATGGCGAAGGTTGGTGTGAACGGACTTGGCTGTATTGGGCACCTGGTTGCCACAGCTGCCTTCTGCTCTGCACTTGGCAAAGTGGAGATTGTTGCTATCAATGACCCCTTCATTGACCTCAACTACATGGTCTACATGTAGTTGAGTATGACACCACCCATGGTAAATTGAATGGCACAGTAAAGGCTGAGAATGGGAAGCTTGCCATCAATGGGAAGCCCTTCACCATCTTCCAGGAGCGACATTCCGCTAACATTTTATGGGTGATGCTGGTGCTGAGTATGTTGTGGAGTCTACTGGCATCTTCACTATGATGGAGAAGGCTGGGTCTCACTTGAAGGGTGGGGCCAAAGGATCATAATCTTCACCCCTTCTGCTGATGCCCCCATGTTTGTGATGGGTGTGAACCACTAGAAATATGACAACTCACTCAAGATTGTCAGCAATGCATCCTGTACCACCAACTGCTTAGGCCTCCTAGCCAAGGTCATGCAACTTTGGCATTGTGGAAAGGTTCATGACAATGGTCCATGCTCACTGCCACTCAGAAGACTGTGGATGACCCCTCTGGAAAGCTGTGGCAGGATGGCTGTGGGGCTGCCCAGAACATCATCCCTACATCCACTGGTGCTACCAAAGCTGTAAGCAAGGTCATCCCAGAGCTGAACAGGAAGCTCACTGGCATGGGCTTCCATGTTCCTACCCCTAATGTATCTGTTGTGGATCTGACATTCTGCCTGGAGAAACCTGCCAAGTATGATGACATCAAGAAGTTGGTTAAGCAGGCATCTGAGTGCCCACTGAAGGGCATCCTGGGCTACCCTGAGGACCAGGTTGTCTCCTGTGACTTCAACAGCAACTCCCACCCTTCCACCTTTGATGCTGGGGCTGGCACTGCTCAAAATGACAACTTTGTAAAGCTCATTTCCTGGTATGACAAAGAATATGTCTACAGCAACAGGGTGGTAGAGCTCATGGCCTCCAAGGAGTAAGAAACCCCAGCAAGGACACTGAGAGCAAGAGAGAGACCCTTGGTTGCTGAGGAGTCCCTATCCCAACTCAGCCCCCAACACTGATCATTTCCCTCACAATTTCCATAATTGACCCCCATAATAACAGGAGGGGCCTAGGGATCCCTCCCTACTCCCTTGAATACCATCAATAAAGTTTGCTGCACCCACTGAAATGGAAATACATGCTAGTGGAAACCCAAGATGTATCAAGAACTGTTCAAAATACAGATTACGTATAACTTATGTAAACAAAATTATATAATATTCAGCCCTCTTAGACTTATATGAAAATGTGATTTTTTTCTCCTAAGTAAATCACTCCATTGTTCCCTGTTGGAGGACTGCTCTGGCTTTTGGGGAATGGCTTTGGCATTGGATGAAGGCCAAAAGGCTGATGATCTCTGACCTTGTAAGAAACTTGACTCTTACTTTATAATTCTTTGTGCTGAACAAGCACTGATCTCTGGTAATGAACGTATGCTGTCTAGCAGGAGATTTATCTTTATGGCTCCCTTTTCTCTTACCCAGGTGACTTGCCTCTCACTGGACAGGCAAGAGGGTGGTTTGGAGCTATTAATTCCTTGTGAACCATGAAAAGAAAGTCATGTGTTTAGAAAGAAAAACTTGTTCCCAAGCAAAGATGCACACACACACACACACACACACATTTGGTAGATGGAGCAAAAGCCCCCATGAACAAGTTCTACTAAGCAAGCACCAACACAGAAAAAATTCTGGATGAAAAATAAGCCCCGGGGCTGGTGAGATGGCTCAGTGGGTAAGAGCACCCGACTGCTCTTCCGAAGGTCCGGAGTTCAAATCCCAGCAACCACATGGTGGCTCATAACCATCCGTAACGAGATCTGACTCCCTCTTCTGGTGTGTTTGAAGACAGCTACAGTGTACTTACATATAATAAATAAATAAATCTTAAAAAAAAAGAAAGAAAAATAAGCCCCAGTCTTTATCGCTCAGAGAAAGCAAATGCTTCTCTACCTTTTTATTGCTGAATGAAAAAAGCCCATTTGCTTATTGCCATTGTTCTTAGTTTTTATACTTACCCAGGAAAAGAGATCACATGGTTTTCAGGCATATCTACTTTACATAAGTTCATTGTAAATCCAATAAGTTTCAGCAGGAATGTTTACATGAGTTTCCATTAAGACTAATTATCTAATTAAACATTCATTATCTGTCACTAGCTTCACAAGTTCATTAAAAGTTTAAAACAGTAATTCTTATGTCATAAGTTAGCATGGCTTTGTCAAGAGGCAAATTATCTGCCTAATGTCTCATTAGTTTTGGTGTTTTAAATACATAAATCCAGTCAATATTTTATCTTTTGTCCTTGCATCTACAGTAAATTGTCCACTCCCAGTTTATGACCTATAGTTATCAGACAATGCTTTCACTGTTAGCCTAGAAGGAATGTTTTCCCTGGTCATAAATTTGTTCCAAGCCTGCTTTCTATCCTAGTGCAATTAGCCTGTGACACATGAAGGTTTACAAAACCATAATTCATATTGTAGAGGGCTCAAAATTACTTATATAAATTTATGAGTTCTATAGAATCATTATTAGGCATTATGAAATTATCAATTTGCCTACATACCATTGCTACAAGAGAATACATCTTCACTGATCTGCAGAAAATCTTCCCAGCATGGTGAGATGATACCCAGGAATTATTATACTATTTTAATAATGACAGGAAAGGAATAATAGCTGCAAGAAGTGATTCTGAGATGAAGTCTCTTTGGGCCTTGCCTTTTAGAGTTTACTCATAGCAGTCCATGAAATGATATGGACCATCTTCTGAAAGGTCACTTACATGCTTTTGACCTATCCTAGATGGATCCTGACAGTAAGTAGCCCCTTTCACATTTACTGAGGAGGCCTCACAGATGCTTCACATTATATTTGGATATCACAGTGATGCCTTTGTGTGTATGCACTGTCCCTTCCTACAACCCGTGCAGGTGGCACCTTGAAAAAGCCATGATGACTTTGGACATGAAGTTGTCCATTAAGATTGAGCCTGATGAGGATACAGATACACATTTCATTCTCTAAAAGGAAGTGAAACCCATCCAGGCCTGACATCTGCTTGGGACACTAGAACATCAAAAAAAAAAAAAAAAAAAAAAAAAAAAGAACTTCACAACACAAGGTCTCAAACAAAGAAAATTGGGGAAATGCCCATGTCTGAGGAAGATAGCCCTCAGAGAAATAGAGGAGAGGGTGTTGGCCATCTTAGTACTTGGTTGACACGCCCCTCTCCATGGATGCCCTCTGTAAGCCAGTGGTTCTCAACCTTGCTGACACTGTGACTCTTTAATACAGTTCTTCATACTGTGGTTATTCCCAGCCATGAAGTTACTTCTTTGCTACTTTGTAACTGGAAAATTGCTACTGTTATAAATCTTAATAAAAATACCTGATATGAAGAATATCTGATATCCAACCCCTGTGAAAGGGTTACTTGATCCCTAAAGGTATCATGACTCATAGGTTGAGAACTGACTGCTAGCTTAGTTATAATATAAACCTTTGGGTTCCATGTCTCAAATAGTGCATTCTTTATGGTAACCATGCAGTCTGACAGTCAGATCCTGGTTCTTGATATGGGGTTAAGTTTCTACATGTACATTCATGGCATGTACAGGATGCAATGTGCTTCTGGTGTTTTGGTTTTATAAGAGCAGCTTAGGGAAATGCTTTTAAACATCTAGGAGAGTGGCAATGCCCAAAGATGCAGAAACATGGCTATTTTCTTGGTGGTGGTGCTGGGGGTTATATCTGTGGCCTCAAGAATGCCAGGCCAGCATTTTGCCAGTGAGCAACTTCCCAGACTGAAATGCAACATTAGCACAGGGTTCGGAACTCCAGCTGTGTTAACAGCACACTAACGGGTGAACTCCACATAAGTGGCTTTTTGCTCCAGAAAGAGAAGGTAAGAGGTGGCACCACACAACTCTCTGCTCTCCTTGAAATCCTCAATCCTTGTGACAAATCACTACGATAATGTTCACCTTCGCCTACCTCTTTAAAGAGCCAGTCAGCAATGTGTGTCTTGTAGCTTGAATTATTCCAAGAATCCTACTTCAAACCTCCTGAGGTTTGAAGCTGATGTCCAGCAGAGGAACGCAGGCTCCTAGGTAGATGAAGGCTTTGTGTCAATAGGCTTCCCTACCAGGCCTGTCTTCTGCCTGATGACATTATTTCTTAAATGAAGGGTAACTTGCTCATGAGTCCATTGGTGTATATTTAAGTATGCCCATTGGAACAGGTGCCTCATTCTTATCTGATAAAACAAATCATGCTCAACTCAGTATGTGACTCTATGGTTTCTGGTCATAGGGACCCTATTGAGAATGTCACAGTTAAACATTCAGGGCAGCAGTATCTGCAAAGCTATACTTCTGCAATGTTTTGGGGAATGCTGTCAAGAGAAAATGCTGTGCAAATGCATCTTCTGCCTCAGGGAAGTGATTGGAAAGACAAAGTGAAGCTTCCCTGGGTCATTTCCTGACAAGTGTCGGGGCACCAGGATTCGAATCAGGGTGTGCCACACAGGCACCTTGCATGAAGAAAAGACAGGTGCATGCCTGGAATCCACTCCATGAGGTTCAGCAGGTAATTGATCTTTAACAAAATTATCTCCATGGGAATATACTGTGCAGGACCAATGGAGAAGTGTAATGTCAGGTACAAAGCAGAGGAGTCAACTTTAGCACTTCCAGAGCAGAGAAACAGTCCATGTGGAGAGAAGAGCTGAGAATTTTTCATCATGGATGGAATAATGGAGAATGCTAATGAGGACACACAGTGCTTCATTATCCAAACATGAAATGTTAGGCCTGGATGAATGCTTTAAGCAGAAGAAAAGATATCCTTCCACTCACTTGGGGGAGGGAGGAGTTCTATATTGACTGTTGAGAGAAGAGAACACCTGTGAAAAGGATTAGGCATCTCCAGGAAGGAGTGGGGAAGAAGGGAGAATGGGTTTAATAAGAGTGAGCTAAGGCCATCTCTCTCATGTCACTATGCTGGGGAGGGGACATTTCAGAGGACCATGGCAATGGGTAGACTCAGTGTCTAGGGAAGGAAGTCAGTAAGCAGAGTATAACACTAAGGCCTAGATTCCTGGGAGGACTTGTTTCCTTATGACCTATGAAAGGATGCTTTGAAATGTGCCCTTTCAGATGATGGGCTATATAATTCTGTGTACAGATAAATTGTGCCTCTAGGCACAGAGCCAATATACAATAGTTTTCTAAGGAAACAGAGACTATCACATTAAAACTGGATACTATGCTAGCCATCTGAGATTATCTATCACTCCTGTGTTCTTCTGTTGCAGCATACCAGTGTTCTGAACTGGTTAGTCTGGGTGAACGACTGTGATAAATTTAAAATCAGTAAGAAGTACCGTACTCCAGAGCCTGCAAGAAAGCACCCAGAAAGAACCCAGCTTACAACCAGTGCTCCATGTATACGATCACGAGCCAGGTCCAAATTTAAATATCAAATTGCCTTTCATAAATAATTTGTTTTCATAAACCAATTTTTGTACTAATAACAGAGATGAAATATTGTTTGTATAATTTTTCATGTTTCTGCTCCATTTCCACTACCACACTCCATTGGTTGGAGACCCAAAGGAACATACTGAGAACATCGAGTGAGTCTCCCCTCCAAGGGAGGCACAGGCCAGGCTGTATCCCACCCAGGCCCTCAGCAAGAGGTTTCCTCCATGCTGCATTAAATCTGGCATCAAAATGTCTGCTAGCATCCCCTCCAAAACAACGTGTCTCCCCATCTAATTAACAGCTCTCTCTCTAAGGTTGACCGCAGTCTTAGGATGACAGCAGTGGGGTTCTGTGCCCACAGAAGTGCCCACAGCATTGCATTCCAGAAAGCTCACCCCTGTATTTAAATGGGGGGAAACTCCAGTTCCATGGCTTATCTACTTTAGAGTTAATGACTGCCTACTAAGCTAATAGCTATTTTCATTGCAGCAGATGAGACCCCGTGCACTAAGATCTAGAAACAGCTGGTCTGGTCTGTTAGTCAAGCCTTTCCTACCCCTGTGTCTGTGGGTGCTTGCACTACCCCCAACACATACACACAAAGAAAAGGCAGGGTAAAACACCATATGTTTGTTTCCCTAGGCTCTCCTGTGATTGGATGTGGCAAGAAGCCAGATGAGTGGTATGTGGGAGGAAGGGTTCTCTTGAAACTTAATTTACCAAGAAAGAACAGCAGGTGCAGTTCTTGGGATACATCTAACTTCCTGCTCCCTCTGCTTGGTTTTGTACCAGATGAGGTGGTTGGATCTGCAGTAGTCTCTCACAACTGTGTGTAAAGCAAGTAGACCCCTGGAGGAACCAACCCCAACATCACTAACGCATTGGACCATGGGGAGGATCCATTCTTCTGAATGTTTTTATGCAAAGCAACTGATTCCCATTTGTTCAAGCTTCTGTATTTTGGCTTTCTCTTTCTCCCAGCCAAATTTAAGGCTGAGTCATATATTTGGGAAGCCCAGTTGACTCAGCAAACAGCCTTGCCTGTGTCATAGCAGGAGTTCCATGCAGCTTTTCTGAGAGTGTTTGTAAATTAAATGAACAAGTTGAGACCACATATAAAAGCAATGTATATGGTGTACCTTAAATAGTCTGGCAAACCAATAAGAAAAGAAATTCAGAACAACAAAAAAAAGTCACCCTTCATCTAGAGGCAGAAATACCAAGATAGATTTATATGGTAGATGTCTATCATTGTATCATAAGACCAACTAAAAGGGACTTTATGAAGGTCGCTATAGAGAGAAGCACAAAAGGGTCACTGTGAATTGGCTCAGTGCCCAAAGGGCTGAAGGATAAGAAATAAAGGAGATGAAATAAAGAAGACATTCAAGAAATGACCACTTGGTACACTCTAAAAATATCCAAAGATGGCCGTGGATACACCGTTCACTACTTGGCTACTATGTGGGAGGTGCTGGCTTCAACACCAGCAGAGTCCAAACCAGACCAAACGAAACCAAAGAGCTAAACAATAAAAAAAAAAAAAAAAACACCCCTCCCTCAAGGAGCATTTTATATAATTATGGGTTACAAGCTCCAATGGGGGATCTGGATTGAGTTCAGTGTGGGTGTACCCGCCTGGTACCTGATGTGCATCTTCTCTATTTACCAGTATTTATTTTAACTTTATGAGACTGTTCTATAATCACACTGTTTCTCTCTTCCCTTTTCTCCCTTCAAACCCTCCAATACACCCCTCCTTGTTCTCTTTCCAATTCATGACCTATTTTTTTCCATGAATTATTGTTACATACATATATGTATATGCATATATGCCCCTAAATACATAAATACAACCTGCCCAGTCTGTATAATGCTACTACATGTATATATGTTTTCAGGACTGGACCATTCAGTACTGGATAACCAATCCTTGTGCTCTTCTCTGGGGAAGACAATTTGTCCTGCACTCAGAATATCTTAAGATAGTGAAGACCAAAGGGTCGTGGACTTTGATGTAAGATTGTGTCTACTAGGAATGTCGGAAGCATCCTATCATTGACTATTGCTACTCAGTGGTGACTCTTCCACCCACTGGAAACTCATGACAGTGACTATGGCACAAGAGGTGTGATAAAACTTAAGAGTTTAATATTATATTATCATGGATGAGAGTCTCCTCAAGCCACATAAGGAGAGATGACAGAGAAGAAAACCCAAGTTGAGATGAGGTCTAGACTACTGTGAGGCATCCATGAGCTAAGGAGCACAAGAAGTTACTAGAACCCACAGAAGGTAAAAATAAGGGCCTATGCTGCGGTCTCTGGAGGAAAGGTCTCACTAGCTACACACTGATCTTGTCTTGTGAGAAAAAAAACCTCCCTTTGCCACCAAATTTGCAGCAGGGTGTCCTGATGCCTGTCCTGTGGTCAAGGCAGAGAATCTGAAGATGAAAAGGAAGAAGAGGAAAGGATCTCAAACAGATGAAAGACAAACAAGTGGTCTGGATGTGACAGGAATGGCTGATATGGGTGTGTGTGCATATTTGTGCGCATATGTGTTTGTGCATGTGTGTTTGTGTGAATGTGCACATGTGTGATTGTGCTTGTGCATATGAGTGTATATGTGTCTGTGAACTGTGTGCACATGTATGTTTGTGCATGTGTGCACATGTGTGTTTATGTATCCATGCATATGCATGGATGTGTGAGTGTGTGCTTGTCTATCACGACACTGGTTGCCATATTCACTAAATGAAGGCTTTTCTCTAAGTAGAAAGCCTTGTTTCTCAAGCACAAGTGTGACTCAAGTTTGGAGTTTGGGACTGGTGACTATTAGAATGTGCAGAGATTGCCTTCTGATATAAGGCTTGCAGAAAAACTTTTCAAATATCCCAATATCTGATTTTTGCATACTACAGAGGTCTAAGATGCAAACGTCTTTACTGACTTGGCTTTATCTGAATGTCTTCCATGGTTTTCCCTCTGTCCATGTAAAAGAAAACCTTTGATTCTGTCATAAAAAAATTAAACTGGTCTAAAAATTACTGTCAAAAAGAAACCAATAGGAGCTATTTGAGAAGGACTGGGTCCTAAGCAAAGATCAGAACACTAGGCTCCACAGCAGAGATGGGCAGCTCTCAGCATAACTGTGAGCATCAGGACCTGTCCCGGAGCCCTCTCTGGAACCTAGCTTTATCTCTCATTCTAAGAGATCTCAAGATCTGTAACCTGATGACTCCCAGTTCTTAGCCATCTGTTAAATTGGTAATGCGCACCCCAACTACAGCTGGACTCCTGAGCATATGAGAGGTTCTATCTTGACAATCTCAAATTGCTGAATGTTTCCCCAAATTCACCCTGGTACATGTACATGGTCCAGCCTCCACCCCTGTCAGGCTCTGCAAGCTTCCAGCCTGCCTCCTGGCATTTTCCTGTGCCATATATTATTGTCAGTTTTCATTGAGCATTCTTGGGGCTCTTCTGTTCCCACCTCCACACTCTGACTTCTTAGATTTGCTTTACTCCTTTAGAATTCCAGCTAAGTGATTGTGTTGGCAAGTATGGTCGATACAATGCTATTAGTAAAATGCCCCACAAATCTGTGCTTCAGTCCTAGACACTGCTTCCTCTCATAACTCACTTGTGGCCAGCTACCTGGCACAATTCTCTACCCAGTGGCTCTGTAAGATATTCTACAACACAGCCAAAAGAAATGTCCCATATTCTCTGCATAAAGTTGTCATTTTTCTTGTACTATAATTTGGTTCTGAAATATATCATAAAAGTCATGAGTTGAAGGGTTGGTTCCTGGCTGGCTGTGACACTATGCAAGACCAACGTTCTTTCAGGGCAAGCCTGCTGACAGTGAGCTAGGTGAGTGGGATGCAGTATTGGAGGTTATGTTGGAACTCTGTTTTTGCTTCCCACATCCTATGAAGTAAACATCTCCCTTTGTCACATGCTTCTATGGTGCTGCCTTACCACAGACTCTACCACAATGGGGCCAGACATCTATGGACCAAAGTATACAAACCAGTGAGTCAATGGACACCCCCCACCCCACCCCCATCATCCTCAGTTGTATTTTGCAGGTATCAAGTCTTAGTGACAGGAGATGGACATTTCTACACCTTCTCCATACATTCAGTGTCATTAAGACTCACAGCAGAATAGTCCTCTTGACATATCTTTCTCTATACCACTCCTCCGCCATCTGCATGCAATGCCAACTTCATTTGACAAGAGCCTCCTGAAGACATGAATGCTCCCTACCACTGCTTCTTCCATCGTCTCTGAATCTTTATAACACAAACCCACTGCTCCTGCCCCAACGTTGTCATCTTGAGCATCTAGGGTAGTTGCTAAAGCAATGCAGGTGAGTAAACCAGTCGCTGTTCCTCTGACAGGGAGACTGACACCGTGACTGGGGCAGTTCCACACTCACCCTCCTGCCAGGATTGCCTCTTGCCTAGAGTATGAGTATAAGTCCTCCATGGTTCACTAGAGGATGGGGAGAGTACCACACAGTGGGGATGCAAGTGAACATGGGTTTCATCTCATGGGCACCACAATTCTTGTGCCAGAGAGGAATCTGTAGCACAGTGACTCCCAAAGAAGGTGACTCACATCACCATTGCTTATCATCAGAAGGCAATTGTATTGAGCTCTAAGGGCAGAACAGTACAACCCTGCAAGTATCAGTTGGCCAGCAGCTAATGCCACAGATGCCCAAGCACACAGTTTTCTGCTTAGAATCCCTGGGATCCCTCCACAGCTGCCAGCTCTGATCTCCTAGTTTCACAATCCACAATGAAGATCAAGGGTCCAAAGCACTGGGAACCACCTTCAAAAAATCCTGACTGGATTAGAACACAGCTCACGAATCTGCATTTTAAATGACAACCAACGGGATTATGTTATTGTTGGTCCATGAGCCAAGTGTTAACAGCTTCCTTGGTTTGAGCTTCCAAGACCACTGTTGTGTCTACAAGACTGGTTTGGCCTTTCGGGAATCCTACTTGTGTTTGCTCCTTGAAGAGAACTTGTAACAGAGGATGTGGCTATAATTCTTTATAGACGAGCTCCCTTCCCCTGTGAGCACAACCCTTCTCCACCTCCTGTTCACACCCTGCCATTTTGTTTTTCTGGTTCACCCTGCCTGTATCTAAAGGAACAAGGATACTGTGATGCATTCAACCAGCTCCCACCTAGAACTAGTTGGGTCACATGATTATTGATTAACTTTTCTATTTTTAAAATTTATTACTTTTTTAAAAATATTTTTTATTACGTATTTTCCTCAATTACATTTCCAATGTTATCCCAAAAGTCCCCCATACCCTTCCCCCTCTCTCCCATTTCCCTACCCACCCATTCCCTTTTTTTTTTTTTTTTTTTTTTTTTTGGCCCTGGCGTTCCCCTGTACTGGGGCATATAAAGTTTGTGTGTCCAATGGGCCTCTCTTTCCAGTGATGGCCGACTAGGCCATCTTTTGATACATATGCAGCTAGAGTCAAGAGCTCCGGGGTACTGGTTAGTTCATAATGTTGTACCACCTATAGGGTTGCAGGTCCCTTTAGCTCCTTGGGTACTTTCTCCAGCTCCTCCATTGGGGGCCCTGTAATCCATCCAATAGCTGACTGTACTCATCCACTTCTGTGTTTCCTAGGCCCCGGCATAGTCTCACAAGAGACAGCTATATCAGGGTCCTTTCAGCAAAATCTTGCTAGTGTATGCAATGGTGTCAGCGTTTGGAAGCTGATTATGGGATAGATCCCTGGGTATGGCAGTCTCTAGATGGTCCATCCTTTCATCACAGCTCCAATCTTTGTTTCTGCAACTCCTTCCATGGATGTTTTGTTCCCAATTCTTTTTTTTTTTTTTTTTTTTTTTTTTGGTTTTTTCGAGACAGGGTTTCTCTGTATAGCCCTGGCTGTCCTGGAACTCACTTTGTAGACCAGGCTGGCCTCGAACTCAGAAATCCGCCTGCCTCTGCCTCCCAAGTGCTGGGATTAAAGGCGTGCGCCACCACCGCCCGGCTTGTTCCCAATTCTAAGGAGGGGTACAGTGACCCCACTTTGGTCTTCATTCTTCTTGAGTTTCATGTGCTTAGCAGATTGTATTATATATCTTGGGTATCCTAAGTTTTGGGCTAATATCCACTTATCAGTGAGTACATATTGTGTGAGTTCCTTTGTGATTGTGTTACCTCACTCAGGATGATACCCTCCAGGTTCATCCATTTGCCTAGGAATTTCATAAATTCATTCTGTTTAATAGCTGAGTAGTACTCTATTGTGTAAATGTACCACATTTTCTGTATCCATTCCTCTGTTGAGGGGCATCTGGGTTCTTTTCAGCTTCTAGCTATTATAAATAAGGCTGCTATGAACATAGTGGAGCATGTGTCCTTCTTACCGGTTGGAACATCTTCTGGATATATGCCCAGGAGAGGTATTACTGGATCCTCCGGTAGTTCTATGTCCAATTTTCTAAGGAACCGCCAGACTGATTTAAGGTCCATACCTAACCATGATAAAAGCAATCTACAACAAACCAGTAGCCAATATCAAAGAAAATGGTGAGAAGCTTGAAGCAATCCCTCTAAAATCAGGGACAAGACAAGGCTGTCCACTTTCTCCATACCTATTCAACATTGTACTTGAAGTCCTAACCAGAGCAATTCGACAACAAAAGGAGATCAAGGAGATACAAATTGGAAAAGATGAAGTCAAAATATCACTTTTTGCAGATGATATGATAGTATATATAAGTGACCCTAAAAATTCCACCAGAGAACTCCTAAACCTGATAAACAGCTTCGGTGAAGTAGCTGGATATAAAATTAACTCAAACAAGTCAATGGCCTTTCTCTACACAAAGAATAAACAGGCTGAGAAAGAAATTAGGGAAACAACACCCTTCTCAATAGTCACAAATAATATAAAATATCTTGGCGTGAATCTAACTAAGGAAGTGAAAGAGCTGTATGATAAAAACTTCAAGTCTCTGAAGAAAGAAATTAAAGAAGATCTCAGAAGATGGAAAGATCTCCCATGCTCATGGATTGGCAGGATCAACATTGTAAAGATGGCTATCTTGCCAAAAGCAATCTACAGATTCAATGCAATCCCCATCAAAATTCCAACTCAATTCTTCAACGAATTAGAAAGAGCAATCTGCAAATTCATCTGGAATAACAAAAAACCTAGGATAACAAAAACTCTTCTCAAGGATAAAAGAACCTCTGTTGGAATCACCATGCCTGACCTAAAGCTTTACTACAGAGCAATTGTGATAAAAACTGCATGGTACTGGTACAGTGACAGACAAGTAGACCAATGGAATAAAATTGAAGACCCAGAAATGAACCCACACAGCTACGGTCACTTGATCTTCGACAAGGGAGCTAAAACCATCCAGTGGAAGAAAGACAGCATTTTCAACAAATGGTGCTGGCACAACTGGTTGTTATCATGTAGAAGAATGCGAATCTATCCATTCCTATCTCATTGTACTAAGGTCAAGTCTAAGTGGATCAAGGAACTTCACATAAAACCAGAGACACTGAAACTTATAGAGGAGAAAGTGGGGAAAAGCCTTGAAGATATGGGCACAGGGGAAAAATTCCTGAATAGAACAGCAATGGCTTGTGCTGTAAGATCGAGAATTGACAAGTGGGACCTCATGAAACTGCAAAGCTTCTGCAAGGCAAAACACACCATCAATAAGACAGATTGGAAAAGGATCTTTACTTATCCTAAATCAGATAGGGGACTAATATCCAATATATATAAAGAACTTAAGAAGGTGGACTCCAGAAAATCAAGTAACCCCATTAAAAATGGGGCTCAGAACTGAACAAAGAATTCTCACCTGAGGAATACCGAATGGCTGAGAAGCACCTGAAAAATGTTCAACATCCTTAATCATTAGGGAAATGCAAATCAAAACAACCCTGAGATTCCACCTCACACCAGTCAGAATGGCTAAGATCAAAAATTCAGGTGACAGCAGATGCTGGCAAGGATGTGGGGAAAGAGGAACACTCCTCCATTGTTGGTGGGATTGCAAGCTTGTACAACCACTCTGGAAATCAGTCTGGCGGTTCCTTAGAAATTTATTACTTTTAATTAATTGTCTGTGTGTGTGCACACATGTATACGTGCACATGCATTTCCATGCCATGGACGTGTGGCAGTCAGAGAAAAACTTGTCAAAATTTGTTCTCTCCTTCTATCCCATGGGTTGTGGGGATGGAATTTGGTCATCTGGCGCAGCCCCAAGTGTGTATTTATGGAGTTGAACGTGATGTTCTGATGTATATAAACATCATGCTTGGCTTGAAGCCTGATTGCCAAGTCAAAGGATACTTCCTTCACTGGACTTGCCAATTAAGTTCAGGGGGAAAAAAAAAGCTCCTTTGCTAGATTGCAGTTAAGAGCATGGACATTTCCTTCTCTATGCAGAGTGAAAGGAGATGTTCGTCCTGGTAGTTAGTGACCATGCAAGAGACTGGAGAGCCATGCACTGTAAGCCACGCCATCCCTGCATCTCTCCGAACAGTCCACCCTCCTGTACTTGAAGGACATCATCTTGAACAGCTGGACTGAGCCCAGGAAGCATCAGGTCCAGACTCAGAGTCCCTGGAGCCTTCTCTGTGGCTTTACAGCCTGGCGTTCCCAAAGGCCTGTGCTGTCTGAGAGCAAGGACTACTCAAAGAGCGCCCTGTGAAGCTCTCCCTAGTAGGCTCCCGAACATTTGCTTTGAGTCTAGTCCAAACCACAGCCCCAGCCTCTCCCTGGCCCCTCACTCCTTCTCCGGTGCCTTCAGGCAGAAACCAGAAATAGCAATTGGCTGAGGAAGGGAGGAACCGGCAAAAGCCTAATGCTTCCTTGACCTTCAAATGGTTCTTTTTAAATGAAAGAAAAATAGGCCATCAAGTCTCCGGACTTTGCTTCTTGCCCACATTCTACCTGAGAAATACTATGGACTGAGCTTTCAGGAGCACACAAGACACTGTCAATGAGTTATTCTCCCAATGTTTGTTTTCATTGCACGGCACTTTCCTTGTTAATGTGAAATCTGTTAAAGATCACTGTATTAAGAGTGTGCTGCCCA
Source organism: Mus caroli (assembly GCF_978045245.1). Taxonomy (NCBI): domain Eukaryota; kingdom Metazoa; phylum Chordata; class Mammalia; order Rodentia; family Muridae; genus Mus; species Mus caroli. Next base: position 52,687,581 of record NW_028227270.1, on the reverse strand, counting down.
TATTAACACACACACACACAAACTCTCTCTCTCTCTCTCTCTCTCTCTCTCTCTCTCTCTCTCTCTCTCTGTGTGTGTGTGTGTGTGTGTGTGTGTGTGTGTGTATTCCATACTGGACTTTTACTTCAAGATCTCCCTGCCCCATCTCCCAGGTGGTATTGATTATAGGCATGCATCTGGGTTAATTCCTATATGAACATAGAAGATACATTGTGGCTGGTTGGTTGGTTTTTTTTTTTAGCATAATTTGTGAATTTCTTTTTTATTTTTTAGATATATCATGTGTTTAGCTACTAAAACTGCATAAAATATTTCTAAAATTCCTTTTACTAATCTTTAATTTCCCCAAGTATTTGATTTATATATAATTAAGAAATGATTAAGTTTAAAACAGACTCTAGTTCACTGATTCAATATAGGCCCCACACTAGATCACAAGACACTGTGTGATGTTTAGTTGAGAATAATAATAATAATATTAATATTACTACTAATAATAATAATAATAGCAGCAGCAGGAACAGAATTTCTGTGTACTGAGCACTAGTGAACCCCTGCATGCTTAGCAGTGTATACTCCGGATTTTACTCCCACTTGTAAGATGGAGATGTGAGGGTATATGTGTACTGATACAGTCTCTGAGAAACCAGGAAGTCTGACTCCAGAGCCCCCAGCTCAGCTGCCCACACACAGGCCTTGGGTAATGTAAGAATTATATTTTTTAGAAAAATGTTTCAGCGTTTGTTGTTGACTTTTCTCAAGTAATGAGAGGTTCCTCTTGTGAACTAGCCTAGCAAGTCATCAAATGACCCTGCCCCCCAGAGCAGCTCCACAGCCAGGGAGGACAGGGAAGCACCCTGGGAGCAGGGCTTGGACTTGTGTGCACACTGCTGTTGAGTACCCATTACTTTACTAGACTCAGGGAAGGGAACGTTGTGAACCCAGCTCTGGAGAACACAGCACCTGGAAAGCCACACATGCCGACAAGGCTGTTGTCATTTGTTGACCCTGGGTCCCCAGGGAAGAAATGGACATTTTAAAGGCTATCACATTATTCTTACCCCTTGAGAGACACACTATAATACACAGAGCTCCAAACACTTAAGAATGAAGAAGAGGGAAACTCTCCATTCCTTAGCAGGCAAAGGAATACCTGATTGCAAAATAGCAGCTAAATTGGGATTTCAATAACTAGTAGAGATGGCTCACCGATCAAAAACACTTGTTCCTTTAGAAAATCTCAGTTTGATTCCTAGCATTCACTATCTATAGCCTCATCTCCAGGGGATCCAATACCCTCTTCTGGTCTTTGTGAGCACCTGCACACAGGTGGCACACATACATGCACACACTCAGGATACCTTCACACACACACACACACACACACACACACACACACACACGCACTAAATGTTTAAGTAAATAAATAAGCCTAGCAAGGATTTTCTGAACATGTATACATTAAAAATGTTTTCCATAGGTCAGTAGACTGAGAAAGATCAGGTTTCTATGTAAGCACATCAAAGCCCAGGGAAGAAGAAAATGAAACTATAGACTCCTCCATGAAAAACCGCCACCTGAACCTTCTCTAGAGTTGCCACACACAATGAGCTGGACTTCCACATATTATCTATTAATTCTTTAAATAAGATGTTTCAGATTTATTTTTATTTTATGTGTATAAGAGTTTCACTTGCATTAATGTATGTGCCCCACACGCATGCCTGATGGCTGTTGAGGTCAGAAAATGTCATCAAATTCCCTGGAACTAGAGTTAGGAATGGTTGTGAACCACCATGATGGTGCTAGGAATCAAATCTAGGTTCTCTGTGGGAGCAAAAAAATGTTTCTGAGCCATATAGCCAGGCCCTGCTTGTAAATTCTTGATCCCCAGCGGGAGTCCACCAATCACACTTAGTGTTGCCTGGTTTGTAGCTCAATGAATGCCTGTTCTATCTAAAGTCTTTCTTTCTTTTAACAATGTAAAGAGCATTCCTAGCACAGGAGATACGGAGAAACCCAAAGGAGCTGTTAAGTGACAGAAAGTAGGGGTGTGAAGGAACAGGGTGGAAAGGTCCCTCTGGAATGTGAAGGGGTGCCACCTGAGCAAGGCAGTGGTGTGAGGGTCCCATAGGAAGTCCTCTGCCAGGAATGTAGTTGTAGAACTTCAAAGGTGAGAAGTAGCTATTTAGTAAATATCACATACAGAATTTGGTATGCTTATATTATTTTCTAATATTTAAAAATGATGAAATTTGTCATTTAGAGATCCTTGCCGAGGAAGTGGTAGGCATTGATTCTTTCCTTTTTTTTAATATCAGAGAGGGATTTTTTTTCTTTCTTTCTTTAGTTTTTTAAGACAGGGTTTCTCTGTGTATCCCTGATTGTCCTGGAATTCACTCTGTAGACCAGGCTGGCCTTTACTCAGAAATCCACCTGCCTCTGCCTCCCAAGTGCTGGGATTAAAGGTGTGCACCACCAGTGCCCGTAGGGATTTTTTTTTTTCTATTCCAACAGACATGTGGGGAAAACTAAGGTCATGACAAAATCCTCTTTTCCAATTTCACTCCACTTTTTTCTTAAAAGCCAAATTCAGAATTACAGAACCGTGTGTGTGTGTGTGTGTGTCTGTGTGTGTTTGTATGATTGAGCATGTATGTATGTGTGAAAACAACATGTGTAAATCCCTCTGCAGTGGAAGATTACTGTAAACTACAAATATATATATATATATATATATATATATATATATATATATATATATATATATATACCGACATTGTGCTATTAATGTAAACAAATGCTCACGGGCTATGGACAAGGAAATGTGTCATGGGAGTTTTTTTTTTTTTTTTAAGTTTTGCTGCTTTGGGCCTGCTCTCTCTCTGTGTACCATGGCTGTGGCTGTTTGTTCTTTTCCTCCCACTTCACTTCACAGAGCTGGCATGGAGGTGTGGCCAGGTGTTTGGATGCCTGCCGCAATGCACTCATTAGATGGAACAATTATAATTAGATAATGAATAAAAGCACTATTCCTTGCAAATCACTCTGCCTTGAAGGACAACGAAAACAGATTAAAAGGAAGGGTAGAGGAAGGCAAACTAATTTAAAATGATATGTCCGTGTCCTAAATAATTGGCTTAGAGCCACACACACAGATAGCATTTAGAAGTAGGCTCTGGATTCTATCCGTTGGAACCAGACTTGAGGATAGACTCTTCCGAGGACACAGTCCTTCTTGCTCTGAAATAAAGTTCATAATACTGGTCTAAGAAGGTAAAGGAAATAGCTCTTTATGTAAAAGTCTTGGGTCATTTTATTTAATAATTTAAAATCATGTCTTTGAGATGAATGCTTCCCCAATATAGAAACATCTGTGTGTTGGTGAAATCTTGTTTATTTGACCATTTATTCTCCAAACCCTTTATTGAAGACAAGACAGACAAATCCTTTGCCTTTGTCCAAATTTATGTTTCCAGTTGGGTACAAACTGACAGCGAGCATATAAGCTTATTATTAAGTCAGTTAATTAAGTACTATTATGTGCAAAGGAGCCACCATGCAGAGAGTTACACAAGCATCCCTGGCTACTTGGGAAAATTGTAGCATCCAGGGAAAACAGTGAGCCTTGTTATTATAAACCCAGAGTTTTAACAGTTCAGTTGCTTACAATGTGGGATGTCTCAACTGTTCATCCAGAGAGTGACCTGGTGCCCATCTGCACACTATCCCTCCATACTTGGGAGTCCTATGCACAGTCTGAGCTTCTCACTCTCCATGTCTGTCTTCTGGAAAATCTACACAGTTCAGCCTTTGGTGCCCACCCCACAGAGAACACCTCGTACCATGTTGATCACTAAAACCTGGGTCTAAGCTTCTGCTGACACATCTCAACTTTAACCATAATGATCTCAAAGCCCATCTTGGGAATCTGCCTTTTCTTTCTTATAGCACTGTAGGCAGTGAAAGGGACCAATCAAAAGAGAGACCTTATCATTCATCAACAATGATGGCCAAGAATCTGCTCCATCCAATGCAGACAAAAGTCAATGTCCTTCCCACTGTACCAAAACCACCTCTCCAATCTCTTGGCCTACTTTTCTCTTCTGCACACTGTCTTCCTTGCTAATATACATACTCAGAACTCTTGCTGTGGATACTGCCTTCCTTTAGATCTGAGATCCTCAGAAAACACTGTCAGGAATGTCTTTAATGGTTAATTGCTAGATAACAATACTCTTTACCATCAATGCTGTATAGATTTACATTCAAGCCAGTAACCATTCCCTACCTCCTCCACAGTGCAAAGGTCCTAAAGTCAGAGCTGCATCATGAGATGAACTGCTTGTTCTCTCTGTCTTTGAGAAAAAGCCTGTTGGGTTAATACAACCTGGTATCTTCAATGGATAACTTGGATGCATGTATCTGTGGGTATAAGAAGGGCATTTTGGTTCTGCTCCTCAATGAGTTTCTACTACTCATGTATGTATGTATGTATGTATGTATGTATGTATGTATGCATGTATGCATGCATGTATTCATCTACCTTTTGGCCTTCATCCTATCCTTCTCTTTCCCCTGAACTCCACTCATGTTTGTAACACAAATTGCTGCGATACCAGATCAGGAAGGAGAGAGATGGCACCGTACTTGCTCATTGGGCCAGCAGCAAAAGACTCTATCCTCCATGCATGAGTGAGCCTGGCCAAAGGCAAGCCAGTAACACACTCAGCGGAAACTCCCATGGGACAACTTCATTCTGTTGACACAGTTTCTGTGCATGAGCTAGATTCCCACATCATACTGAAATCATGAAATCATTTCTGCTGAACTCACACAGGGAGAAATTTCTTCTGGCTGAAAATGAAAGTGCTCAGAAACATTCTGCTAGTGAGAAGTATCATTCGGCCACATTCTAAAGTATCCGAGAAATTGCAGAAGGGAATGCTACTGCGTTCTGAACATTTTATAACATATCTCTAATATCAGCACTTTTTAAAAAAGACCAAACAAAAACCAAATGCAATGAACTCAACACCTCTTAATGACTGTGTTAACCATTTAAACACAAACATCACTGATTCAGCTCATAGGGTTTTTTTTTTTTTTTGATGTACATTCATCATTTATCAAACTAATGACCACTTAGAGGTCCTCCCCACAAGGTGATAGGTGCAGAAGCAATAGCTTTTGCATCCTAAGCCTCCAGGAACCATTGGGACATTAAGGCCGACAACACCTCTTGGTTCTATTGTTCCTCCTCCTAGGTTTCTTTGGTGGTAGTTCTTTCCCTGGAGACCACACACTGTGTGCAGTTACAAGACTCAACTCCATTGCACCCTTCCCTGTTATCTTCTGAGCTACCTAAATCTTGCTACAATGCATAGATGCTTCCTGTATGATATAAAGAGTGGGTTGCTGATGAGAGTTAGTACTTTTTTGTATGTTTGAATAAAAGCCGTTGAGTTTATGATTCCCAGGCAAGGAAAACATTTATGTGATACAATGCAATAAATAAGTCAGGGTGCTTCTCCCTGGGAGACTGGGCAGCTGTCCTCACTGCTATCCCATATGTTCCGGGGGCTGCCTCAGGTCCCTAAGTCTGCCCCCTCAAATCCCAACCCATGCGGGTGCTATTTCCCTATGCAGAGGGCTGGAGTCAACAACAGCAAGGAAATGGAAAAACAAAACTTCAAGATCTGTGCTCTGTCTTACATAACATTGCCACCCCACCACGCTGGAGGAATTCTAGACGGTGTTAAGCGTTGGTTTCTGAAGGAAAGAAGCCCTGCTCCCACTATTTAGTGATTTTATCACTGGCACTTGTCATCGCCCATTGACCTCACCCCATTCAATGTTCTACTCGATTAAGATTTTTCTCCACAGTCTAGGCCAAGATGAAGTCTAGAATTTTTGCTCAACTTTATTCTGAAGCCTTCCCACGATCAGGATTTTTGTTCTGTGTGTTTTCTGGTGGCACCTTTGTTGTGCTTACTGATCTGTGCATTGCTGCTGCATCAAAACCAACTTTAGCTTTAATAATATATAAGCAATCTCTCCTTACAATTTTACTTATTTTTCTGGATTTTTGTAAGTTTCTAAGATTTTTCATTTTCTATATCATTATTCCCCCCACCCCCTGAATTCTAGGTGAAGCTCCCCATCATGCTGACAGACCTGGTATCTGCGTGTTAAGTCAGAGAAGACCAGAAGGCTAGGGCTCTGTATCCCTGTTAGGAGTTCCATTTCCTTATGCATTTTGTCAGATACTGTTTCTTTCTTTCTTTTCATACATATATTTTGAACATATTTTCACTCCACCAATTCTTCTTATATACTCCACATCCCTATCCACCAAAATTCATGTTCATTTTCTTTCTTTCTTTCTCTCTCTCTCTCTCTTTCTTTCTTTCTTTCTTTCTTTCTTTCTCTTTCTGTCTTTCTGTCTTTCTCTTGAAAATGAACAAAACTAAAACAATAAAAAATCATATTTTATCTTTGCTTAAGTTTTGAGACCTCTTCTCATGCTTGAACCTAAACTTCTATTGGCTTATTGATTCTCACCAATAATAACAGTAGTTATTTTCTTACTGAATGATGTTGGTTTTTATTTACCAGATGACGCATCTTCCTCTTGGAAGCAGTCATTCTTCAAGCCTGCTTCTGTAAGACTGAACACGATTCCAGATGAAAACTTGTCAGTGAAACCTAGGTAGCATCTTGTAATACCAGAGCATGAGGGCTTTTGAAAGAAGGCTGAAGCATAGAGGAAGAGAGAACAGAGGAAAAAGCCATCGCTGAGAACTGAGACTTCATACTGAGTAGGAGAGAGCCACTGTAAACAGCAGCAAAGTGTCCCGCAGGCTCATGCACTTGAACAATGGTCCCCAGATGCTGGTCCTGTTTGGAGTGTTAGGAGGCTTGGCCTTGCTGGTGTAAGTATGTCAGTTGCTGGTGGACTTTGAGAATTTAAGGCCGTATCCTACTTCAAATCTATTCCTTCTGCTGTGTGTTTGTAGTTCAAGATGTGAGTTCTCAGCTTGCTGATGCAGCCACGGTCAACCTGTGGCTACCTATCTTCACACCATGATGGACTCCAGTCCCTCTGGACCCATGAGTACAAATAAGTCCTTCCTTCTGTGAGATGCCTTGGGCATGGTGTTTAATCACAGAAAAGTAACTCATAAGTTTAGATAAATATTCTTGAAACACTTACTAAAAATGAAGTGGGGGATGTGAATTGGCTCGGTGGCAGCAGGGTTGCCTAGCATTTGATCCTGAGTTAAATTCTAAGAACCAGCAAAGAAAAAGTAATATACAATCTATCTCTCTCCCACTCCCTCTCCCCCCACCCCCAGTTTCTTACTTTGAGTGTGTGTGAGAGAGAGACAGACAGTCAGACAGATAGACAAACACACACACATACACACACACACACACACACACAAATCTAAAAAAAAAAAAGCCCCTTTGTTTTTCAGTTTTGATGTTATTTTTGGATGATGAAAGGGAAAAATAATAAAAATAACAGAAATGAACAACAAAAGAAGGGGGCAAATACACAAATGACCAAGGTAAACTAGCAAATGATTTTAGTGCTCAGAAACAAAAAGAATTCCTTCTTTGTTTCAGTCACAAATTCAGCTACATTTGTATTGCCGACCTCTCCAGGCTGCCTGATTGTGCCATCCTGCTCTCGCTTCTGATAGTTTCGTTACATTGTACAACATCCTTTAACAAATGCTTCTGTGTACTGTTTTGCCTTTTCTGATCATCAAAATCAGGCAATAATATTTTAACCACTAAATTGCCAACATAGAGGAAAATCTTTATAAACCACCACTTGTTTGACTGCAGAAACAAGCAACATGGATGATTAAATATACCTTTGCGATAAAAGAATACAAGGCTCCTAGAATATATACTGTAGCTATTTTTAAAAATAGGATCTTCAGTTGGGCACAATTTAAACGTGATCTAGTTTCTCAGCACTGTGCGTTTAACTTACAGTGCTCACTGGTGCATGGCCTGAGTGATTAAAATAAATGACAGAACTGAAAGACTCCCAATATCAATTAACAGTCGCCACAGGCTACCATCTCAGCAAGCGCTCCAAGCTTAGCTTCCATCATGATTCCCTCTTGTCCTTTGTACTTTGTTGAAGAACAGTGACTCTCGAGTTACTTATTGCCTTCTAACAGTTTCCTACAGCTTTTCACATTTTTGATTTTCGCTTCAGTTGATGGAGTCTAAACATCTGTGTGGCTGTGGTGCTCAGGCTCCCAAAAGCAGCCGTGTCTGTGTCAGCTGACTGTGCCACCTATAGAGTCACAAGGTGATTTAGTATCAGTTATAAAGGGTCTTGGTAGAAATCTTAGTCAGTATAAGCTTTGCCACACAAGCATGAAGGCCTTAGTTCAATCCTTAGAACATGTCCAAATGCCAGGTATGGTTGTGTCCACTTTCAATTTTCACCCAGAGTTAGAGACAAATGTAATCCTGGGGCTTATAACACAGAGAGTCTCACTTAAGGAACAAGCTCTGGGGCAGGGGATGGCTCCTGAAGAATGACATTGTACTGGCTGGTTTTGTGTGTCAACATGACATAAGCTGGAGTTATCACAGAGAAAGGAGCCTCCTTTGAGGAAATGCCTCCATAAGATCCAGCTGTAAGGCATTTTCTCAGTTAGTGATCAAGGTGGAAGGGCCCTTTGTGGGTGGTGCCATTCCTGGGCTAGTAGTCCTGGGTTTTGTAAGAAAGCAAGCTGAGCAAGTTAGGGGAAGCAAGTCAGTGAGCAGCATCCCTCCATGGCCTCTGCATCAGTTCCTGCCTCCAAGTTCCTGCCCTGTGTGAGTTCCTGTCCTGACTTCCTTTGATGATGAACAGCAATGTGGAAGTGTAAGATGAGTAAACCCTTTCCTTCCCAGCTTGCTTCTTGGTCATGATGTTTTGTGCAGGAATACAAACCCTAACTAGGACAGACATGTTGTAAATTATGGTTGAAAGAAAATACTCATGAGACCCACAAAGAGGACAATCTCTTGTATCTCACCATAGGCAATTCTGTTCAAGAAGCCTTGTCAATCCTGGCAGTCTCCAGGTGCTGTGCTGTACTGTCCTGGATGGTTTCATTCCCTCAGAGAGCAGATACTGTGAGTGCATATCACAATGCTCAGCTGTGTATTCGTTCCCAATGATGCTATGTTTTCTTAGGTATTGTTTTGTTGTTGTTATCAAAAATATTTCGAATTAATTTTATTAAATTACCAAAAAGAGATCAGTGAGATATTTATTAGTCGAGTGTGTCAATCTTACAGATGAATTTGGCAAAATGCTGGCCCAGCTGTGACACAATTTTCACTCAGTAATATGGTATTATATACACCCTGAGGGAGGAATTACTTTCCTCTAAATTTCTCCTACTTTTCTTAGGGCAAGTGAGGCGTATAAGTAATAAAGATATTGGGATCCTATCAGTCAGCAAGAACATGAAGGGTATTCAGTAAACAACATTTAGAGTTGGATGAAACTGTGCAAAAAGTCCTTGCATCATCCGACATCTGAAGCAAATTCCCACGCAGAGGTTAAAGTATAAAAAGTCTCCATGGGTGGATAAAGGCGTGGGTGCTATCTGGAGACAGACCTCTGCAGAGAGAGAAATCAACAGATGGATATGTGGACGGAGAGACACAGAATCTGCTCTTCTGCCCATGCATGGGTAAAGTTTTGCCATAATTTCACAGTGAGATAACACATCACCCATCAGTCTATAGACTTACAGGCCCACTGGTGTCAGGCTTTTCTCTGGCAGTTCTGCATGCAGAGCACCATACACATGCCTGGGTAAATTTTTTTTAATTTAATTTATTATTTTTTTTCACTTTTTACTTTACATCCCACTCACTGCCCTCCTCCTGGTCACCCCCTCCTATGATCCTTTCTCCATCCCCGCTGCCCTTCTCCTCTGAGCAGGTGGGGGCCCCTGGGATTCACCACCACCACTGCATGCCTGGATAATTTAAGGGAAGTCTCCTCACTCCCTGAACACATACGCAGGGAAGGTAAACACTCAAGTTCCCTGGCCTGTGTGAGCTCTATTAGCTAGCCTTCTTTTCTAAAATGAACACTTCCACAGCATGACAGAATTTAATTAACTGTACATTCTCTTTCCATCATGTTTGCCAGAATTCATAAATTGATCAGGAATAGTCTGCACAGATGTATTGCTGGGATGGGGAGAGCCTGGGAAGCCAGGAAGCAAGGGAGGGCACATGAGCCCAGGGACAGGGACAGAAAGGGTGGGCTGGCAGTCAATGTTGAGACCTAAAACCACTCTTTTTAAACTTCATTATTCTGGCTGCACTCTTTGCATCAGTACTTCACAAAAAGCTATTTTGTATCAATGGTTTGCAAAACCTAAATAGGATTTTCTTCCCTCTCCAAACCCTTTCTTTGAACTTCTCATGAATTAATCCAAATGTACAATATGGATTGGTCTCAAAAATCAAACAGGTAAAATCATAATGTTATTTTTCTTTCTAAATAAACTTACTATTGCATCTAGCAGTTATATACAATACAGAGGAAAATGTTCAGCTAAATGATTAGAGTGGGCAAGTTTATTTATTTATTTATTTATTTATTTATTTATAACCAACCTACACTCACGCACATCATTTTTTCTTTCCTAAGGACAGCTGTGTCTTCGTGCACTGTATAGAAAGTCTGCATTTGCATCCAGTGCTCTTCCCAGCAGTTAATCAAACGCAAGGCGGATGTTAAGGAAACAATGAAGTGAATAATATTTAGGCTCTACAAGAAAAGTCGAAGACTCCATGATAATAAACACAAAACAGCTGTGAGTTTAAGACATAAAGCACCCCTGTTTAGTGTTATCAAAAGACAATGTTGTTTTGGTTCTGGTTGCTTTGAAAATAATTCAAACCAAGAAATATGAATCTTTGACAAGGAAAGTTGTGGGTTCTCAGCTCACAGAATGTTAATAAAGACAAACTTACTGGAGGGCAGGAAGAATCACAGGCATTTAAAGTTGCTTGCTCTCCTTGGCACCTGTGGGTTTAGCATATCTGCTAACGGCCACGACTAGTAGATCACCTTCCGTTCACCACAGAGCCTCCCCCCAAGTAATACACCTGTATGTTTGAGGTCCACCAAGAACATACTTTTCATTTCTTTTGATAGAATGAGTTCCCTGAGGATGAAGAGGAAAGATCCAGTGACTTCATTAACTTATGTGTAAAATGGATCATAGAGAAACAACTTAAAGGTCTATGCACAGGGCAAAGAACTCAAAGTCATGTCACCCAATTTCTTAGAGCCTACTGTAAAGCAGGGCACCCTCTAGGTCACAGAGCTGGTTGGTTGATCTTAGGAGATAAAGCACAGAGGCTAGGGGTACATAGGTTACCCCAGGTTGTTTCTGTATCTTCCCACCCAGACCATGCTTGCCAGCCTCACCCAAGAACAATAGCTGCATACATGTAGATGCTTCCAACACAGAGTGAGAAGGGCCAAGGGCACTTCAGAGTCATTCTTGTTTTAACTGATTTAACTCCCACAAAATGTACATGAGATATTCACACATCTTCTTAATAAGGCTCTTCCGCATGGCTATAGCAGTGGTAACAGTGCTGATCGAGAGTGTTCTCCAATGAGCTGTCTGCAAGCTCTTTGGTGAGAACCAAGGAGCTTCTGTTACATCATCCATGCTGGGGGTTGGGGGCAGGGTTTCAAGTGACACCGTTGACTTTGAGATCCTATAAATAACCAGCCATTTATGCTTTTAAAGCTCACTGGGTCACTGGGCAAGACTTGAGTGCAATCATTTTTTGGTATATTACTGGTGCTCTTGGGGGAAATGCATTTGCTTATATCTCTCCAGGATTAGTCACAACAGTAGCAAATTGGTACTTACTTTATTGCAGGTATTTTTGTCTGTTCACCTACCTACCAATCCATTTTATTTTTAATCCATTTCAAAGTACTTTTTACAGATCAATACACTGCACCTTGTCCTGGTTACTAAAGCTAACCAAGCAAGGAGTTTAACTGTGATCTGCCTTCACACGATTATTCAGACTATCCCAAGGCCTTTGCCTTTCTGTAAAAACAATAATCAGATCATATAATCCTATAAAATAATCTATCGCATTTACCTGTGAGCTTAATTGAATATGTGCAATGACTTTGAGGAAATTTCCATCTTAATAATTGTGAGTTTCATTTATGCCAATTATATTGAATGTACATTTCTTTGGTCTTTCATCAAATGCCTTTTAGCTACTATGTAATGTCAAATGTAGAAATCTGGCTTGTGATTTAATTTTCTTAAATATTTTATTTTTTGACGAAAAGGAAGCCATTAGATCTCCACCTGTCAAATTTTCTTGCGATAATGTATCAAATTCAGCAGCTTTTCCACTCCTGGGTTTGTGGCACAAACTCTGCTCACATTCTATGCAGACCCTTGGAATCCATACAGAAACAGTGTAGCCATGAAAAAGTTTGTTTCTTCCTTTTCACATTTGATGCCATTTTTTTTCCGGCTCATTTCACTTGCAAGCTCTGCAGATAAATGAAATAGAAGTGCCCTTTTCTAGACTTCAGAGGGAAAGTGATTAAAATGTGGCTACAGAGCATAATGTTAGAGTGCCATACACGCCTTTCGCCCATTTAAAACAGGCTTGTTCTAAATTGCTGGGTTTATTAAGAGTCAACAGCAGCCGGGTATGGTGGCACACGCCTTTAATCCCAGCACTTGGGAGGCAGATTTCTGAGTTCGAGGCCAGCATGGTCTACAAAGTGAGTTCCAGGACAGCCAAGGCTATACCGAGAAACCCTATCTTGAAAAAAAAGAAAAAAGAAAAAGAAAAAAAGAAAGAAAAAAAAAAGGAGTCAACAGTAGAAGTTGAATTGTGACAAATTCTCAGTTTCTACAATATCCATATACATTTGCTCTCCTATTCTGTAAGTGGGGAACAAAATTGTTTAAGTTGCAAATACTAAATTCTACATGTAAAGGAGAAACTAAACATGGCTAAGATCGATGTTTCTGGTGTGCATACTGGTAGATTTTATTTGCCAAAAGACTTTGCTTATTAGAATCACATTTGCTTATCTCTCTCACCATAACCCAGTCTAATAACTGAGTTAGCTGATCCCATGGACCAAGCAGGGATGTCTTCTTTTCTATTTTCTTTTTCTGACCTGGTTCGAGAAAGGTAGATCTCGCTATGTCTCCTGATCGGGATAATTTCAAGGACTTGGTAGCCAGGTATGATGACATTCTTCTGTAATCCTGGCAGCACTCAGAACACAGAAGCAGGAGGATCATGGTTTCCAAGCCAGCCTGAGTTACACAGCAAACCCTACGTGAAGATAAATCCCCACAGCCAGGGCTGTTGGGTCAGTGATGAATGCCCCACCACACAATCATGAAGTTATTTTGTACTGAGCAGTCTCTCCACATGGCCACTGATATTAGTAGAACCACTGAAAGCCCCTGGCTATAATTTTCACTGATATTCTAACCAGAACACCTTCATGTTTAAAGGGATTTTTTAAATTGCATATGACTGTGGCATGGATGTTCCCAACCCTGATACAACCAGCATTTTAGGTTTTTATATTTAGCTTTAAATACTTAGGTATTTATTTCTTTAGCATTTTACATAATTGTTAATATAGTTGGGTATAAAACTAATATTCAATATTTAATGTATGTGTGTGTTGCTTTTTCCAGACTTTCTCCTTCAGCCAATTATATTTGAATACCATTTCAATCCATATCATGCTTTACCTCTGTGCACCCTTCACTAGGATTTTGAGGCAGCAGTGACAAGAGGTATCACTAGCTTTTCAAAGATGACGTGGCATGAATATGCACTATGATGTGGTATGAGTCTCAGGCAAGGCACTGTATACTATATGTACACTAGACACTTCTCTATCATGTGCATTACATGACAATCATTAAAAATTCACCAACAGACAGCCCATATGTATGTTTTAACTAAAGCAGGATTAAAGTAATTATGAGCATATTTGTAATTTCCAGCAATCATCCTCATTCCTGGCCACCCACATCTCCATCACTTTAAGTCAGCTGAAAGGGATCCTGCCCTGTCCCTTCCCTTGAAGTACCTCCTAGTGACAAATGTCTCAGCTCTCCTTTGGAGAAGACCTTCATTTGCCTTCAGTCATGATGGATGCTGTTGATGGATTCAGATTTACGGTCTAATGTGTGTTTATCATTGAGAAGATTTACAAGATCAGGCTCCCATGCCCTCTGGATTTAGATGGTTTTCGGAGGTGCCTGCTGTCACGGCTGCCTGTGGTGTTATTCCCGGTACCTGTCTTGGAGAGTTTCTCTTTATCATGGTCTATTCCAGTTTGATGATGATGCGCCCATTGCTGGAACTCTTTGTGTGTGCTCTGAAGCAACTGCACTAGAATCTGTACATTCAAATCTACCCGACTTTGTTCCCACCTCTCAGGGGAGCCTAGGACAGGCTGTTTTGGGGTTTCATTTGTCTTATAGTTCTAAAGGGATACTGTCTACATGGCCAGGAAGACATAGCAACAGGCAGAACAGGTACAAATCATCCTGATGTTCCTGTTGTGGGGAGAAACCACACCCACATCCGGGAAACAGAGAGATGAGGAACTGAGGCAGAGCTGCCAAGCCCTGCCTCTCAGAGACCCAGTTTTCCAATGAGGCTCTACCTATTCAGGGTCACAGCATCTTTTCAACCAGCACCAGCAGCTGGAAGCCAACTATTCAAATGTGAGAGCCTAATGGGTGACATCATAATGACAGCAGGCTCACGGCAGGTGGCCTCAGACCACAGGGAGGAAGACCTTCCACTACATATTTGCAGATGTTTACCAGGCCTGTTACAGGAAGAGCTTGTCACACTGACTGTTTATACGTGGAAAGCGGTAATGAGAGGGGTCTACCAGCTTTAACATGCATCCCACTGTAGTGCCAGACAAAAGGAAGCTCTTGAAATAAAATGCCCCCAATTACAAAACATTTGCTCACTACGGAGAAACCAGATGAACACGCAGCCAATGTATTGCAAAAGTACCTCAAATGAAAAGCATGCATGCAAACAAAGACTTGCCAAAGAAAACAATTTCTCCTTTAAAAATAACCAGAGAGTAAATGGAAGCCCATAGAAGACACTTTTTAGACTAGGGGGAAAAGGTGAGGATAAAAAAACCACAAAACTATTTACAGTAGGAATAGCTCAGTGATTCATTTCTGCAAATGTTCTGAGTAAGAAAAGCACCGGAAACACATTCAAGGCTCCAGGTTCGGTGCGGCCTTTGGCATCATATCAACACAGCCCCTGGCACTGTGTGTGTTCACAGCCACATTGCACGGACTCTTGTTGAAAATTCAAAATGTAGCCTCTCAAAGTATATTTTAAGAAATAAAACATGTTAAGTGTTTTCTCCCTTTGTGCATTTTCTCTTTTCTCATTTTAATATTTTATTATTTTTTAATTTAAAAATGTGGCATTGTTAATTTTTTCCACTAATTTATATATTTACTTCACATCTCAGTTGCTGCCCCCTTTCTGGTCCCCCCTCACACAGACCTTTCCTTATCCTCCATCCCGTTCTGCTCTGAGAGGATGCAAGGTCCCCTGGGTATGCCCCCTTCCTGACATATCAAGTTACTGCAGAGCTAGGAGCATGCTCTCCCACTGAGGCCAGACAAGGCAGCCCAGCTAGGGGAACTGATTCCACAGAAAAGCAACAGCTTTAGGGACAGGCCCTGCTCCAATTGCTGGGGGACCCAAAGGAAGACCAAGCTCCACATATGCCTAGGTCCACTCCATGTCTGCTCTCTTTGGTTTGTTGTTCAGTCTCTGACAACCCTCAGAGATCCAGGTCAGTTGACTCTGTTGGTCTTACTGTGGAGTTCCTATCTCCTTCTGGACCCTCAATCTTTGTCCCAACTCTTGTGTGTGTGTGTGTGTGTGTGTGTGTGTTTGTGTGTGTCTGTCTGTCTGTTTGCATTTCTTTTTGTTTTTATTAGATCTTTTCTTTATTTACATTTCAAATGTTATCCCCTTTCCTATTTTCCTCTCTGAAAATTCCTCATCCCCTCCCTCCTCCCCCTGCTCCCCAACCTACCCACTCCCTCTTCCTGGCCTAGGCACTCCCCTATAATGGGGCATAGAACCTTCACAAGACCAAGGGCCTCTCCTCTCATTGATGACCGATGCCTCTAACTACTACATATGCAGTTAGAGACATGAGTCTCTCCATGTGTTTTCTTTGATTGGTGGTTTAGTCCCAGGGAGCTCTGGGGGGTACTGGTTAGTTCATATTGTTTTTTCTCCTATATGGCTGCAAACCCCTTCAGCTCCTTGGGTACTTTCTCTAGCTATTTCATTGGGGACCCTGTGCTCTGTCCAATAGATGACTGTGAGCATCCACTTCTGTATTTGCCAGGCACTTGGCAGAGCCTCTCAGGAGACAGCTTTATCAGGCTCCTTCTTGGAAGGGGGAACAAAGTACCCATGGAAGAAGTTACAGAGACAAAGTTCGGAGCAGAGACTGAAGGAATGACCATCCAGAGACTGCCCCACCTGGGTATCCATCCCATAAACAACCACCAAACCCAGACACTATTGCAGATGCCAACTCTTATGTAGTCTCTGAACTCTGCCCAATGTTTGGCTGAAGGTCTCTGCAATTGTTTCCGTCAGCTGCTGGGTACAGCTTCCAGTCTATGAATGCTATATCCATAGATTTCACAAAGCTGGCAAAATGCATAGCAAGGAGTTTCCAGTCTGCTTTCTTGGTCTCCAGACCCCTGTAGGGAGCTCCCTGGGGACTAAGAATGATACCTTCTCCTAGAGATAGGCACAGTTCTAGTGTCATTCCACAGCAGCTCCAAAGGGGACAACAGTGGGTAAGGACAGCAAAATGCTTGCTCTTCTCCTCCTTTCTCTTCTGCCCTTCTCCACAAGGAGAGCTTGTCATTGTTTGCAAACACTTTGCTGTGCTGTGCCCTGCTGCTGGAGCCAGGTACAAGCTCTCACAGCTGAACATCTCCTCCTATCTTATTTTACTTATTATTATTTTATTCAGATGGCAGCTATAAGAAAGCAGCCACACAAACAGCAAGTCTGTGACATCTTAAGGCCACTCTCTCCAAAGCTTCTCTTGATACCTGGAGCTGTGACTCAAGCAACAGTTTCAACATTGCCAGCTGCTGCTCCCAGACTCACAGTGCCACACCCACCACCAGCTATTCCCTGAGTGCAAACCACCAGTAATTTTAGAAAAATCTGATCTGGGCTTCATGATTACCAAGAGGCATGTATGCATGACAACTGCAAAGTTGGCAGACGGTGTAATTGTATTTAGAATATTGCAAACTCAGGATTCAATCATTCAGTCTTGAAGGCGCTCCCAGGATGCAAAGCAGCTTCACACTCTGTGCTCTTGTTTTGGGATCCTGTATCTGATAGGACACTCCTTTATTTTATTAGTTCTAAGCCTGCAGGTTGGAACAAGTTGTGATCAAGATGTTACCTCTTCATAGAAGCCTCTTCTCTTTCACTGGAATTATTTAATAATCCTATTTATCTGACCCGCTGAGTCTGATTGATAATAGCAAATGTTTTTTCAGAAATAGAATAACTATCCAATTCTCCATCACAACTCATGGACATAAAATAGCATTGAACATAAATTAATGAGAAAGGAATTTGGCACCGAATACATTAAAATTGCTTCATTAACACACACAAACACATGCACAAGTACACACACACACACACACACAGAATTTCCACAACATTAAAAGTTATCTTCCCAATAAAGATAAATTCTCTTGGTGAATTTTCATTTAAATTTTCTGAAAACGTCTCTGTCAACTTTAAATAAGTTGCTTGCTTTCCTTATCAATCAGGTTTGTTTAACATCTGAGGATGTGTCTAGAATAAATACCTTAGTCAGGAACTCTTAATGATGTTAGAGGAGGGCATTGATGAAAGTGTTTAGTTTCTGTCTCCATGTATAAGCCCCACAACCTTTAATAACTTGCTTAAGGTTCTGTATCTGTGCTCGGCGCAGTAAGAGAAAGGCAGCTTTGAGCATTGAAAACGAACTAACATATTGAAGCACGTTACTTTGTACAGTATCTGACTCTGATGCTCAGCAAGTACTCGGAAAGGACAGCTCGCAGAGTCTAACATGAGCTATAACACAAGCTATGATAATTTTGAAATCCCATTTTTCTTCACCATTAGCACTAGGCTATTCTGTTGATTTCAGTGGCCAACCCAAAAAAGCCAAAAGCTCTCTCCCTCTCCCTCCCTCCCTCCCTCTCTCTCTCTCTCTCTCTCTCTCTCTCTCTGAGTGTGTGTGGTGTGTGTGTGTGTGTGTGTGTGTGTGTGTGTGCTGAGGTGAGCAGGGCATCTACAGCCTGTTATTAATGTGCTGGCTTCAGCCAGCTAACCTCAGGAGCATCTCTGCAGTCCATGAGTGCTCTCCAGCCAGCCTCATTCCTCCCCCAAGGAGTCATAAACTGAGGCTGCGGATTTAGTACAGAACCATCTGTGACAGCCCTGTGACAGCTCTGTTACTGCCGCCCCCCTCCTGGGAGGGCCTGTATGTAGCACAGTGAGCCAGAAAGAAAACATTTTGCCTTCACTCTGGGGGTGGGGCAGAAGCTGGGAGGCATGTGCACAAACACATGGATTTCTGGTAATGAAGTCAAAGACCAAGAACACCATACCCAGGGGCATGTTTCAAAATATTTCATTCTGAATAATACTTCCTGTTGCTTTAGAAAGTAGAAAACGATTACAGTTGTTTTCTAAATCATCCCTCCTACACATAGGTGCACACACTCACTAATAAGATCATTTCTTTAGTATTGAAAAGCCGATAGTACTGTTCAGAGGTAGCACGATTTAAACAGTTTGATTCTGGTTCCCAATTGGCTGGATTGTTTATAATAAATTATCTTTTTTTTTTAAACCACTGGTGTTGGGCAAGAATATCCTAGTGAAGAGGATACATGGCACATATTTCATTGTAAAACCACATTTTAAGCCTTTAATCGACCCAAAATTGTAATACTAATTTAGTATCTCTTTCAATGTTATAAATGATATATTCATATGAAAATATCATAATGATATGCATTAATTTTTATGCTAACTAAAAAACATCTCAAACAGAAACACTTAAAAATAAAGTCAAACAAATGGCCTTTTCAAAGGTAGACAGAGACACAGAAAATCTATTAGCTTGACTCTGAAAGACCTAATTTTAGAAGTATTTTTTTTATAATATTAAACCAAACAATTAGTTTGACAATGACTGCTTAAAAGCCAACCAATTAGCTCAACAATGTAAAAGGTAAATTAACTGATACATGAAGGGAAGGGGCTTCACATTCCAAAACCACCTTTACTAAATTATAGCTGTTATGTCTTAGACATTAACAAATTACATGATTTTTGTAGCACTGTACAGTTAAATTATAGAAAGCTCACAGATAATTTAAAGGAAAATATTAAAGGTCACCTATATTATCAATAGCCCTAAATAACCCAGTTAGGAGCTTTGACATGCCACCTCCCATAGTTTGTGTTTCTATGCAGGGTTTCCACTGCAAAGATGGAGCTATCATGTTGCCATCATTTTGCGACACACTTCCATAAAATGCTGCAAATGCCTGTTTCTCAAATGTCATCTCTTTGACACATTTACATCACTGTATTTCATTGTAACAACAATGTGTGATTTCATCCCTTACTGTCAGACGTGTGATCCTTCCACCTTAAAACAGAACAAAACAGAACAGCAAACACTCTTAGAAGCTGACAGTTTGCAAACATCTCTTAGAACTTATTTAGAACTTCAGAGTCTCACACCTCTCTTGTGATTCAATGGTGGCGTACACTGGAAGGTCTAAGCTAGGTTTGACCAGCTTGTCACCCCAATGTGATATCAACGGAAAGTCACGGGTACAGCATGATTGTATGTGGATAGCTCAGCCCGGTGTGTCCTATACTGTGTGTGCAGCTGACAGCATTTCTGCCAGCCATGGACTACAACAGGGTGGTTTCGTACAATTACCGTGAAGCTGAACCTCCCTGTCTCCTGGAGATGTGTGGCCTCGTAAGTTCCATGATACAGTTTGTGGTGATGCTAATTTGAAAAGAGACGCCCTATGCTGCTATATCGCAGCATGCTCCACTACAGCACATGAAATAGTCAACCCGCTTGACAATGAATGACTATGCTACTGAATTAGATATTCATTACTATTTGGTTTCAGACCCTGAGAAATGAGGCTGAGATGCATATTTTACATACCAAAGTGGACCTGGCCATCAGGTTCTCCCAGCATCCCGCAGTTCCTACCTTGCATACCCTGCCCCTAACCCTAAACTTCCCCCAGAGGCTCTTCCCTATATAATCTAGATATTTTGGTCTCCCTACTCTTCTCTTCCTCTTCCTCCTCCCTCCCTCTCTCCTCATCTCTCTATGTGCATACTTACTCCCTCTCTCTCCCTCTTTCTCTCTCTTCCTCCCCTCCCCTCCCCTTCTTCCTCCCCTCCCTTCCCCCTCCCTTCCCCCTCCCCTTCCCTTCTCTCTTCTCTTCTCTTCTCTTCTCTTCTCTTCTCTTCTCTTCTCTTCTCTTCTCTTCTCTTCTCTTCTCTTCTCTTCTCTTCTCTGTCCCTTCCCATGGTGACTTCCCTGGAATCCTTCCCTGAGGCTAGTGAACTTGTAGGAAAGCAGCTTCCCAATAAACCTGCATTTAATATAACTTAATTTGGCTTGAATTAGCTCATTTTAGTGGGCAGAGAATTAATTTATCAGATAGTGCCGAAACCCAGAAGAAGTTGAGAGCCCAGCCAGTGGCCTGGGTCTTTTCTGGCTGTGTGGGGACCACTTCTCTCTCCCTCTATCTTTCTCTGCTAGAAACTTAATTTCTTTGGATTTATTGAGTATCTATCCCCAGATACTGCTTCTTCAGGTCCAGGACCCTCTGGGCTTTCTCTGCTGAGTCATGGCTGCACCAGAACTAGCCCCCTCTGAACAAAGACCAGGTCTTTGATTTGGGGGAGTCTTTGATACAGAGATGTCTTATCTGAGGTTACTGCCTCCATATAAACCATTGGATCCAGATTATCACTTGGGACACAGTTTCCATAGTCCTGGTATTTCTGCCAAATATTGGGAAGATGGGTACGGCTGGGTCTAAAATTGATCCCCAGATACCTCTTGTGTCATATCCTCAGACCTTATACTTTTTTGTTAATTTATGGTGTATGCCTTCTACTTATTTAAAAACTGCCTGCCAACAGCAAAAACCAAAACAAGCCAAACAAAACAACAACAACCAACCAAACAAACCAAGAAAAACAGGAGGTATCCTGTGTTTCACAGCAGCAACCTCATGGGTACATTTCCCACATCTCTTTGATGTCAGTCACATCACAAAGAGATGCCTGGAGATCAGAGGAGCCTCTGGAGATTTCTGCAAAACAACTTTGTGATGCCCATACAGCAAATCAAGCATCCCCACAATGTTTCTCTGAACGAATCCCTATGAAGTGTTCCATGATGGCATGCCATCAGTTGTGTTTCACCTGGGTACCCCTTACAAACAATGAATTCATATAGTCCAAAATGTCTTCTACTTAGGATGTCTTGACTTTACATGGTTTGAAAGAATTCAGTAGAAGCAGCACATTGAATTTTGATGTTGGGTGTTCTTCCAAGCAGGCAAGATGATACAAGGTAGCAGCAGTGAGTTGCAGCTCTGGCTGTGGTGATGGGGACCAATGCTGTTGAACAGTGTCTCGTGATGCTGAGCTGTGGTGCTCAGTAGGCCAGCTGTGGCTTGCGCACCATGGGCATATAATATATTCAGCTTATGATAGGTTCATTGAGATGCAGTCCTACACAGAGAAACCCTGTCTCAAAAAGCAAAGAGAGAGAGAGAGAGAGAGAGAGAGAGAGAGAGAGAGAGAGAGAGAGATGCAGCCCTACTATAGGTTAAGGAGCATCTAAGTAAATTTACGTTTAAGTTACATTGTGACTTTTATAACAAACCTCCTGTGACATCTTAGCAAGGCCTATGTCTTGAACAACTCATGGACAAGGAGACTTTCTACAGTTCTGAAAACCTGAAGCCTAGGAATTAATAATAAGGAAATGCGGAGAAAGCTCTGAGATAAGTGCCTGGTCCCCACCAATGTTTCAAGCAAAATCAATAGGGTCTTACATTCTTAAGAAACTTGATTACAATAATTTTGTACTTGAGTTGTGGCAAATTTCTCAAAGCTTAAAGGGAAGTTTCTGGGTGGCACATTCTAGAGTGAGACTCTTGAGTGTGTGGTGTCCTCTTGTATTTTGCTTCCCTTTGGCTTTGCTCTTGATTACATCTTGGACAGCCCTTACCTTACAAGGCTATGAATTATCCTTCTATGTCTTCTGTTTCTCTTCTACTTCCTTCTATGGTTCTTCTTCCCTTATATCACTTTCAAATATCTCTACCTAGGTCCGACTAATCTAGCAAGTATCCTTTGCATTCCCCTGAGTCAGGACAGAATGCCCCATTTCTTTCCTGGTCTCATGAAAGTCTAGACTGCAGGAAAGCATTCAAAGCTAAGGTAGGAAAGCTTTGTTAAACTGTTTCCCACAACAAGCTTACAGAATGATACCATGTTGCCATTGATGAGAAAGTGTCTCCTGGAGGTATGCAGTGTGATTCCTATGCCCTATGAAAAGGCCCATCACCAGGTGACTTCAAGGAGCCTGACACTGTTAACCACCTGCATTTGTTCAGAGTTAAATATCAATTTAGGTAGCTATGTGTCATCAACTATGTGAAAGTTCACTACAGTTTGACGAGAAAAAAACATTTTAACAAGAAATTACCTATGAAACCATCATAATCTTAGAAATGATTAAGAGACCTTAGAAAGTTTCTAGGTCAACCTCACTGGTTTTATGGAAAAAAAAGTGTTCAGGGGAATGACTTGTTATGGCCATTTAATGTGTTGGTCACCGTAGAGGATATATATATATGTTTTCCACTTCACCTTTTCGTTCCAGCTTTTCCTGGTAAGGTCACATTTCCAACCAGATCCCAGCTGTGATGTATTAAAGCACTGTGCCCACAATGACTAGGAGCTGCACACTTTTGAAGGACAACATAAAAAGAGAAATGTAGATTAAATCTGGCAGGTTCCTTTCTATCTTGACCAGAGTCATATAGGAACTACATAAGCCAGTATGGGTTTTGCCCTTGTCAGTGAGTATGCATGACATGTAATTCACATAGTGTAGCTATGTTTGCTGTACTTGTTCACTACTAGAAGCCTATCGGGTTTTCCTGCATCAATGTCCTTAAAAACAAGAGAGTCATGCATTATGCTTTGGTTCTGGACTGAATGAAAACAAGAAGGCACTGAGAATCAACATTTCTTCATACTTGTGTCTCTGTCTCTTTTGCGCCCTATAGATGAAATGTGACCTGTGTCTCTGTCTCTTTTTGCGCCCTATAGATGAAATGTGACCAGCCGCCTCATAATTCACTCTCATTCTACACCCTGATGGACTTTATTCTTAACCGGTGCAAGATAACCCCTTAACTTTAGTAATCTTCTAGGGTCAAAGTTTTGCAATAGTCCTGACTCTACTAGACAGAATGTCAACCTAGATACACTGCACATCGTATTACTGAAGTTTCATTGAAAAGCGGTGAGTAGCCTAGAGATGGTAAATTAGATTCATGCCTGACACATCAAATTTTGGTTGAGAAAAAGTATCTCTTACAAATACACAAAGGGAATTGAGCAGTCAAAAAGAGCAAGACATGTTCTCACAGATATGCTAGTTGAATCGTCTTAGTTAAGAGTTCACCTCGACCGTTACATGCTGTTCAGATAGGAGGCAAGCGCTCTCCGGTTCATCTTAATAAAGAGGAAAATCTAGTTTTGGCACCATCAGCACAAAACACCAGCCTTTTTATCGATGAGTTCTCTCAAAACTTTCATGATGCAAAGCCATGGTCATGCACCCCCAGTGAGGTCGTTTTATAATACAAGAAATGCTACAGGGAAACCATTGACATCCCAGGGAAGGAGACAGGGACCTCAGATGAGAAACTTGTTATCACCCAAGAGATGACGTTTTCCTTTGTAAGAACAAACTATGAACACTAATTATTGTTCCAAGCTTGAGGGTAACAGTATGTCCAGTCTTTCAACTTTCTCCTAAATTGATGTCATTAGAGGCCAGTGAAGATGCAGATCTGTCACTAATTATCCTCAGTCTGAGTGAGGAGAGAGTCAAAGAGCAGAGCCTGAGATGGATACAAGTAAATAGGTTATAAAGAGAGATGGTGTGCTGGTATGGGAGCCTGTGGGCCTGATATAAATGATTCTGGGGGCCACAGCAATAAAGAAAAGGGACATTGGCTGGAGAGATATCTCAGGGGTTAAGAACACCGACTGCTCTTCCAGAGGCCCTGAGTTCAATTCCCAGCAATCACGTGGTGGCTCACAACCATCTGTAATGGGATCTAATGCAGTCTTCTGGTGTGTCCAAAGACAGTGACAGTGTACACTCATATATAACATAAATAAATCTTAAAAAAAAGAAAAAAGAAAAAGTACATTGATTCTGAGCTCTCATCTCTTAGCACAGTAAAGAACAAATGGATAAAACATGAGCTATTCCTAAAACTAGATTACAAATCCTGAAAACTCAAATCCAGAATATTCTCCTTAGAGGAATGTAATGGAATAGGTGCTTACAAGAAAGGAAACCACTTCTTTTAAAGAAGAAAGACAGCAAGAGAGACATATGTGCACAAATGCTCTTCTCCATCCAAACTCTGCACCCCTGATTTCTTTTCGGTCAGATGGAGATCATATTGTTCCTTGTGGTTCTGTAGTATGATACAGTAATCTGAGAGGTTTTTAGTGAGATGGGCTATATTAAATAACTATAGAAATCATGCAGTTGTATAATTACTCACAACAAACTTCAATAGAACAAAGATTACTGTGACAATTGGAAAATACTGGAAATAAGAACAAAGGAGTTTGGGTTTCTATGCTGCCTAGCCTCAGCATCAATCTTCAGAGCTAATCTCGACATCATGCTCCTATTATTGAAGAAGCTCAAAAATATACAGAGCACAAATTGTAAAGTGAGGACCAGCTCATGAAAGATATCCCAGCATCATCCATAGATAAAGAAGAAAAGCGAAACAGGTTCCACAGACATTAGTTGTCACCTTTAGTTGTAGGGAATAAAAATAAGAAATGTTAAAATCCTTTTGGAAGTACAGAAATCAGAGAGGAGTGTTGCAGAGACAGTCTTTCTTATTCTAAAGGGTTAGTCAAAGGGATGCAACATGACTCAGAAGGTGAAATCATGTCACTGGTAGAGAAAGAGTTATACCCAGAGTTAAACAAACACTTCAGGTTCAACGTCAAATATCATGTGCTTTCTCTCATTTGTGGATCCTAAAATCCACACATATAATATTCTGTGACACATATAATATTCTCTTTCTGTGTGTGTGTGTGTGTGTGAGAGAGAGAGAGAGAGAGAGAGAGAGAGAGAGAGAGAGAGAGAGAGAGAGAGAGAGAGAGAAGTGATAGTGAGATGGTAGAGAGATGGAAAGGAAGTCACAAGAGTAGAGAAGAGAGAAGAGGGTCTCAATGCTCCACACTCAATAAAATGCCCTGAGGAAACCAACACCATACAAGATCATATTGGCCAATAAAACATAAAGCTCTTACCTAGAAACAAAAGACCTAGGCCTGGAGAGTGTTACTCAGTGACAGAGTGACTAACTAGAATATGCAGCACTAAGCAACAGCACCACATTAGCAGAGAATTGGGAAGTGAGGGAGGAGGGGAAAGCAGGGAAACAAAATCAAAACCCCAAGAGGACACATGAAAACCACTAAGGCAAAGATGTATATCTATCTTCTGAAATGTAGAAAGCAGTTTTATTCTGTGATTAGCCCCAAGAAACATTGTTTCAAGGATGGAAACAGATCACAAGGACATTGACCAGTATTGTTATCATTGGTGGAATCTATTTACTATTATTTAAAATATCTTTTGCATCAATATCATTTGAAACTGTTTCATGTACTCTTGAAAGAGTAGTGGGAAAATGTAACAGCGAGAGTGCTGGGAAGTGCTGTCTTCTGGACATAGCAGGACTATTGAAATCATGGCCTCACAGCAGCACTGAAACCTGGACAAGATCATCACAAGACCAAGCCAGCCAAAATCTTAGGACAGATGGAGTAGAAGATCTCCAGCCCCACTCTTTACTGAGGAGATACAAACAGTGGATAGCTGCTGCAGGAAGAAGAATCATTCTTTATTGAAGGTGTGGCCACTGGTAGGTTTCTCATGCTCCAGAGGAGGACCCTACATCCATCCATGCATATATGAGCAGCACAAACTAGACTTACTGGGTTATCAAAAACAGTAATCATGACATGGGGAGATATGGAGGAGTTGAAGTGGGGAAATGGTGAGTATATATGCTCATATTTCAGTGTATGAAATTCACAGAATAAAGAGATAAATAAGCTATAATGAAAAGTTGTTGCTGCCTGTCTTAATGGTTTTCTACAAAACAGGCTTGTGGACAGAGCTGCCAGCCTGCATCCTTTGGGCTAAGAAAACCACCAGCCTGGGCTGAGTTTTCTTTGAGGCTCAGAGGACAGTACTCCATGGGTCACTGTTAGCGAATCTTGCGAAGACACTGGTAATGGACAAAGAAAATGCCTCTGCCAGTGATCATGGAGGAACAATTCTTTCCCTTAGCCTTGTCTAAGTGGCTGCCATAAAGAAGAGATGACAACCAAGGGAGCATGTGTGCTGGTCTGCAGATATTTTAGAACACAGGAAAGATGCCTCAGGAACATGTCTCACGTCCGTACTTGGTACTCCAGCCTTAACAAGAGACTGAAAAGCACTCTGGTAAAGTCCTAATAAAGGGCTCAGTACTTCATCTGAGTGTTTGAAAGGCTCTTGAATAATGCCAAATAGACCCACGATTAATATCCCAATGTCAGAGACCAGACAAGAGGAACCAAGCAAAGAGGACTCAGTATTGCTGGCATAGCCTCTATGGAGTGAGCTGTGTGCTGGGTGATGTGAGCTGAGTGTTGGGTGCAGTGTGTTAGGTGCTGGGCACTGGGAGCTGGGTACTGGTGTGAGTTAATGTAGACATGCTCAAACGTGTCAACTGAACTCTGAGTGTCTGGCTGGAATGCCAATGCATTTCTACCTACTTTAGTGAATGGCTTGAAACAGCACTCATGGACTCGTGGTTCTTCCTTTAGCCTTGTTATAGTGGCTGGCAAAAAGAACAGATCACAACCAAGGGAGTCTGTGTGCTGTTCCGTGGTTATTTTAGCACACAGGAAAGATGCTTGACAAACACGCCCCACTTCTGCAGTGAGAGCACTTCTGGTAAATGTCTTAATGAACAGTTTGCTAAATGAGAGGAGGGAAATGAAGTCAGAGATTGCAATTGAATGGCTACTGGGAAATTTTACATGCTTAAAGCCTAGCCTTTCAGTTCCTACATACAGTACATTCTAGAATTTCCCACGATTTCTGGTACCAGTTAGATATTCTTGGTGATTTGTCATAGACCTGACCATCAAAATACTATAGTGAACACTTCCAAAGAGAATGAAACAGATGTGGGGGGCAGGGCACAGGACTTCCATCACAGGTTATCTGAACTCTTTTGGGGAAACTAGCATGCCTGGGTCTCACCAAAGTGACCATTTCCTCAAAACCCAGGACTTTAGCAGGTGACTCAGCTCAGGGAAGATCTGTGGGGCAGGGAAAATAGACCCTCATCCAAAGAAGCTATGACCATTGCACAGTCAGAAAGTGAGCCGCATTTGAAGTGAGAGGGAAGTTCACACAGTGAGAATGTCAAGTAGAGAATCGACCCCCGGGTGCCACCTGACAGCTGGATGTCACCCTTTCTATGCCCCAGGGATTTTGTGAAACAGAAGTGAACTGATAGACTCCAAGGACTTCTGCAGCATCCTGACACATGGAAGTATTGTTACCAAACTGTTGTTGTTCTGTAAATCACAGTAGCCCTTCGAATTTATAATGTATCACTCCTACCCACCACTGTAAGAAATGTATCATGTCTTCCATGACCTTAGAAATGCAAAGCCATGCAGTGAGCTTGTGATAGTTCATAGAATAAGAGGAATTGGAGCTCCATGAACAAATAACCAGCAGAATAATCATATAATGTCTCCACCATGCAATGGGGGAGACAGTGACCCATCTAGGTATCTTACGCCATCAAGTACAACATTCAGTTCCAGAAATGGGTTATGTCTTGTTGAGTCATTGATCAAAGAGGTCCCAGAGGTCCCGTGAACAACACAGGCTATTACTAAGGCCATTGGTTGTTCTCTATAACCTGATGGTAAAGCCCTGTCGATGAACATACACTATTTCATTATGTCACTTAACATGGAGAAATTGATACGGTGCCCATCTAAAAACTTCATCCTATGGACCACCTATAGGCTAGCATTCATGGCATTATAAGGTACTTTGCATGCTACTGGAGGAGAATAGCAATCAATTTCACTAAGTTACAAGCACTGTGCTCTACAACAGAGACATGTTGTAAGACATACTGGTGCAGTTTTGGCACCAGTAACTTTGTGGGGGTAGATTTAAAGCCCACTTTATAAGATGTAACCTACACCTGACACTGATAAAGTAGTCAAGAACCTAGACTCTAGTTAGATCCCAGGCTCAAGGGGAAACTTGGTACTAAGTTAATTCTGCTAAATGAACATAACAATAAAATGGCCACTAATGATGCACTTCTATACCCAAGAACAGAACATTATTCCAACCTTGTCAAAGAAGCTTCTCAGAAGAGATGGTAATTAACAAGGAGATCCACATCTGGACAGTGTGCAAAGACGGAGAGACTTTCAAGTATTCGGCCCTAAATGGGATGTCTTTATCAAAGTTCTCACCTCAAGGCTCCGGGATTATGTGGAAGAGCAGGAAGAAAGAATATAAGAGCCAGAGGTGATGGAGGACTCGAAGGAAACAGTGTCTTCCAGACACAACAGGGCTATGCACATAGGAACTCACAAACACTGTGACAACATAAACTTAATACCTGCACTGTTCAAACCAGACAAAAGCCCAGCACTGACAGGGGGAGTGCACACAGAAACCCACCCTTAACCAAGGAGCTATTTGTAATCGGTATCTGCAAAAAAGCGACAATCAGTTTTCTCCAGTGTAATACTGCTGAGTGTATTGACCACACTCCGGCTGATGCCCAGAAGTAAAACAGAGTCCTTTTTTTTTTTTTTGGGGGGGGGTGGGATTTTTGTTTTGTTTTGTTATTTTCTTGTTTTGTTGATCTTTTAGGTTTTTTTGTTTGTTTGTTTGTTTTTTGTTTTTTGAGACAGGGTTTTTCTGTATAGCCCTGGCTGTCCTGGAACTCACTTTGTAGACCAGGCTGGCCTCAAGCCCAGAAATCCACCTGCTTCTGCCTCCCAAGTGCTGGGAGTAAAGGCGTGCACCACCACCACCCGGCTGATTTTTTTTTTTTAAAGTTTGTCTGTTTGATTTTCAACTTTTTGATTTTGTTGTTTGGGTTTTCTTTTTCTTAAGAGAGCAGAAGAGAAAGAATATGCAGTTGGTAGGTGGGGGAGTGGGAAGGCTCTGGTAGAATTTGGGAGAGGGAAAAGAGAGAAAAGGAAATTAAAAAAAGAAAAAGAAAAACAGCAGTGATTTCAAATAGACCTTTATTCTCCTGATTGCTTTGCAAAAGGAACACGCTTGAACGCCTTCGGTTCAAGCTTACTCGGAAGTCTCAAGGCCACAGATTTTAAAAGACAGCTCTCAAGATGGCATCTGAATGCTGAGTGTGTGCATAATGGAGTAAGGTAGTGACCTGAGAAATTCAGTAACTTCTACGCACATATAAGAGAAAGACTTGTAAGAAGCGTTTTCCCATTAATACTAGGAACTGGTTACTATTTTTAAGACTACTGTTAAAAATTAAAACATTAAAAACCACCAAAAAGTAAAGAAAAAAATAACATAACCGCTGCTTGTGCGTTTGCCATGTGGATCAGTGAAGAAGATATGTCTTTTCCACAACATAACCCACTACTGACATGAAAAGCACTCTCTTCCCTTCTAGAGAGTTCCTGACACTAGCTTTGTCAGACATGGTAACACGGACAGTGTAGCAGAATCAGTGTTCTAGAATGTTCTAGATGCTTCTGCTGTACAATAGAATGTTCCAGGATATACCCAAGGTCAAGTAGCTTGATTTCTTCTCTTCCTCCCTTCCTTCCTTCCTTCCTTCCTTCCTTCCTTCCTTCCTTCCTTCCTTCCTTCCTTCTCTGTCTTTTTTGGAAATATCCAGAGAGAATTTTCCAGGAGTCAAAAAAGTTATCATGCTTCACAGGTGAACAAAACTGTAGTTTTTAAAACTACGTGTTCTAGTTATGTCGCACAAACAGAATGCTCATGAAATTTTTTTTCATGAACAATCTCTTTCCTGGTATGTGGGACTTCATGTATGTGGGGCACCATGTATGCAAATGCCATATTTCCAGCTGGGACATGATGTTCAATATCTATTTTAAAATACTGCACACATGAAATGCACACATGTGAATACAATACATACCTACACATTTAGGAAGAAGCATGCCCTTTGATCTGAGAATGTATCGACATAAAAGCTCTGTTTCCTCCACATCTTCAGGGGGCAGGAGGTATACATCTCAGACGGCCTCTGGAAAGCTGAGAAAGTACCAGGTTGGAAAGAAACCACTGGATGACTTTGGACACATTTCCTTCACATGGGCAGCCAGTCACTGTCCTCTTTGGATATCTAGTGAGAACTGCTGAACAGACTGCAGAAATGCAGACGTGCTTCACAGAGGCACATGTTCCGGAGACCCGCTGAAATTCTGGCACCACCATGTGCTCCCCACTTTGTCAAGCCATAATCTGAAACCTGGAGGATGTGTTTACCCCAGAGTGGTTCTATTAGCACTTTCAAAAACTCAGCGGCAAAACCAGTTGGGCTTCCTGCCCAGCTGGCCTACTTTTGCTTAAAGGATCATGTCTGGAATCTTCCTGAGCTTACAGAGAGTTTAGCATAATCTATTTTTTTTTTCAAAAACCCTACCGTATGGCAACACAGGTGCTACTCAAGTCCCATCTAGACAGTTATTTACATCAAGTAAACAGTTGGAGGTTATAATTATAATCAAATGTGTATTTCCCCTCCTCACACAACTACTTCCTTATTAGGGATAGCATCATTTCTTTATGGTGTTTAAAAGCAAAACTTACTTTCAAAATGCCACTGGAACATCCAACTTTTCCCATGAAAGACAAAAGTGCTCAGATCAACACTTAACTTAAAAATCAGGACAAATCCCGTATCTTTAATTTGCAAAAAAGAAAATTATAAATTTAAGTACATTAAAAACACTTAAAATTAAATATACTTAAATAATAATTTGGGGAAATGTGTGTGTGTGTGTGTGTATGTGTACATGAATGTACTGAAAGTGTCCCAGTGTGTTGTGACTGTGGAGTCATGGGTCAATCTCAGGTGTTGTTTTTTTTGGTCACTGTTCACCTTATTTCTTTGGAGGGCTTGGTGTCTCACTAGCCAGGATCTTATCATCCCAGCTAATCTGGATAGCCAAAAAGCCCCAGTGGTCATCTTAAAGCCAGCACACCTGCCATTTTACAAGGATGTTGGAGATCAAATTCAGGATCACCTGCTTGAGAAGCAAGAGCATTACCAATGAAACCAACTTCCTAACTTCACCATCTTGTTTCCTATGAACTGACCTCAGGCACCGAACTAATTAAGAAATGAGCTATTATCTACTTGTTTACATAACTCACCCTTCATATATATCTGACCTTCTGCTCTGTGACCTTCTTCACACACACAGGATGCTTGACTGACACTTCCAATCATACGGAACTTTCATATTAACACAGGAGAGAGAACATCATTGTGATTAGGTCTTGTCATGTTTCCCATTTCCCTACAGTTCCCTTTACATTCTGAGAAGCAAACGATGGACATCCCGTTGCTTCTATTTTTTTTTTTTACACCCAAATAAATCATTTGTTAATAAAACTCCGGTAATACTGGGATCCTCGGGTACTTCTTATGCACTGCCTGATCCTAGGGTACTTCATAAGCACTACCTTGGAAAAGCCTCAACATTTGTCTTTCTGACAGGAATGGCCCAGTGCAGCAAAGTGAAGCCACCTTTCAGGTTTCAAATCACACCATTGCTAATGCCTTCAGTGCCCTTTCTGGTCTATGCTCTCAGGGTATAGATATGAAGACATGCATCACTTGTCGGAGTCTGTATGTTTCTTGAAGTCCGTATTGTAGGGCAGACCCCATGAGGCCAGAGGTGCATAAGTGGGGTCAGAAGGCAGCACAATCTGTATTTGTCAGGGTGCCTGGAAGAACAGACTGATAGAATGAACATGTCCCTCCTAGGTTTAGCTCTCATAGGAAGAACAGGTGAGGTGGAGGTGAGATGAGGTTTCCATTAAGTCTGACCACTTTCTCCTTCTGCTGTCTCTCTGTCTCTGTCTCTCTGTCTCTTTCTGTCTGTGTGTGTGTGTGTGTCTCTCTGTCTCTCTCTTTCTCTTTTGATGACTCCTGTAATAAGATCCAGATTTACCCATAGATAAGGCTATTCCACAAATGATTACACCCAAGGATGTAGTGTAAAGGTAAGACTCCAGGAAAGCCTATTGCGTGTCATTGATGATACAGGCTATGGAAATCACAAGTGGTACTGTTCTCTATTCTGACTGTTCTGGTGCCAATTTAGAACCACAGATTTGTCAAACATTATCAAAACATACATGCCAGCCATTATGTCTTACTGTATATAAGCTGTACCCCAGGGAGTTCTTACAAGGTCTCTAGAAGGCCACAGGCTCTGATGATCTCATGAGCTCTCTTGGGGATGTTCATCTCACCTTCTACAGGACACTAAAGCACACCTCCATCCCCATCTAGGTCTGGCCTTTGTCTCCACAAGTATGATGAAGACTTGGATGCAGAGTCATCCCAACTTTTAAAAGCAATTAACAGATATTGCATTACCAGTGGAATATTTTTAAATGCTATATAATAGTTAGACATCTTTAGGATGAAAGAGCAATTTAAAGAAATGTATACAGTCTCAACAGAAAACCCTAAAATCTAAAAGTTAATTATATAATTTTACTCTAGTGCAATTAGGGTAATAAATGATAAAACAAAAACAAAAAACAAACAAACAAAAAACCAAAACCAA
This sequence comes from Mus caroli, assembly GCF_978045245.1. Classification (NCBI taxonomy): domain Eukaryota; kingdom Metazoa; phylum Chordata; class Mammalia; order Rodentia; family Muridae; genus Mus; species Mus caroli. The sequence goes on along the minus strand of NW_028227270.1, from coordinate 52,654,143 downwards.
AACCAAAACCCTACACAAAGACATAATTTAAGAATGCATGGTTTGAGGTCTGGTGTATGCTACAGTGCTAGAGAAGCCACATAGTGTGTGTGCAGACCTGCTTTGATTATCAATATTGGAAGGAAGAAAGACAAGAGTGGAGGGAGGGAGAGATGGAGGGAAAGAAGAAGAAAAGAAGAGAGGGGAGAAGGGCAAGGGAGAAAGAGGGATGACTCCCTTGGCAGAAAGAGAAGTTGGAGGATAATGGAGGGAAGGAGAAAAGGAAGGGAGAGAGGAAAGGAGGAAAAAAATAATTTTACAGAGTTTCTTCTTTGATCTGAATTATGGGTTCAGAACAAAGGATGTCAGAAGAAATCACAGGAAATGTATCCAATGTGCTACATTTAGTAAATACTTTCAACAAAGACTATTATATTTCGTTCAAAGGCTTCCAAGACTATGATGAATAACAACAGCTCTAACTCCTAATACTCTGTATGTGCATGCACATGCTCACATGTATAAGTGCACACATGTGGATATGCATTTGGAGACCACAGGTCAGTGTTGGAGCGTTCATTCATCACTCTCCACCTGACTTCTTCCTGGTCTCTAAATAAACCTGGAGCTTGCCAACTTGACTAGACTAGCACAGCGATCCTCCTGTCTCCGACTCTCTGCCCTGGGATGACAAGCTCATGCTGCCACACAGCACCTGGCTCTTTACATGAGAGCAGAAGTTCCAGACTCCAGTGTTTACACTAACATGGCCAGAACTTACCGAATGAGCCCTCTCCCTTGTCCTCTATTAATATTTGAAATATGGTATCGAGATGCCTTCTTCCTCAGGAAGAAAAAGGGCCTTAGGATCTGCAATACACATATACTCCTCTTCCTTAGCACAACCACAAGCAAAGACACAGAAGCAGGTCTGCCAGCTACCAAAGTGCTGCTTCCAACTGACCAAAGGCCCTGTTTTTCAGATGAACATCTAACAAGAGTGTAATTAAAATATGGAGTAAGGAGAATTTTTACTTTTCTTAGCCTCTACAAGTCAGTTTATCTCAAGGTTTATGCCACTATTTCAGCTCTACGTGAGTCGTTTCTTAGCCTAATAAAAAGCTCTATTCATTGAAAGCAATTACAATAGATTTGCTGCTCTGCCGAATCAGTTGTGCTATTAAAATCTACCTCCAAATAGTACAGGATTCTCATTAAGCCATTGATGGCAATTTTAACTGAATGATGCAACTCTGTACTGATTTCATTATTTTCTGCTAACATATTATTCAGGTAATAAAATTAACTATACAGAGCAAAAATAAACAATACCTCTCCCACAGGCTTATCCAAATGGGGAATAATAAAAAGCAGAAGACATAACCTTAGAAATAATTTTGCCATTGGATGGCTTTCCTAGGCTTCTCCACATGGACATATAAAGACACAGGTGTAGGCACAAGTGATGAGAAGTCTCCAAGGGTTCTGACATCTTTTGACACACGTGTCCTCCAAAAACACAGTTTTCCAGAGTTAGAAGATGGGTCTAGTGTGCATTAGCTACCAGTGATGGCTGCTTTTGACAGTCACTGCTTTCTGGATGAACCTTATCATAGACTTCCTTATGCATTCTGAATAAGTAGACATCTGTGAGGAAGAACATTTCTTGCTGTGTTCACAAAAGGAGACCATACACACTGCCTCTCCAAGGTTGTGTCTTGTGAGTCTTTGCAGGGCGTCTCCATGGACTGAGACATAACATAGTGCAGAATAAGGCAAGAGACCCCAGTACTTCCTGTAAGCAGAAACTGCTTTGGATCATTTCACCTTTTGGAATCTAAGTTCCCAGAGTCACCAACATAAAGAAGCTTGGCCAGGTGGTACTAAACCTCTCAGATGAGATCAGAAAGCTGGAATCTTTGCTAAAGACTGGGAATATGGTTACTCTCCAAGAGAGGAGTCAACATCAAGAAGCCAATTTCTCAAAGATGAATAAAAATTCACTAAGTACAGAAGTATCTCCCACCACCCCCCACCGCCCCACCCCGGGAGAATCTGTGTTGAAGAACAGAGCATTTAGCTCCTATGTCAGAATGAATGGGAACCAGAAATTGGATGTTTATAACCAAGAAAAGCAGAATTTCATCCAGCACTTCTCCCAGATCGTCAAGGTGCTGACTGAGAAGGAGCTGGGACACCCAGAGATAGGGGATGCTATTGCCTGGCTCAAGGAGGTCCTAGAGTACAATGACTTAGGAGGCAAGTACAACCGGGGTTTGACCGTGGTACAAGCCTTCCAGGAGCTGGTGGAGCCGAAGGAACAGGATGCTGAGAGTCTTCAGAGGGCCCTGATGGTGGGCTGGTGTGTAGAACAGCTCCAGGCTTTCTTCCTCTTGTCAGATGACATCATGGACTCTTCCCTCACTCGCCAGGACAGATCTGCTGATATCAGAAGCCAGGCATAGGCTTGGATGCCATCAATGACGCTCTGCTTCTGGAAGCCTCCATCTATCGTTTGCTGAAGTTCTACTGCAGGGAGCAGCCCTACTACCTGAACCTGCTGGAGCTCTTTCTGCAGAGTTCCTATCAGACTGAGATCGGGCAGATTCTAGACCTCATGACAGCACCTCAGGGCCATATGGATCTTGGTAGATACACTGAAAAGAGGTACAAATCGATTGTCAAGTACAAGACAGCTTTCTAGTCTTTCTACCTGCCTATCGCGGCCGACATGTACATGGCAGGCATTGATGGGGAGAAGGAACATGCCAATGCCCTGAAGATCCCGATGGAGATGGGCAAGTTCTTCCAGGTCCAGGACGACTACCTTGATCTCTTTGGAGACCCCAGTGTGATGGGAAAGGTTGGCACTGACATCCAGGACAACAAATGCAGCTGGCTGGTGGTTCAGTGTCTGCTACGAGCCTCTCCTTAACAGCACCAGATCTTAGAGGAGAATTATGGGCAGAAGGACCCAGAAAAAGTGGCTCCGGTGAAGGCAATGTATGAGATGCTGGATCTGCAGTCTGTTTTCTTCAAGTATGAGGAAGACAGTTACAACCGCCTCAAGAATCTCATAGAGCAGTGCTCTGCGCCCCCGCCCCCATCCATCTTCATGGAACTTGCAAACAAGATCTACAAGCAGAGAAAATGACCTTGGAATTGGAGAGGCTGGGAGGGAGGGATCTCAATAAATTGTTCAACAACGACGACGATAACGACGACGACGACGACGACGAAGAAGAAGAAGAAGAAGAAGAAGAAGAAGAAGAAGAAGAAGAAGAAGAAGAAGAAGAAGAAGAAGAAGAGAAGAAGTATCCTTACTGTAGGTCATGATGTTTCAGAGGCCCTAGGGGACTGGATGGCTCTGGAATTCTTAAGAACAACAGGTGAAAGGGTGGGTGTGTATGAAGGATCAGAAACGACAGTGAGCACTATGTGATGGTAAGTGTGGTCACAGAAAGTGAGGCATGAAATTGGCTGGATCTGGATACTGGAAGAGAGACAAATGATGCTATTTGTGTGGGGTTCTCACTCCTTGAGGAGAACACAAGGCATAAGACTATACGAGAAGGACATGGATCTCTCATGGACTGCTGTCAACAAAGAGGTTTAGCAATTGTGAAGCCAATAAAGGATCTAAGAAGACACATACATTCCAGGTAGCTGGCAGGCATAGAATTTGTGCTTTGTAGTCAGAAAAGTGAGCAGAAGCCACTGTATTGTGTTTTATGAGCAAAGTCCACATTGTCCTTCACTACCCATTAGAACCCTGGCCTCATGCTTCTTAGATGATGGCATTCTTAGAGTTGGATGTTTGCACCCAACAGATTGCTACTCATAAAGATAGACAAAAATACAAGGCTATTTTTAAACAAAACTGTGACATATTGTTTCTGTAATTTAAAGAATAATATTTTTGTACTTTCACAAAAATTGGGTTATATTTTTAACCAACCAGAAAGATAATAGTTTGTTTTTTGTTTTTTGAAACCAGGCTTCACTGTGTAGTATTGGGTGGCATTTAATTTGCTATATAGACCACTCTGGCCTTGAATTCACAGAGATCTACATTTCTCTGACTCCAGAATTCTAGAATTAAGGGTGTGACCCACCATACCTAGCCTTCACAGTGGATCTTTGGAGGAAGCATGAACCACCCAGCTTTCTGGAATTTTAAGTCATGGTACCAAGGAGGAGTCCTCAGATCCTGAGAATGTTTAAAGTCAAAAATGACTGATATGACTTTCGTTAGTTATAACCTGACCAAACTTTATATTATTTGGACAGAAAAAATAGAATTTTTCTAACACAAAGGGAGCTACACATAATGAAACCAAGCTTTAGAGTAAAGAACAGAAAGATTTCATCTTCTGCAGGATTATGTAGCTTAGCACATTTGTACCTATGGATCCCAAAGGTTTATTGACTTGTTTTGCTTCCCAAATATAAAGCCTTTTGTGTTCTATTGCTGGAATTCTGGAATGCTGAGAAAAGAACCCAGTGCTGAGGCAAATAATGTCCAAGTGGTCTAGGTAGGCCTCTCTGAATGAGAGGACCACTGAAAGTTTGGTTTGTGCATGACACTGTAGGCACTGGCTGGAGAAATACATCAATGCATGGGTGTCTTAGTCCATTTGATATTGGTATGCCCACAAAATGCCTTAACCTGTATCATTTATGTAAAGATCTCTTTGGTCTATGATTCTGGGGGTGGGTCAGAATGTTCTAGAACAGGTGCTGGCATCTGCTTGGTTCTGGTAAAGGCATTCATGATGCAGCCCCATAGCAGAGGACAAGACAGGAGGTACACCATGAGGCTTCTAGAACAAAGCCATCCCCCAAGTAACCCATAAATAAGCTAAACCACTAGTCCATGAGTGGATTAGATGGAGCCCTTCCCATACACTTTTCCCATGGTGCTAACTCCAAATACCATTAACCCATGCATTCAAAGACTATGTTTCATCACAGCCTCCAGAGAAGACATCTAAACCGTGGCAATAGCCAGTGGCTATGTATGGTCACTCGACTGTGGCCCAGTCTCCTGAACTTTGAAGGCAAAACACTGTAGATGTCTGGTGGATCTCTGAAAGGAGGAAGATTGACAGTGACTTCACAGGCAGGAAGCTCATGCTTAACCAAATGTCACAGACTCATGAAAACAGCTCTCTGGATCTCACGAATGACACAGAAAAGAGCCCTCAGCAAGTGGATATCTACCTTCAAAGGGCTTTGAAAAGCAAAACAACTTGAAGAACCCTTGGGCTCAACAGGCAGAGATGTGCTAAGCTGCACTGATACTTGCCGCATCATCCCATGGAGGACATGACCTTTCTGTCCCTTACTGTCAAACTTGCTTTATGATGCATAGCCCTCTCTCTGTTAGAGGAATTCTATTCTTCAGCCCAAATAATACTAGGTTTATCCATATCATGACTAGTAAAAGTGACAGTATTTTTGAGCAGAAACTTTAAGAAAACTATTCCAAGGGCCTGTGACCTCTGCCTTCTATCCAGGTAGAGATGCCACCTCTTCTAGAAGTCTACAGCAAGGAGAAAGCAGAGAGAATGCAGACTATTACCCATGACAGAAGCCGAATGTGAGCAAGAAATCCAACCATGCCATAATCTGTGGGGATTTCGGGATTATTTGTTATAATATCATAACCTTACCTGTCCTCAAAATGCCTGTGTGTACCATTTCTGATCATTTTTAAAATGTATAAGATAATTCCAACACCAGTGGAGCCTAGAGCTGCTTGTAATGCCAAGGAGGCCGTTCCAGCTTCCTGTACCATTCTCCTTCACTACAAAGCCACCACTTGGGAATTTTCTCCTGCTAAGTACAGAGGCAGCAAGCTCTGCTCAGCCCCAGAGCTTCAGACAGGATGAATGTCCTCAGCCTGCTCCTCCTCCAAGAGCAAGGAACAAAGACAGGCAAGTAAATATTATGGTTCCGTGTTTATTTTTAATTCCACAAAGTTCATGCATATGTAAATCACAGATGGGTTTGGGCTTCTGGGCAAGCTGCCAGGGAGGTTCTTTGGGGCCTAAATGTGGGTATATTGTCCTAACATCACTTCACATGGAGTGCTTGGCAATTACAATGCCAGAGCCGCGAGAACAAGTCCCGATCTGCTTCTACTAAGAAATTATTAAAAATACTGGCAAAGCAGAGATTGTGGTAGATTACCCTGGGAGGAACAGAGTAATTAGGGACCACTGATGCAAAACTGAAATAAAAATTGCTTATTCAAACATAGGCACTAGACAGTCACAGACTCCAAGTCAGAGACTCTGCCAGCTACCCTTAAAGAAATCCATAATGACTCCTCAGTCCTGACATAACTGTTTGTATGGGACATTTAATTTCTGTCTCAAGTAACTGGTTTTACATTGTAACACATGATCTGCTGTACAAATCATAATACATAGATTTTATGTTTACTTTAGTATAAAAGTTCATACCTAAGTGTAAGAGAAATATTGTGGTCAATTTAAGTACATAATATTTTTCTGTATTATGGGAGAAAATCAACTTCAGAATAAATCATTAGGTGCTAGAAAGATGGCTCCATGCTTAAGAATGTATACTGCTCTTGCAGAGGACCTTAGTTCAGTTCCCAGAACTCATGTTGGGTGACTCACAACCACCTGAAACTCCAACTTCATGAGATCTCATGCCCTCTTCAGGCCTCGGCAGGTATTGCACTCATGTATGTACATACCTCTACACAGACATGCATACACATAAACACATAAATAAAAGAATCTTGAAAACATTAAAAAATATAATACATCTTCATCTAATGATGTTCTCTTCTTAATGTGACAATACTATTTTACTGTATATCAGAAGTAGTAAGTTTGTTGAGTTTGGCTCTGTCAAAAAGAAAAATTTTACAATATGACTGGGCTACACCATGAGATGCATGTGTGCCCAAAAGAGTCACAATGGCTTTATTTAAGCTGAGTGTGGATCCTAGAGAACGAACCCAAGGATCCAGACAGTTCCTCGGATGTGATTTATCAGTCAAAGCAATTTGGTAGAAACCTTTCCCACAGTAATGAGTTTTCAAATTCATTATAGAACGAAATGGCAAAAGGCCACAAGGTCACCTCAGTGAAAAGACACAAGCTAGAGAGAAAGGACTTATACACCAAAACCCTTGTAGCTCTGCAGAAAGTCAGCTGTAGGGAACACAAGGGGAGATGCAGTTGTATCGTCAAACGCTAGCATCCAGGATCATCGGCACGTAAAGGCTGAACTCCAGTTAGCATCAACTGTGATGACCACTTGAAGACAAATTCAACAGTAGCCACAAGGAAGGGACAACTTAAATTTTCTTTCTTCAGAACAAGGACATCTGTTGTATCACTGACAGCAATAGGAGCAAGATGGGAAAGTTCAGAAACTAAGAGATTTTGGTGTCTTGTTAGAAATATATGGAAATCCAACCTATTTGCTCATACTACAGACCAGGGGCACCTTGCTTACTGTTTCTATAGACACATCCCTATATGTGCCCACACCCAAGGGAAAAAAGTGTGTAAGACTCAGACTCAATACTGTAATCTACATTAGTACCTTTTCAAGATCTGTTAGACAATAGTAGGGCCATTTCACTCTTGCCACCCAGCTTATATCCTACCATAGGCTTAATAGAATGTGCCTACCAAATAGCCACAGATCCTCTCCTCTCAGAGAGTAGATCTGGAGGACATAGAATACTCCCTAGCTTAGGCCACAGACCAAAGTCAAGCACTATAGTGTTTAAGAATTAAAATGAGGAAGCCATGATGTCTCTGTTCTTGGTCTTCCATTTATACTATTCTGGGTGTGACACCCTAAGTCCTTCTCTTAGGTGATAACTTTCCCTGTTGGTTCTTCAGTAGTAGTGGTGACTTGGGGTGGGCAGGAAGTTTGCACCCTCCAACACTTATAGAACTTTTAACCCACATGCCTGAGCCAGAGTCTCTGGTCTGTCACTTACTCACTGTCCATCTGGACAAGACCTTTTATTCCCTCAGGGTATTGTCACTGCAGCAGAGGGAGGTACAGATCTTATTACAAGAGTAAGAGATTAGAACTTTTTGGCCACACTGGGTACTGTCTGCTCTCTTCATTGCAAGTACTGGGAAAGGTCAGTCACGACCTCCATTATTTTTGACACATCTATTCAGGAAATTTCCTTCCCTTAAAGCCTTCCCTGGCCATCGCATTAGGGACATACAGACCTATAAGAACGTGTTAGATGAAATAGGTTTCTGATTTGTCTTATACAGAAAGGAATTCAAGATCAATACAGGAAAAGCACAGTCTCCTCAGAGTTTTTCTGTGCAGACTTATCCCATTTGCTAATGAAAGAAAGGGCTGAACGGTCTTTGTTTTTCTAGGTCTGAGGTAGCAGTGATAGGAGGGAGGAAGCTCTTGGCAGATAACATCGCTAGACAGAAAAGGTGCATTTCTTCCCATGGTTCTGGGAAATGATAATTCAGAAAGAAATTTCCCGAAATACCCATGATGAGACCAAGCACAGTGCCTCTCCCAGAACAGCTGTGACGGCTCTGATAACATCCCAGTCCTTAAGCCTTCCATCACCCAGGCTGAGCCGCTCACAAGGTGGGGATTACTGGCAAAATGTAATTGCAGAGAGGAGCAAATGTGCAAAAAGATTGCTTATCAGCTGGAGAGGGCCACTCCAGTCGTGTGCGGAGGGATTGTCATTGCATCCTCAAAATGACTTTCAGGGAGAAGCAACTACCCCTTTAAAGGGCGAGCATGAACCTTCAGAGGCAATTCCGACAAATACAGAAGATACCTCTGTGGCTGTTGGAGATGAGATTGGATGCATCCTGACCCAGGTCTGTCCACCAGAAGTTTCTTCAGTCCATCTGGACAGAACAGATATGGATTCTCTGCCTCCCTGGTATATAGGTACTGACCAACTGGCACTGTCTTTAAGAGGAAAGTAAAACTTTCCCACATACTTGCCAGGGTGGACAGGTTCTAATGCATCATCTCTCTTTCATAGGAAGAGAGAAGATGCAGAGAGCAGCCCAGCAACACGGAATGAACGGAGAGAGTGAATCCAGTGTGATTCCAGGACGTTCCCACATCTGGATTTATGAGGGCATCCGGTTTGGGGGTGAGTCTGTAGATGCTTCATATCCAGATGGCACTTAGCACTCTAGACCTGCCAACAACCATGCCATTCTGTGATCCTTTCCAATGCATGTGGAGCTCAGTGTCCTCCTTCCTATGACTAGGACATGGAGACAAGGATGATTATCTGTCACCCCAAGCTAGGTTATAGACTATGGCTTTCACAGTGATGATATTCTACTTCCTCACTATTGTCTGTTACAAAAAAAAAGAGGGGGCGAGGTGTGGTGTGAGATGGCCACAGAGGGGACCTAGTGTCAGCTAGCCAAGTGAGGCTTTGACTAACAGCTCATGAGGCTGTGGGGCCCTTGTATGGACCAACCATGAGGAATTAAATTATTTAGACAATCACAAGGAGCTTAGCTGTGATGCCCCAGTAGAATGCGGGTTGTCTACAACCAGTCTACAATCTTCACAACACCCTTCAGAGAGGCCCAGAGAGAAAGGACCCCACTGTATCCCACCTGGATCCCTTGTCATGAGAACAGTGATAAAATAAAGGCATCTATGCACACACAACCATATATGTGTACAGCAATTCTTCTCGCTAGTCATCTTGTCATTTAGGAGTCTGTTGCTAAAACCTAACTTCCTATCACAGATTTCAAGCACCAGGACATGAAGGAGAGAAGTGGGAACTACCGAAGACTACCCAAGGACCTTACATCCTTCCTTGGGCTAGTGTTGGTTTCTTTTCATTGCCCATGGGATGACTGTCTCCTGTTATAAGAGAATATGGCTGTCACTTATTTGTTGGTTAAATATGCATCAAAGATGCATGCTGGTGCCACATAGATAAAGGCTGGCATCTGTCAGTGAGTTTTATGTGCCAATTTGGCTAGGCTTTAGAATCCACTTCTTTAATCAAGCACCAACTTAGGTGGTGTAGTGAAAGTGTTTACAGATGTGGTAAATATCTATTCTATTTAAAATCCTTAAAAGTAGTCAACCACAGTACTTATAATAGGTCTCATCAAGTCAGTTTATAGTGCTTATGAGTGACACAAAGGTTTTTTTACAGGAAAGAAGGAATATATTTTGCTTAAGACTGTTCCTTCCCCTCAAGTTCCCACCCTCCTAAGCTACCCTATCAGTCTCAATATCAACCCACAATTATGTAAGCAATCCACCGACATATATCTCTTAATGTGCATGGGTGGGGGTGAGTGGGTGCATATCTGATACTGACTTCCTGCGGAGTTCTGACTGATACACCTGCTAACACAAATCAGAGTGCATACAGCCACGTTAAGTTTAGGTAACGGAGGCACTAGAAGGAGAGAGATTTTCAAGGGTAAAGAACTAGTACTGCAAAGGGATAAAAGGTAAATTCTAAAATACTGCAGGAAATTCTTAAATGTATATGTATCTAGTAACACAGAGAAGAAACACACAAGAAAGCATAGAATAAAGAAATAGACAAACCTGTGATAGGGGACCCCACACACTATAAGTGATAGAGGAAGCAAGAAGAAGACAAGTAGGGATATTTTGGGCCTACACACCACTAATCAACCAATTGGACCTTCTTTGACATTTACAGAACATTCTGCCTTATAACAGAGAACATATGTTCTCTTCAAAGGTATATCCACTCTAACACAGAACAAACCTTCTGGATCACAGAACAAACCTTAACAAAAGAAAAGGAACAAAACCATGTGAAATATGTTACTAGAAGTGATGTTTCACGTACATAATAGAGTTAAACTCACCCCAACATAGAAATACAACTAGACACTCCCAAATATGTGAAAAGTAAATAATACGTATTCATATAATTCATCAGCCAAGGAAATATCAAGATAAATCAAAAATGTTTGAATAATTGAATTTGTCAACATTTGTCAGGTGCAAACAAGATATTGCTTAGTTGAAAGTTCATGACATTAAATCCACATATAAGAAAAGAAGCAACGTCTAAAATATGCAATAAAATGTCTATCTTCCTGGGTGGGCAAATTAAACCAAAATGATATTATAATTAGGTCAGAAATTAAGAAAAGTAAAATCAAGAAAATGGAACAAAAATAAAAATGTAAATCTAGTCCTTTGAGTGGATCAATAAAATGATACATTTCTGTTAAAACAAAGCAATCTAAGAATATGTGGATGTTTCACATAAGAGTTTTGCTTCATGCTGTAGTTCTGCATACAGATGAAGTTCTGACTGTATTTTATTTTTCTAACAGAATAAATTTTGTTTGCAGTAATGGAAACACTAAAGCTGCCGGTGCCGTGAGGTCATGTGCGGTCACATTGTCACATGAGGTCTCATAGGGTCTCATGAGGTCACAAAGCCTAGGATTTTGGCAAGTGCCACTAGACTTTTCTTTCTTTCTTTCTTTCTTTCTTTCTTTCTTTCTTTCTTTCTTTCTTTCTTTCTTTCTCTCTCTCTCTCTCTCTCTCTCTCTCTCTCTCTCTCTCTCTCTTTCTTTCTTTCTTTCTCTCTCTCTTTCTTTTCTTTCTTTCTTTCCTTCTTTCTCTTTCTTTCTTCCTTTTCTTTTCTTTTCTTTCTTTCTTTCTTTCCTTCTTTCTCTTTCTTCCTTTTCTTTCTTTCTTTCTTTCTTTCTTTCTTTCTTTCTTTCTTTCTTTTTCCTTCCTTCCTTCCCCCCTCTCTCTTTTTTTCTTTCTTTCTTTTCTTTTCTTTTCTTTTCTTTTCTTTATCTACATTTCAAATGTTATCCTCTTTCCCAGTTTCCCTCCCTCCCAGAAACACCCTATCACATCCTCCCTCCCCCTGCTTCTATGAGGGTATTTGTCCACTCACCCACCCACTCCCACCTCCCCATCCTTGATTCCCCTACACTGGAGCATCTATTGAGTCTTCATAGGACCAAGGACCTCTCCTTTTATTGATGCATGACAAGGTCTATGCTACATATGCAGCTGGAGCCATGTGTACTCCTTTGTTGATGGCTTAGTCGCTGGGGGTTCTGGAGGGGGGTCTGGTTGGTTGATATTGTTGTTCTTCCTATGGGTTTGCAAACCCCTGAAACTCCTTCAATTCCTTCTTTAACTCCTCTATTAGGGACCCCATGCTCAGTGCAATTGTTGGCTGCTAACATCTGTCTCTGTATTTGTAAGGCTCTGGCAGGGCCTCTCAGGAAACAGCCATATCAGGCTCCTTTCAGCATGCATTTCTTGGCATCCACAATAGTGTCTGGGTTTGGTAATTGTATATGGGATGAATCCCCAGGTGGGACAGTCTCTGGGTGGCCTTTCCTTTAAGTTTCTGCTCTATACTTTATCTCTGTATTTGCTCCTGTGAGTATTTTGTTCTCCTTCTAAGAAGGACAAAAGCATCCATACTTTGGTCTTTCTTTGTATTGAGTTTCATGTGGTCTGTGAATTGTATTTCATGTTAGGTGGAAGAAATGGAACCTGAGAACCTGGGCTACAGATGTCTGCTTGCTATGCACCAGTTAAATAGTTTATCTTGTCAAACAACACAAAAACAAAAGAATGAAAAAGCTGATGGACTTTTGTCTCAGTCTAGAGCACTTGTGTTGGTCTTTCCCAGTTGGGGTCTCCCAGAAAATCCTTCATATTGAATGCTGGCACTGCACTGTCCTTAACCTCACACTACTGGACCTCCATTGGCTTTCAGTGGGTCATGGTATGGTATCTGTCTTTATTCCATTCTAAGCAGGTTTTCACCAGTGTGATTCCATTTGTTTGCCTAAGTGCAAAAGGACAGAGCCGAGGCAGAACTCAGGCTTATTGTCTTCATGCTTGCCCTTTATGGATGGGGTACCCATAAAACTATAGGAACTCCTGTGATGCTCTGACCATGGTCCTCAGTAAGACCCAATGTTTCTGTAATACATAAACTGCTTCTACATAAACTGGAACCCAGAATATGGGTAATGTGTCAAAAACTTGACCCTTACTCCCAGTTGTTGAGTAATGCCAATGCAGACCTCTAGGGTTCTGTTTTTACTGTACTGAGTTCTGGGACGGTAATACATTCTATTCAGGTACTCAAAGCAGGTAACCATGGCATTCCACAGTGGCTTTGGTTGTAGGCTCCCCAGTCAGAATGCCTACACTCACTTATAACCTGAACCACCACTTGGAAGGTTCCACTGTGGGGGAAGATGAAGGAAGGATAAGGAGCCCTGTTGTTTAGATGTGGAATGAACTGGGAAGTACTTGTAAACATCAACCAACTCCACTCCAACCATCAAATATCAGACCAGTAAGTTATCAGCTCAGCTCCTAATAATAATTGTATTTTGTGCCACGGACATCCCTGTTCTTCTTGTTTCATGCATGCAAACATTGCATGGTCCAACCTGTACCTACAAGAGAATCTCCGAATTCCTTTGCCATAGGATGTTCTGTAGCATATTTTCCTCCTTCTGTGTTTAATCAGTGTGTGTTCTGATGTTTATGCTAGAAATAAAATCTAAGTCAATTCAGTGAATATTCTAACCATGCTAACTTTTGTCCAGCAACTGGGGAGATAGTTCAGTTAGTAATGTGCTTACTGTGCAAATCCAGGGGCTCAAATTCAATCCCCAGAACCAATGAAAAAAGATGAGAGCGTGGTCGTGCATGCCTGTGACCCATGGGATGCAGAAGGAGAATAGACAGATCTCTGAGGCTTGCTGGCTAGCCAGCTCACATTCTTCTCAAACGATGTTTCAGTAAGAGATGCTCTGCACAAAAACCAAGGTGATAGCTTGTGAAGCAGAATAATGGCTGAGCCTGAACTTTGCCCTCCATATACATGTGCAGAAGCACTTGCAAGCACAACGTATATGTGCACTTGCACACACACACACTCACACACACACACCTTCTTTGGGGGTCTGTCTTCTGCTTCAGTTATTGCCAGCCTCTGTTCAACATTCATATCATTACAAGTTCCTACAGGAACATCTCATTATCACGCCTGTCACCAAATGCACCTCTAATAAAAATATGGGACAGACAGAATGTAGCTAACCCTGCTTGGCACATCTAAGATGTTTCACACAGACACATGCCCATCAGTCACCATGAAGGCATATTCTCAGAAGTGCTTACCTGTAAATGCTTTGGCACCTCCAGGTGGCCTCCATGGCCTTCCTGGTCATGTTCCTTGTCCCCAGAAAACTCAAGCAGGAGCTTAACAAGCTGAAATACAGATGCCTCCCATTTTTGACAACCTGACAGCCCTTGAGTCTACCATGAACATGTGTTCCTAGCAGACCTTTAATACATGGGGAGGAATGTGTATTTTCATGAATACATTTTCCTTTTACAAGTCTTGCATTTCACACCATCTGCTGATCTGGGCACTTCTCTTACTGCCAGTCAGCTTAAATTTTATTTTTAGATGCCAGCATTGGGCAGAGCATGAAAACCCTCCAGGCTACATTTTCAGACATTCTAAACAAAAAAAATTCAAGAGCCTTTGAAGACCTAATAAGAGTGGATCATGTCAGAAGCCAAAGCCACTTAAGATCACTCGGTTGTTTCATAAAAGGAGAAACAAATCTAATGTAAATGGATAATCTAAATGCACAGACTCTAATAATGGAGGACTCTGTGACAGGGTCATGCACACTGGTCAGGGAGGTTGGCTATGGCTGGGCAACTGTGAGGAACAGAGGAACAGGGCAGCATTCTTAAGGAAGCATGGCAATCAAAGCACAGGGTAAGCACCCCTCAGGAAGCTCTGCTCTTTCCTTAGTCTTCTTGGAATATGGACAAAGGGGAAAAAAAACAACCAGAAAGCACAGAGGTACTACTGCAGGAAAACCATGAGTCAGCAGGCTTGGATAAAATAAAACAGTCTCCTTTCATGAACAGTGGTCTGTCTTTGCAGAACACAGACCCTAGCCAGGCACCAAGATGTGAGCTGTAGGGAAGGTTGACCACCACATGATTGGGAAATTTCCATAAGTTTTACTAGACACGCTTGGAAAATGTTAAGTAGACTGCAGTAGCCAAGGCAGGGCACTGACGACATGTGCATGTGCCTACATTTCCCAGACACTCACGACAGACAGGGATGTGGATGTGTCGCTTGAAATGGAAGCATCTGCTTAAATTCCAGAAGACATTCAGACACTTTCCGGCATCACGGGAATCAGAGATGAGTAAGGGTAACAGCCCCAATCCTCACTGTTAGAGTAGAGGTGTGGAGACCAGTTAGGTTAAATCGATGGGGGACTTCACAGGCATGCTTATTTTGAGACTTGAGGAACATGGAAGATGAGGTACAGTTCCACAAAAGGAAGCTCACTCTGGAAGCTGCATTCTCCAAATCTTGGAAGAAAACAAATACCTATGCTGAGTAAGAAGATGACAGCAGTGACTGCTCAAAGACTGTGTAGGGTGATGCCTGCTCTACTTGATGTGAAAGTAAAATTGATAGTTAGTATTCTGCCATAGACCACAGGCCACCTCTGTCTACTGCTTGTTTCTATAAACAACTTTCTTGAAGCTCAGCCACACCTGTCGGCATGCATATTCCGTGCTTGCGGCTGTTCCAGGAGCAAGGCTGAGCAGGCCTGTTACCAGATGGGCCATGACCTGAAAATATTTGCTCCATAGCCATTCCCAAACAAAACACAGAACACCTATTCTAAAGAAACATGCATCTTTCTATGTGGCAAAGGGTTTTCTTTTCTTTTTTTTTTTTTTTTTTTTGGTTTTTGGTTTTTCGAGACAGGGTTTCTCTGTATAGCTCTGGCTGTCCTGGAACTCACTTTGTAGACCAGGCTGGCCTCGAACTCAGAAATCCACCTGCCTCTGCCTCCCGAGTGCTGGGATTAAAGGCGTGCGCCACCATGCCCGGCAAGGATTTTCTTTATGAGCCCTGATAACAAAGTCACTGTTCAGCAACTGGCAAGACCCAGAATTGTTGTAAAGAGGCATTGCCATTCTGAAAGGCATGGAACATGGCAACCTAGTTAGTAGACAGGTACATTATGAAGGAAATGGGTACCCTTGTGAGTTGTTAAGCCTGGGTGGAGCCTCTCAGAGAAAAACATGTTCCTGTCTGCAAGTATAACTGAGAATCATTAATAGTGTCAGGGATTGGTACTTGCTCATGGGATGGGTCTCAAGTTGGGCACCCTCTCCCGCATCTGCATTTCTTAGAGAAAGGATCAATTTTGGATTGAAAGTTTTGTGGGTTGGTTGGTATCCCTCTCATTCCACTGACATTCCAGTCTAGATACAAGAAGTGGCCTCTTCAGGTTCCATATCTCCAGTATAGTAAGTCACACTAAGGTTACCCCCATTGATTCTTGGGCACATGTCGCTTACAGACCTCTGAGTAGATGTTCAGATATTTGCGGGTTTTCTTTCTTTTTTTTTAAGTCCTATCCACAGAGTTATGGATGGGTCTAGTTACATAAGCCCAATGACCTGAGTTCAGGCCCCTAGAACCCACCTAAGAGCTAGACACAGTAATAATCCAACTGCCCCCGTATCAAGACAAGAAATGGAGACAGGAGAAGTGACAGAGCCTGTCGGTACCAAGGCAGAAGGCAGGGCCCATACCTGAAATTGTCTGCTGACTTGCATACACCTGTCTTGGCATGCCTGCTTGAACACATGAACACCCCCCTTATGCACACACCAGATATCACACACACACACACCACACCCTGCCCCTCACTCACAGACCCACATCACACCACACTCATTTTGATAGAAAGTGCTGAGATGTAGAAATTTCTTGAAACATCTCTGCTGGATGATGACCTGGGAACTGACATCAACTTTTAACACATTTCAAAATTTGTAACAAAACCACAATTTAGTTAGAAAAATGTTTAATAAATTAGTTTTGAAGTCAGATATGGTGGTGGAGCTGCCTATAATCTCAGCATGTGGAAAGTGGAAGTAGGGAGATCAAGAGTTCCAGGTTACCCTTGGCTACGTGGGAATTTGAGGACACTCTGGGCTACATCAGACACAGTCTCAAAACAAAACAAACAATTTATTTTCATGGAGAAATTAAACTACTCTCTATGCTTACTTCTCAGACAATGTAATCTTACTTGTTGCTGGACTTCTAACTGTAATTGTTCTGTTTGATATAGAACAATGCAGTGTGAAACACAATATGATTCATTCCCTAACTGCTGGAGGAAATGACTACAGATGTTGTGATAGATGCAAAATATTTTCTCCCAACTAAAAATCTTGGATGGTGGCTCTCTCATAACTTTAAAAGCTCAATATTTGTATTTTAGTAAAAACTAAGCCAGAGAAAGTGGTGGGATGGTAAAGCTATAACCTGATAAGGGGCTGTTGCTCAGTGGGCATGTGACCACACCCTCAGACAAAGGCCACACATCCCCACATCCCCAGTCCAATCTGTTGCTCTTCGTCTTCCACACACAGGTCACAGGTGGATAGAGAAGCTGAATTGTGGGGCAATGGGCTATACACAGACAGCCTGTTGCTTAAAGCCATGACCCAATCATGAACTAGGACCTGGGCTCATGCTTTGGGCTCATGCTTTCTTAACTCCAGGATGAAGGTTTCTGCCATGACACACCATGCTGCTGCAACGAGAGGAAACTGTGGCTTCAGTTCTGTGAGATTTAGCAAAATTATACTTTACAGAACAATGCAGCTTCTATATGCATTCCTATAGGAAGCAAGTAATATTTCTAAGTTCTATAAGCTCAACATTCTACATACAACAAACAGGAGGTTTATAGATCCAGCAGTGATGTCTTCTGGGAGCCTGAATCTGAAGGGTCTTGCAGGGAAACATGGGTGGCAGAGAAAGGAAAGTGGACCTACTGTTAGAGCTCACTCACAGATACCCAAGTACCCAGGACATACTTGTAGTCACTGAGGACTTCCAACAGGTGACACCTAAGCTTGCTCTTAAGTACCTGCTAAGTGTCAATGCTGGAATGCTCCATAGAGAGCAGAATAGCTGTAACAGAACAGAAAGATTGACAAGGAGCTCAGATCCTATGCCAAGGAGTTGATGGACAGGCTGTAAGGCCATTGGGGATATATTACACAGGGCTTGTTGTTATCTCAGCCCCAAAAGACTATTTTATTCTACCAGTGGTTAAAAAGGAAAAGAAGGCACTGAAATGGTTATAGACTGGTCTTTAGGTGGACATGCAATGAGGCTGAGCTATTACAAAGACCTGGACAGAAAGAAAGTACCCAGACACACAGCAAGACTGAGAGGAGACAAAGTGCCATGGTGGAGGGAGAGTGAGGAACGGCCTAAGATCCAGCAGTTGGGAGGATGATGAGCTGGGAAGGAGCGAAATGAAGAGGTAGTGTTGCCTTTCACAGACATGAAAGAGTCACAAGCTGGGAAGTACTGAGTTGAGTTTGGGGTCCCCTGTTGAAGTTCCTGTGGAGTGTAGGCTGACTGATAATGAAGGCATATACTTAACTTTGAAAGTATAGAGCAACCGACTTGTAAACCACATGCAAGTCAGAAGGCCAGCCATAAATGGAAATCTTTACTTTGAGACGTTATAAATATTAGATTTAAAACCCTTTAAATAATAAAACATAATTTCAAGTTTGCCCCCAAATAAACTTCAGGAAGTTTGTAATATTCCTGTAAAAATGTGCCTTAACACCAGAATAAGAAACCTATCCGCTTCTTGGTCTCTTCACCTATGTTCACGGAAGCCTTGAAATTTCCCACAGGAGAGAGCTCTAGCAAGGAAGGGAAGTCAAAGCCTTAGATGAATTTGGAAGTCTATGCATAAGACAATTTATGGCTGATTGGCAATGCCACAACAGCCTTTGCAGCCATTAAATGAACAGAAAAGCAGACATAGAATGGGAAAGATGTCCAAGGGGGGATTTTAATGCCTGCAAATCATACAAGAATGAGAAATGCCTGGCTTATGGCAGAGATACCACTGAAGGCCACTTTAGGCCAGTAGGGTGTGGAGACCCTGACTACTCTGGGAGCAGCTGGCCACATACTGGGAGGTAAAGTCCATGGTCTCTGGCCCATGCTAGAAAAATTAGAGGTAAAAAGGTTAAACTTCCAAGGTGGGAAAGGTCAAGAGGGAAGAGAGAAGAGAAGATGAAGACAGGTCAAGCCATGCAGTGAATGCAGTTTAACTGGTATCTTGTCAGTGTTTCCACTTTTTTGCTGGAAAGGCTCCAGTGATGACCCCTAAGTTCTATATTATCAAAGGTATCACCAATAAAGCCCATTTTCCTGGGCCAAGACCAAACCAAGCTAGGCTGGCCCATGGAATTTCAAGGCATTGCAGACATGAGCTGTGGTTCTTGAAGATGTCTGACAAAGATTCCAAGAGGAGGGTATTCAAAATGGCGATAGTCACCTGTTCCACTTGCCATCAAACACCTCACCAGCATTTGTTGGGATAATGGGGTTACCATGCATTGCACCTGCACAGGTAGGTATTGGGATTCCAGGTTACCTCAACATCTCCACCAACACCCACAATTTTAATTCAACATTTGCCTGATGCTCTGGCCCCCTTAAGGGATGTTATGTGGGGATACTTTTCACTGGGAGTGCCACCATGAAATTATCCACCTCACTGGAGTCTAGATCATCTCCAGAAGACTGCATCCCCTTAAAGGTTCAGGCCTGCCTGAGAGACTGGTCTATATTCATAAAACCCATCTCCTTCTGCCTTATTAATAGGTCTAATAGAGGCTGCCTTTCACTGACAGTATTTTGAGTGAAACATAAGGCAATTTTCTCTAGATTGGTGAGCCCAGTTCCTGCAATAATATTCTGAAACTGCCTCTGTGTATGTAGGACATTAAACCAGTGTTGTTTCCTGCCTGGCTAAGTAGATAAAATACTGGCCCAGAGATAGAAGTTATAGGGCTATATGAAAGTAAACCTCCAGCCATTCTTCCTACTATGGGTCATGTTAACTCAATGAAGGAAGTTCAATTTCAGTTCCCTTTTTCTTCCAATGACCAGCAATCCCAGATCCTTGAAATCCTACTTACACATCCCATTTCTTCAATCACCTTTGTGTCTTTCTTCTGGTTACTCTATAATATTGTACATTTGTAGAACTCAGATGATTTAAATTGCATGGAAAGATCTGGATTGTCCTGAAGATAATAAGCTAGTGACATAAACGTCTGAGGAAGTTTGGATTGTTGTCCTTTGTGGCAATTCAAATGAGAGTTACTCCCTGTCTTAGTCAGGGTTTCTATTCCTGCACAAACATCATGACCAAGAAGCAAGTTGGGGAGGAAAGGGTTTATTTGGTTTACACTTCCACATTGCTTTTCATCAGCAAGGAAGTCAGGACTGGAACTCAAGCAGGGCAGGAGGCAGGAGCTGATGCAGAAGCCATGGAGGGATATTCTTTAGTGGCTTGCCTCCCCTGGCTTGCTCAGCCTACTCTCTTATAGAACCCAAGACTGCCAGCCCAGAGATGGTATCACCCACAAGTGGCCTTTCCCCCCTGATCACTAATTGAGAAAATATCTCACATCTGGATCTCATGGAGGCATTTCCCCAACTGAAGCTCCTTTCTCTGTGATAACTCCAGCCTGTGTCAAGTTGACACAAACTAGCCGGTACACTTCCAGAGTCTCATATGTTTGAATACTTGGTTCTCAGTTGGTAGAAAACTTTCCCAACTATTCGGGGAAAATTCTCTTTCTGTGATAAAGCATGCAAGCAAGGCAACTTATTAAAGAGTTTAAGGGCTTGTGGTTTCAGAGGGTTAAAGCCTATGGCTCATGATGGGTAGCATGGCAGCAAGTGGGCAGGTACGGTGTTGGAACAGTAGCTATGAGCCCACATCTTAAAGCACAACCATAAGGCAGGAAGGGTTGTTAGGGAATGGCAAGGGATTTTGATACCTCAAAGCCCTGCCCCCATAATGACATACCTCATCCAACAAGCCACACCTCCTAACCCTTCCCAAACAGTTCCATCAATTAGGGATCTTATTCAAACACATGAGCCTATAGGAGCCATTCTCATCCAAACCACTACAAGGTGAATCATGGGGCCAAGCTTTGAGGCTTAAAACCTCTCTTACCACTTCCAGTGTGGATCAAAATGTGAGCTCTCAGCTGCTGCTCCAGCCATGCCACCATGCCTCCATCATAGACATTAACCCTTGGAACCATACTCCCAACTAAAACTCTTTCTTTTATAAGTCGCCCTTGATCATGGTGTTTTATCATGTCAATAGAAAAGTAACAAACTCTTCAGAATTACCTTCAATGGATACCAGAACTAACTGATAGATATTTAACAGCCAGCAGAGATGCTTAAGGAGGGTGAGTATCACAGGGGAGAAATATCCATTTCCTTGGCTTGTAATAGTGAAGACATTACCTGCTGTGTCTCTACATCTGTTTAGACATTTGTGAGCTCCATTGTCCCACATCTCAGGGCTTTAGTTACATGTGTACACATTTACTATGTACCTTCAGTGATGGAGCATAAGAACTTGTAAAAGACCCAAGTTCTGCCACAGAGAGTTCTTCCCAAGGTCCATGGAATATGTGGCAGAAGTGAGCAAGGAAGACACAATGACACATACACATGCTGACCTCTGATATGCTATGTTCCATGAAAGATGAGAATCAAAATGGATAACAGGTTTTATGGAAGAGTGGAGTATGGACACCTCATTCCTTCCTCTTCCATCCCTACATCCATATCTACCAATGGCCACTTAGGGCAGGGTACTGATTCTGTCCCCACCTTAACTCTACTTCTTTTCTACACAGAAGCAGGCTTGTCTTCTGGGAATGGTGCTAAAAGGAGAGATGTAAAAAAGAATGTTCAAAGATTAGAATGAAAGAGTTCTCTCCATATAGTACTTTAAACTATAGAATTAAAGTACTCGGGGAAATCACCCTGGGACTGGGATCTCAGATAGTGTACACTGTAAACAACTCCCTCACTGTTAGCATCTGCAGCTTCTATCTCATCGCAGGTCCCTGTCTTGAGCTCTAGCTTGAGGCTCAGACATAAAACACAAGGCAGATTTTTAAGAAGTTTCTAAGAACTAGATATTTGCATTTTACCACGTGGAGAATACATCACATCTTCTCAGCCTGGGAATTAACTAGAATACATAGAACACAGAAGAAACAGGAAACACAGAAGCCATTTATATTTTCAATATGAAAGAGTGCAGTGAGTATCAAAGGCAGACAGGCAACAGAGTGTAGGCCAAGAAAAGACACAGAAGGGGACATTCATGGAGGAGCTGACAGGCAGATCCAGGAAAAGGAACCTTGCTATTCAGGACCTCACTTGGGTGTGTGAAAGTTGAACCCAAAGGCTCACAGGGACAAACTAGGAAAGGTGTGAGGAGTGAGGCACACTGATACCGAGATCTTTATCTAGATACCATGAGCATCTGAGCTGGCCATGGTGAACCATGATGATGACCTGTGGCAGTCAGGAGCCAGCTCTTGGGAATTGGTGCTTTCCTTCCACTGTGAATTCTGGGATTGGAACTCAAGTCCTGATGACAGTAGTTCAAGCACCCAAAGTGCCCCATTGCATTTGTGACCATGAGGAGGGCTGGTGGCAGCAACATGGACAGTGTGGACCTCATAGAGATAGGCTATGTTGGAAGCAGAAACAGAGCTGCTGGGGGTGGGGAGTATTCCCACTTGGTAAAGGCCCTTGCCACACAAGCCTGATAGTGAGTTCCATCCCCCAAAAACCAGAGAGAAGAAAAGAGCTGACTCCTGCCTTCAATACATGCACAGGGCCCATCTATGCCTGCATTCAAACACTCATACCATGTACACAAATACAAATAAACTAATAGAATAATAATAATGAATTATAATAATAAAATTAAATAGAATTCTTTTTCAAGAGGATACATTAAAAGTAAGCAGGACACCATCTCTAACCTTTAAGGCAATAAAACTATAATCGGTGATAAATGTGAAAATTACACACAACAAAAAGGCATATTGTCAAAAAACCCATCACTACAACCAACAACAAAAGTTTTTCTAAGCAAAACAGGAAATGCAAATGAAGTTTAAACTATGTAGAAAGATGTTAAGGGGCCTATCAAAGACTATGAGTTTTGTAATTATATAGTTGCGAAAAATATGAGTTATTTAACACAAAACAAAGCAAAGGAAAACTGAGATAATCATGAAGAAAAACACAAAATAAAATAACATAAACTGGAAAGCAACAAAATAATGTGTACATCCAAAATTCCCTATTTGGAGCAATAAAATAATCAAAATGTTATCTGGATGGATCTAAAGTTGGAATACGGACAAGAGATTCATGAAGAAGTCTCTAGCCAGGGAAAAATAAATAGAAATATAAAAAATGAATTCATTAATAGATTCCTCAATTTGGAATGAGAAGTTGGTATTTATAAGAGAATATATTTTACCAAAACAAACATCTGTGGAGAGAGTAGATAAGCGGAAACATCTTTACAGGAAAAATAGAAGATGGTATCTCATTAAATCTAACCCAGTCTAAGCTAATGCACTAAGCACTGTAGTTTAAAGTTTGTGAATGAGAAAATCATGCAGAGCCAAGGGCAGTGATGGGATGTTTACTTTTGCCATTCTCAAGACAGATGCAAATTCCTCAATAACTCTCCAGCCAAAAAAAAAAACAGGTAGAAAATTAAGGATTAGCATAGTATATCTCCATAGGGATAATTATAGATTCCCAAGGTTTATTCAACACTATGGAAGTAGGGAATTGTAGAGTCTTGCCCACACTGGGTACACAAGTGTTTTGGTAACAGTTCAAGATTCCTTCTTTAAAGAAAAGGCGAGGGATAAAACCATCTGCAAATAAAAGAAAATGATTCCTTCCTTCCAATTATAAACTTCTCTTGGCTTAACCCTGAAGCTAATCTCTGTTTAGAAGAAAATCCGCCCTACTAAACTAAATGTTAAACCAGATGGTCTACCTCACAGTCTTGAGGCTGGATGTTTTTCTCCTAGAGGTAGCCTGAACACCAGCTGAAAGAGAATGAGGAATTTGAATTGTAAAGTGATCCACTTGACAATGCCATTACTGTTTGTCTGGAGAAAGCAGGTCAAAGGAGAAAGATCTATAGACACCAAGAAAGGTCATGAGTGGTGGTGTGCGTGTGCACACACACACATACTAGTACACCTAGTAGATGTATGTATGTATGTATAATACTAAGCATGCATTCAGTATACAATTTGGGGAAAATAAGAATTTTTTTTAGATCAAACCACAGAAGTTGTGATTAGAACATTCTTGATTTTGGATGGGTCCTACTGGTATAGCCACTATCCTCATGAGACGCAGAAGAAATGAAGATGCAGAGAAGAAATAGCATGTGAAGAGGCATAGATTCATGGAGCCCGAGTCTAATGAACAACTGATCCCCACTGGATGCAAGAACACTCACATAAATAGATTTTCATTCTGAGTCTCTAGAGGTGACAGAACCTACCAATGCTTTGTTTTTTGTGTCTATGGGAGAATAAGCGTGAGGTTTTATGGATTTCTAACTTCAAGAACTGGCATTTGTAGCGATTATGTTGCAGTGGCCCTTGGGAAATGATGCTGTATCTTAGCTGGCAGTGGTGGGAGAGATGCAGAAAGAAGCCATTGCCTGACCTCAAGACTATACACCAGGATTCAGAGTGTCGAGTCTCTCTAAGCAGGGTACCACAGGGCTGGAGAGCATGAGGAGAAAGCAACCTTCCTCCAGGTTGGTTGAAAGATGCAGTGAGCTTCTTAGGAATTAAGAACTTCAGAAAAAAATGCCAAAGGGGGTCCACGCCACCCCACTGGCAAGTCAGTCTCTATGCATTCACTCCGGCACTGATGCTTTTGTGCCACCTACAGATGTTCATTTGTGAAGCTGTTCCTGAGGGTTTCCAAAGTCATGCTGTCAGAACCCAGAGGAGTTCAGATTCTTGGGGATTAGCAGACTTCTTGTCAGTGAGGTGTGGACTTGGAAAACCCAAGTTGCATGAAGCTTGCCATCTTGGATCTGAGGAGAGCACACTACAGAATGGATAATCAAAACCAGACTTCAGCTCAGAGTGTCTCACACATGTGAGACCCACCTCCTTCCCTATTCAGCTTTGACTGTGACTTGATTGCCCAGAGTATTTTTATGTTTCATTTCTCTTAAAGTCTGTGAAACCATATAAACTAAGTAAAACTACAGTATTATTGCTATTGCTATTTATTGAGAGCTAAATACTACCCTGGCTTGATAGTGGGCTGTTTATATACAGTATCTGCCATTGTTATTATTGGAATCTGAAATTTTTCATAGGCTTGGACATCCAGTACCTGGAAGTCAGGTGACAGAGTTACCTTGGGAAGTTGTGGAATGTTTAGGAGATTTGAGCCTAGCTGGCCAAAAGAGGTTTGTTGGGACAGGCCTTTAAAAGTCACAGCTAAGCCTTTGACGAGGGTGTGCTCTTTGCTTCCTGGTGCCATACACTCTTCTTACCAAGAAAAACACTATGCCTCCCCTGTTTTCATGATAGACAGATTCCCTGAAACTCCCTGAAATAACATGATTCTGCCAAGTATTGTGATCACAGCACTGCAAAAAGCAACGAATACAATAGCCTATGTACTCAGCACCAAGGCCAGCAGCCATACCACCTCATTAGCCATTTCTGTTGATACTGTCCAGGTGACAACAGAGGCTCATACTACTTGGGTAGCTCATGAAACTTACCTGCTGTAGGAAGTTCATAAAACTTACAAGGTTCACATGTCCCCTGCCTACGGTTGTATGTGCCGCAAATAACTGCTAGTGAGAAGAGACTCTTCTATGATGCAACTTCCTACATGTTCCATAAGGAAGCCCATTGATGTTACTTTTGTGAGTTATTATCTATATGCTTTTTGGTGATGCAGCTGCTCCTGTAAATAACATCCATGTTCCTGGGAGTAACCCTAGTGATTTCATTAGTTCACAAAGCTGGAACTGGGTGGTCTTTCTCTGGTATGTGATCAGTGCCCTATATGGAAGTGAATCAGCATTTTTCTCTTATTGCCGATACATACAATACTCTGAACCAGAGATTTGAGTTTACTAACAGTTCCCTAGCACCAAGACTGAAGGAGAGGAAAGGAAGTGTATAATAGGCTGGAGGGAGAATTTGGGTGTATCACCTGCATATCCACCACACACAGGTTTAAGGCAGAAGTGAGACCTAAACCCAGAAACTTCCTGATATCATGAAGCTTTTTCTGCCCAGGTCCTATGCTCCTTGTTATTTCAAAATGTTAATGAACCTCAGAGAGGAATTTCAGCAATGGTGAACCCAAGCCTTGAGTCTCTCCACCAAGGTCTCTCATCTCTCAGGAGATGTGAAGTTGAGGATAGGTTTTCTCATTTTCTGATAGCTCCCTCTGTCATCGGCCTATCCAAATTACTGTATATATTGGGAATGTTGTATATCTACCAATAAGCCATTATTACCAATCCTTGATGTTTTAAGTGCTATGTGCTTGGTTCAGTTAATTATTTTTTATTTCCTTGCTTCATCATTTCTGCTGCCGTTGGAATGAATGATCTAACTATCTACTCTGTCTTTCACTGAATAAAATGGGTTGAATGCATCCCTACAACATGGTCAGTCAGGGGCAAGGGCTACCATCTTCTTGTTCTTCTTGTTCTTGTTCTTCATCTTTTTCTTCTCCTTGTTCTTGTTCTTGTTCTTGTTCTTGTTCTTGTTCTTGTTCTTGTTCTTGTTCTTGTTGTTCTTCTTCTTCTCCTCTTCCTCCTCCTCCTCTTCCTCCTCTTTCTTCTCCTCCTCCTGTTCCTCTTCCTCCTCATCCTGCTTCTGCTTCTTCTTCCTCTTCCTCTTCTTCTTCTTCCTCTTCCTCTTCCTCTTCCTCTTCCTCTTCCTCTTCCAATTGTCTCCATTTCTTTAGTTCATTAGGCTCAGACACAACTCTGTCTTTCCAAACTACCCTCAAGAGTCATGTTCAACTCTAGAGAGGACTCCTCATGATTATTGCAGTTCCCCACCCCCCAAGGACAAAAGATTAATACATATAACAAAAGCTTCATTCTGTGTTCAGCTTCACAGAAGAAGGGGAGAAACATATGAGCCCTTACTGACAATTCTCATCTTCACATTCCCTTCTGTGTGTTTCAAAGAATAATGACCAAGGTTTCAGTGAATATCACAAGTCAGAGTACATCACAATCTTCCTCCACTTAAAGCAAACCTTTGGAATTATCAGAGCTGTAGATATTTACAAGGGACAAACCAAAGACACATGAATTAGTGGAGATGGGAGGAAAATCACTCCAGGCTTGTCAAATAAAATGCCAGTGAATGGTGAAGAGCAAATTCTGATAGAACTGTCAGTATAACTTGTGTGCAGAGAATCATTCTCTTAAAGAATGGAAGTTGCACAGTCCAAATGCTAAAACCAGTAGCAGGATAGACATGGTTCACAAATTACAATCTTGCTTTATTTTTCAGGAAATCCATCTTTCATGCACCCTTTATCAAATCTTTAAGAACAGGACAGTGTTCTGTCCCACAACACACACACACACACACACACACACACACACACACACACACACACACACATGATACATAAAGACCTTAGGGACAATTGGTAGAAGAACAAATGTAGACCTCATTCTAAAATAGGCTGCTAACTACAAACATGAAATCTGGCCTCAAACTCTTGGGTTTTCACTCTAGAAATTGCTGGAACATTTTTAGTGTGATTTTTATGCTCTGATGTCGGAGTTACTGTTGCTCACTTTTTCTGTCTCCCCCATTGGCCAAGGTGGAACTTGTCTTTAGCCAAAGCAGTGCCATGAGGGTGGAGTGGGGAGGAAGAGGGAAGAGAAGAAAAGAAAACGAGATTTGTTCTCACATTTGCTCCCAACTTTATTCGCATGACCTACTTTTTCACAAAACACACCTATTTTCTCTTCTTCCCTATTCCAATCCCCCTCTTCTTCCAAAACCAAATGCCTTCAGATCACATAAGCAACCATTTACTAAAACAAGATATGAATTAGACTCAATCCATACCTTTGTAATATAAAGAATATTTTTTCCTTGTGGAAAGATAATATTTGGTACTTCTTTTTGAAAACAAAAAGGAGGACAGAGATCCAAATTCCTGGTAATTAGTCTCCTCCACACCAGAAACTGGGCAGCTGGTAACCTGCTGTTTTTCCTTTGAGCTGCTCAGATTAGACCTCAAATGCAATTTAATTCCAGACACCAATAGACACTTCCTGAATTACACTTCATCTCAGTTACAAAACAAATCCACATTGCCATTGATTCCAGACTCGCCACAGACAATTGTTCACATTAGATGCAGTGAAAACGCTCTACGTTTTCACAACTTAAATATATTAAAGCTTCCACAGTGTCAAAGATTCCTGTACCAATTTCCCTGATATCTGAGTAATCCTGTTACAAACCAATAAGCAGTCCTTAGCTCATCTTTTTTCATAAATATGGATTCTCATATAACCGACTTACTTAAATAAATCTATATTCAAATTTCCCCCCTCTCCCAAGGGAAAGGGGAAGATATATGAAATGAAAATTCAGAATGGGCTGTGAATGCCAAGGAAGTAAAGATTCAATAAGAGTGACTAAAATTCAAATACAAAATGTAGCCGTGGTGCATAGATAGGGATGCCTGAAGATTTCTTGAAGTTGCTTAGGTATTGTGGGAACTGTCATGAGGACCTCTAAAAGTGAAGAAAATGGAAAGGCAAAATACATATTTAAGATTCAAGAGTGCTCACAGCACAAGCTTCAGTGTTGGACCACTACTTTTGGCTGTGAGGCAAGACTCCAGTCTTCCCTTCTTTCATTGGCTGCTTACCCGTCCACTCCTCAGACTCAGTCAGGATGCAGCCAGCTAACAGGGGAATGGTTGTCCCATCTTGCCTTTCCTGACTTCATTTGCTTACTTTGGTTTAAAGGTAAGCAAAAATGACTTGTTGTTTTCATGTTTTAGGAATTATAACCAAACACTTAGTATCCAACAAGTAACAGTAGAATTGTTTTCTAGTCAATTGTGAAATGCTAGAAGGTTATGGTAGTTTTACTAAAGTGAGCATG
This sequence comes from Mus caroli, assembly GCF_978045245.1. Taxonomy (NCBI): domain Eukaryota; kingdom Metazoa; phylum Chordata; class Mammalia; order Rodentia; family Muridae; genus Mus; species Mus caroli. The sequence goes on along the minus strand of NW_028227270.1, from coordinate 52,624,959 downwards.
TAAAAATAAGCATTCATAGGTGGGAAATGTAAGAACTTTTGCTCAGGTGCCTGCTGCTTTGTAGTTCCTTCCTATCTTTATTTTGGAAGTCTAGAATATGGTCATAATCACAGGTTCCATAAACATTCATAAAAAAAGAAAAAAATATTTGAAACACAGTAGGAAAAGAAAAAGAAAAAAATTAATTCATATTTATAGGTAATATATAAAATTATTTAATAAATATAAATATGGAAAAACCCATTCTCCATCCTTATAATAATTTTCTAGAAATAAATCATACATTTAAATTGAAAAAAAAGAAAAAGAAAAAAACTACAAGAACATATTCCCAAGCAGAGTAAATTAGTGACCAATTGAAACTCTTCTCTTCCTCCCCCACAAACAGTGATACGTTCAAAATTTGTTGCTTCTTTGTCCTGTCTCTTCTCCTGTCCATCCTTGCTTCTTCCTTCTCTCCTAGATACTGCAGGTGTAGTGGCAGCCTTACATGGATAGATCCTTAGATCCTGCAGAGTATACAGGTCTGTAGAGAGGAAGCTGGGCATGGTGGTGTCTGATGTGGGAGACTGGCTTTACAAGAAGATTAAGAATCATAGAAGCTATTATTTTTGCAACTATTGGTCAAAAAACCACACATATGTGCTGGATGAATGTGACCAGCAGCTTCCTAACTGCCAGGCTGGCCTTAAAGTCCTACTGCTGTGTCTTTTCCATTATGGCGGACCATATCTCTGTTGGGACTGTAAGCCAAAATAAACCATTTCTCCTCTAACTTGATTGTTAAGGACATTTTATTACAGCAATAGAAAGCTATATTAATAGTAGTATGTATAACAACAAATGCAGCTGTCAATATGTGGACCTGACATTGATATGATGCTGACATCCCAATAGCAAAACCAAACAAAACCAAAAAGTCCCCAATGCCTAAATGTTACCTCTAAACTTTCTCCACTACAAAGAATCAGAGGATAGAGTTTGCAACTCAGTTGTCAGAGTGCTGACTGAGCATGCAACGATACCTTGTTTCCTGTGGTATACACCTCTAATGTCAACACGTAGGAAGCAGGAGAAAGAGAAGTTCAAGGTCATTCTCAGCTATGGAGAGTTCAAGGCCAACTGAATACATGAGACCCCATGTTGGTAAATAAAATAAATTAATGAATACAGAAATATGTAAAGAAGTAGAGATCCTTAATTTTAGGCATAGCTAAGGCCAAACAAGATGTGTGTGTGTATATATACATGTACATATATATGTATATATATATATATATATATATATATATATATATATATATATAAAGTAAATTTCCTCTATCATGGCATGAGAATGATTTGAGGAAAATGCTGACTAGATGAATTTCCTAAGAGCATTTAATTCTGATAGGAAGCATGGAAGAGGAGTGGATTGCTCTTCAGTCAGTATTTCACTCAACAGACACGACAGACATGACCTCAGTAGATTTCCCCATGTCATAGAGGCACCATAATACAAAATTCCTAGAATGGATATGGACTAAGCAGATTTTCACCTCTTCTAATGGCTTAGTGCAGTGATTCTCGACTGTCCCAATGCTGTGGTCCTTTAACAGTTCCTCATGTTGTGGTGATCCCCAGCCATAAAGTTAGTTCCTAAATACTTCATAACTGTAATTTTGCTATGGTTATGAATTGTAATGTAAACATCTGGTTCCCAGTGGTCTTTGGTGACACCTGTAAAATGGTTCTTCCTGATTCACAGGTTGAGAAATGGTGGCTTAGAGTCAGAGCAGTACCCATCCAGGACTCAAAACCTTTCTTTACACTTGATCAGTATCCTACATTTTACATAATATTTTTTCTGAACAAGACACCATAGTGATCTAACCAGCAAATGTACAGCATTCTAATTTATAAGTACTATGTATCAAAAGAATCCAAGGAAGTGTTTTTCTTTACCCACAATCCAATGGTAATTTTAGCTTATATTTCCAGCAGTGGCCAAGCATAATAAAGCATATCCTTCATACCATAAACATGAACCCATCTCTTAAAAACACATTTTCCATTAATTAATTTATTTATTTACTTTGCATCTCAATAGCAACACCCTCTTTCCCCTCTCTAATTACCCCACCCATCATGGCCCCTTCCCTTCATTTCTGAGAGGGTGGTGCTCCCCATCCGGAGTACCATCCCATCCTGGCAACTCATGTCACTGCAGGACTAGGTGCATCCTCTCCCATTGAGGCCAGACAAGGCATCCCAGTTAGGGTAATAGGATCCACAGGTAGGCAACAGAGTCAGAGTATACACCAACTTCAGTTGTTGGGGGACCTGCATGAAGACCAAGGTATGTCTCTGCAACATATATGCAGGAAGTCTAGGTCCAGCCCATGTATGCTCTTTAGTTGGTGGTTCAGTCTCTGGGAGCCTTTAAGGGTCCAGGTTAGCTGACTGCATCTTCTTGTGGAGTCTCTATCCCTTCTGGGTTCCTCAATCCTTCCCCCAACTCTTCCATAAGACGTCCCTTGTTCCATCTAATGCTTGGCTCTGTACACTGCACAACCCCCCTTCTGAATCCATTACTGCATTATGCCTTGTTGGCTCTTGGAATCATGGAGTTATTGAAGACATCAGAAATTGACTACAGGGTCTTTGTTTCTCTCCAATGTTATCTTTAAATGAAATACTATAGCATTAAGCATATATTAAATATTAAAGTCATTTATATAATTCCACATTTATCTTACCTCTGGCTGCAAGCCAGCATATTTTCCTACTAGTTTCTAGAAAAGAGTAAAAACGATGTATACTAATCTCTTTTCAATTTCTTTCAATAATAAAGATAACAATGCATCAAAAAACAATTCAATACAAAATGCAATGACCTGAAACACACCTACTTCTTCATAAAGCATTGCCTATCCCTCTTTATATAATTGTTTTATTGCTATAAGAGCAATTAAAGCCTCTGTCCCAAGATAGAATACTTCATTTCCTCATGAAGGAAGCAGAAAAAATTAGAAAGTGTGTACCCAGTGGAAACCTCCATCACACAGCTGCCACAAAGCATGAAACATCCGAGGGACTTGCTGCCAGTGTGAGCATGAAGAAAGCTTTTCCACAGTTGTACCCAGAATGTTAATGGGCTGAATGGATTCTATACTTGTTACTGCACACAGCTACTCACTGAGGAAGCTGAGCTTCCTGGTGCTAGCAGTCAGCATGGTATGACCATTGATAGGAGAAAGTGGAAATCTCTCAGGGGTGTGGAGGGCAGCATGAAATGCAGAGAGGAGGAGCAAACGTGGGTGGAACCTGCACACAGGAGTTTCTGGAACTCTTTCAGGCCCCCATAGGATCATCTTTCCCTTGAATGCCATGGGAGTTGTATGGAGTTTGGGTTTTTGGAAAGAGGGAAGATATTAGTTAAAGGGCACAGATAATGAGAGGAACAAGTTTTATGTCTCACAGACAACATTTATAGTGACAGGTATGTAAACTGCTCTGATAAATAATCAAGTCTTTTGTTTGTTTGTTTTTTGCCCATCTGTCTTAGTCAGGGTTTGTATTCCTGCACAAAACATCAAGACCAAGAAGCAAGTTGGGGGAGGAAAGGGTTTATTCAGCCTATACTTCCACATTGCTGTTCATCACCAAAGAAAGTCAGGACTCAAACTCACACAGAGCAGGAACCTGGAGGCAGGAGCTGATGCAGAGGCCATGGAGGGATGTTACCTACTGACTTGCTTCCTCTGTCTTGCTCAACTTGCTTTCTTCTAGAACCCAGGACTACCAGACCAGAGATGGCACCACCCACAATGGGCTGGGCCTTCCCACCCTTGATCACGAATTTAGAAAATGCCTTACAGCTTAATCTCATGGAGGCATTTCCTCAAGGGAGACTCCTTTCTCTGTGATAACTCCAGCATGTGCCAAGTTGACACACAAACTAGCTAGTACACCATCCGACACTCCAAAGGGCTATACTTCATCTTCATCCATTTGAATAAGTGCTGGCTGGCCTCCGTTCGTCAGGTGGTACAGACAGTACACAGTGTAAAGCTGGAGACTATCACCTTTGCTCTCACTGCAGACAGAGGATGCTATTATACCCTGGGTTTCATAATGACCTCAAACGCTCTTGTATTGAAGGATGGGTTTCAAAACAGCAGAGCACAGGTGAATGGGTAAAGAGTACTGTAACTTCATGAATGTATTAAACCACGGATTGGTTCAAGGGTGGATGGGCTGTTAGGGGGTGTGGCTTCTCAGAGTTAGCAGGTCACAGTGGGCATGAGGGCATGCCTTTGAAGATATACTTGTCCCCCAGACCCTTCTTCACTGCCTCTTCTTCCTGACTACCAAGAAGTTAGTCATATGTATTCACCCCATGAACACCCACCTAGTTTCTCTCCCTCCACAGACGTCACATTGGCTATATCTCAACCTCCCCTTTTTTTAGTCAGGATGCAGCTCAGCACTAAGAGGAATACACAGCATTCCAAGGCTCTGGTTTAATTCCATCATGCCCCAGAATTAAATGATCCCATCTATGGGCACAGTGCTCATCACACTGAAACTTGTATACCTAGTACATTTTATACTGTGGAGATATTTGTTGTGACTACCCCAAGACAGCAAAATAAAACATACATTTTTTTTTCTCATAAAAAAGGACACTGTTAGGAAGAACTCCAAATCGCCAACTCTCATGTTTATGGATACACGTAAAGGGAATCAAATAGCTTTTAAAATGCTTTTAACTAATTAAATAGAACAGCTTCTTGAAATATCACTTATGAGCAAGGCACAAATTTGCCGCTGTAGCATTTTAAAAACCCTGCTTTTTAATGCTCATAGATTTGGCAAAAGACTGAGAAATTGAAGTGTTTTTCCCCCCAATACTCTGTAAAGAGAGATGTTGGGGGTGATTTATGCTTCTAATTATATGATGTTTCATACTAAAAATAAGAGTCCTAAAAATTATAATCTATAATAAGATTCCAATGCATACCTTTGCTTCCAAAATTATATCACTACTCAGCAATCAGCAAAATGGTATGTGTGTGTGTGTGTGAGTGTATATACACTCACACACACACACAATTATTCTGTGAACATTTTCTCATTGCTGCTAATGGCTAAGTGACTATTGACCCTGGTGGAGGAGGACAAGGCTCAGCAGCCCTTGCAGACCATGTCAAGGAGCAGCCAACAAACCCACCCTGGCAGCTCCAACCGATGCTAGGAAGAGCTCTGAAAGGCCAGTGGCTCCCATGAGGAAGGACACTCACCTGCCAGAACAGGTGCTCCTTGGCCCCTGGTGTTGCAGACAGGTAGACGCTCAGCACTATCGTATGAGATGAAGAGGTGAGGACGCTCGCAATGATGGCATCCCTCATGTTGAAGGGAAGCATAGTGTATACCACGAAGATGATGAAGAGGAAGAATGACACCTGTGGAGGGAAGAAAACAATGGAGCGTCAGAAAATCCCGGCTCAGTTACCATTAAAGGAGGCCGAAGACAACAACACAGTCATTTGAGAAATGGCCTCATCACAATATAGAGTTGAACAAATGCACTGAATTATAACAAGCCTAGTGCAGGAAGCATTGGCAGTGGAAATGCAAGCACCCGAGGCTGAATCCCTGGAACCACATAAATCTGGGTGTGTTAGTCACAGGCTCCTGTGGAAAGATAGGAAGCAGACACTTAGAAGATATCCAAGAGCTTGCAGGGCAGCTAGACCCACGAGGGTCGTCGAAACAAATGCTCAAACCCTGTGTCAGGGCGGAAGGAGGAAAACAACACCTGAGATTGTTCTCTTTCCGCCATATTTGTTGTAGCACATGCACAGATATGCGTATACACAGATTAAAAGGGAGAGGGGAGAAAAAAGTAGCTTGACATTGTAATGGGGAAACGGTTTCTTGTGTGGGACTTCAAATTTTAGCAAACAAACTACTGCATACATGAGACTGAGCTTGGGGGCACTTGTGTGAAAGAGCAAAGCTGGTCTCACATCCCTGAGGCTTGGAGTCGTTGCTTCTGAGTTAGCAAAGGTGCTTGGGTGCAGATGGTCCCGCTGTAGTGGAACAGGTTAGTGCTCCCTGGCAAAGAGATTAAACACAGAACGACCCTCTGATCCTATGGTTTCACTCCTTAGAATGGTACTTTAAATATATGCATGTACATTTTAATCATAGGATTTGCATATCAGTTAAAAGATGGGAACACAGATACCCAGCAGTGGGTGGACATCACCTGTCATATCTGCACACCAGAATGTGATTCACGAATAACATGGATTAAAGCTTTGATATACGATACAATGTGGAAGAACCTCAAAGGCTCCACATTGTAAGATTCCCTTTATATAGACTATGTGTAGTTAGTAAATCCAGAGACAGGAAGCAGATGCTGATGACCTGGTTGGCAAGGTCTGTGAGCAGGCCTGTGGGGCAGTAGAAGCACAGAGATTGCATAGCAATTGTAGACTTCCCTTGGGTGATGGGAAGGCATTTGAGTTGGACAGAGATGTCCATTGCCCAATACTGAGAATGTACTGAAGGTCTCTGTATTCTTCACTGTAAAATGGCTAACTTATATTTTATGAGTTTCACTTTTATAAAAAAATCAATATGAAACCACTTAGAGAAATTTTGAGAATGGAAATGAAAATGCTTACTAGGTAATAAAATGAGAACATTTTTTTTTTCATTGCAAATGAGCCAGAGACAGAGGAGCAAGAGAGAATATAAGCATGTGGTAACTATAGCAAGAGAACCTGAGGTCATAGGCCTCAGGGGAGGAGAAAGGCATGTGACCACAGTCATCTACACCATGAGAAGAGGACACAGAGACCTGGTCAGCTGTGTGGACATGGACAGATCACCACAGCTGTTCTAGTGAGTGTTTTCTTTGAGTGTCCAAGTGTGAATGACCACCAGGCTCTGCTGCTCACAGACTCAAGACAATGCAGCCCAGAGAGTGGCGGGCTTCATCTTCTCTTGCCAATTCTGCACATTTACAACATAAAGGTCTTGTCTACTTCCATGCTATGGTTCCAGGATGGCACTTTACAAGCTGTCTTTGTATTACCGTCATACTTGGAAGACTACACAGAAAACAAGACGTTTACAGCCTAAAAATAACTGTGAACTCCTAAAACGTGTCCTTTTATTTTCTTCAGGACATTCTAAGAAGGACATCCATTCATTCCTCAAAAAAAATGCATGGGTTCCTCTGAGGGGGCAGCATCTCCTACAGAATGAGGAGAGGAGGCTCGATCACAGCTCTGAGCCGTTACAACTGAGGGGATGAGTCTGTCATGCATGCCAGCTGTCTTCATGGCTGAGAGAAGGACCATCCTTCCTACCCAGCCCCACTCTGAAGAGACAATGAAATGGGCTCTAAATCATCTTCTCTATTTGCTGCAAGTTCTGTCATCCTGGAATGACAGCCAAGGAGAAAGCCATCGTGGGTGGGCAAAGTGACCAGAAGTCCTCGGGAAGCCTGAGTTTGGTGTGGGCCATCTGCTTCAAGCCCCCACTTCCTCCCCTTCAAGCTATATTTATATGGGCTGTCAGGATAAAAAATGTGGGTGAGCAGATTAACATAGCCATACTTTTTCTAGCAAACATGTTTTTTTTTTTTCTTTTGCCTCTTCAAAATAAAAGACTATGGAGATGTTGCTTTCAGCAGAGCACTAGCAGTCAGCATGACACACATTTGTTTTTCCTGTTCTGTGTGCGGATGAGACCCAGCACTGCTTTCAGGGGCACTTTGTGCAGTGAGCAATGATCTGTCCAGACAGAACAGGATTGCCTCCCTCAGGAAGCCTCCCTTAGGCCAGAATATGAAGAAAATATTCAGGGAACCAATCACCATGTTTTAAGTCAATTACTAACCTTTGCAAGCATTTACTGAGGGCTAACCTAGCACGATTAAGTTTCCAAAGTTGAGGTAAGCAATTGCAACAAATTAAGCCCAGGGTTCCAGTGTTGGTGCTCAAGAGTTCAGGCAGAGACCCCTGTGTTGTACCTGCCAGTGTGACTTGGCCAATGGAAGTCAAGTTTAAGTCTTCTTGGAGGAATGGTCTTTACACCTTATTAATCTCAAAAGGTTTTCAGATCATTAGGTCTATTTTCTAACTCCAAAGAGCGCCTTATGTAAATGACTCTGGAGCATCTAAAACCATGTTGGGTAAAATGCTCCAGAAACTTCTCTTACAGTCTCTAGGGTTTCCATGTTACCATGGGGACATGAGATTCCTCTTAGCTGTACTTTTCTCTCTGTGTGGGACAAGAGCCTCAAAATCAAAGCAAGACCACTGTTCTCAAGACTGCAGGAAAAGCAGGTGAGAGTATCTGAAGTGGCCATGTTCATGTCAGTAAAGGGGTCACAAGTACGCGTTCTCACTGAACCTCTACAAGACACACACGTCTTCCTGACTTTCATTTTCCACTTCTCTCTAGCTCTCAGAGCTTTTCTCTCTGCTCACTGACCTATTCCTTTTGTACCCACCTCACTTTATCTGGTGATGGCCCAGTTTCCAATCAGGAAGGCACATACCACCAAAGCTTATCCTTAGCCATGTTCTCTTCTGGCTTTGAACTTCCTTGCTACATTCCTGGTATCTGTTGTTCTGCCTTACATCCATGACACTGTCTCAGGGCCTTTCCACCTGGCAAGAATATAATTTATATAACACACTCTCTCCCTCTTCTGACCTCTGACCGCTGAGTGAATCCTTTCTTGTTTGTATCCACTCAATTCCTGTCTTCATGTTTCGGGACAACCAGTTCAACTTCCTGCCACCGTTTTCTTCTCAGTTAGGGGAAGTTTCATAAGTGTCTCTGAAGCATAAACACAACTAGTGTGTCCTCTCAAAGTAGAAAAATAAATGGTGCATGATATATCTTGTCACCTTTTCTCCCTGGCAGTCATAAAATGACAGTGTTGGAACTCCTCTAGTATATGTCAGGAAGTGAGGATAGAAGGTCTCAGCTGACCCATAGTGACCTGTAGTTATGCAAAAACCTGATGCGTATTTGTAGTATTAGCTCCCAAGTCAATAAGCAGAGCTCAGCTGGTCTAAATCCATACCAAGGCCTCATATCCCTCCTCTGTCACGTTAACGTTATACTTATAAAAGTGGATTACTTTTATATGATCAGTTTGCTTTTTAAAACACATATTTTGTGGCACAAATCTATAGATGTGACTATATTGCTTTCACTAGTTCATGACATTCTAAGGTAATTTGCATATTGCCACTTATGGCATTTGCTTTCCCTGAGTGCTGATCATCCCTAGCAAGGCAAGTACCCATGAACTGACTTTAATATGTGTCCTCTGATCTACCTTGCTTCGAAATTCTATTTTCCCTTATCCAGATAATACTGCAAAGCATGTGCTTCTGAGTGTAGAGATCTATGGCTTTTCTTTCTTAGATGATGGCCTTCTCTGGTCTGCCCTAAGAACTCTGCATGACATGACAAGTTCTTTTCCATCCACACATCTAGTGCTCCTCACCAACTTCACTCATCATGTTTATAGTTCCTATTTATAGATTAATGCCCCCCCATACACAGTGAAGGATAATGGTACTTTAACAGCACACCTTCATTTACTAAGAGCCAAGACTGCAGTGTTCAGGGCTGCACCCAATGTGGGAACTGCTTCGTACATTTTGTTGTCTTTACAAAATGTCTATTATACATGTTAGTGTGGCACAAGCTCATCTTCCTCAAAAGCACCTCACAAAATGCATTTCTAAAACAGTTCACTGTCCTCTTTGGTATAATTAGCTTCACCATTAACTATAAACATGTTGATTTCTGAATTCACATTTTTTCTATTTAATGAATCAATTACATAAAAAGAAAACAAAAAACAAAAAACCCCTTCAGCTCTCTATTAGACAGATACTGGCCAGATTCCCATAGCAGGCAGCTGCAGTAAATCGGGGAGCAGCCCCTGCTCACAGGGAATGTAGGCTGCAGTGCCTACCATGGCACCTTCTCTCTGATCCAATCCCTGTAATCCCTGAATCCTACATGAAAGACTTCCCAGGACTGGAGTCATGAAACTACTGTTAATCAACAAAAGGGAAGAAATGGCATAGGCTTTGTGTAGTCAGCCTGACAGTTGAGACTTTTGGGGATGCCCATGTACTTTGGGGTTTCCAGAAGTCAGCCCAGAGGGATTGTCACTTTCAAGTTCATGAGGAAACATGTTGCTTTAGGATACACCAGCTAAGGAGGAAAAAAAAAAACACCTCTTTCTGCCCAGTGCTTTGTGCTCCTAGCAATACAAGCTTGCAAAAAGGGATTTTAAAAAAGTAGGAGTGGGCACGGGACCTGAGACTGCATTAGTTAGGGAAGCAGAAACCGGCCTGAGTAGGACCACAGGCCTCATCCGGCTGGATCAGCGCCAGGGTAGCAGGAGCGCAGGGTTGCCTGACACCCGCCAGCTACCCACGACCCCCGCCGCAGGATTTTGGGACTGCTGGTGAGTGGAACACAGCTTCTGCTCCAGTCCAATCACGCGGGACCTGAGACTGCTCTGGTTGGGGAGAGAGAAATCCGGCCTACATAGGGCCACAACCCTCTTCCGGTCAGAAAAGCACCTGGGCAGCTGGGGCGCAGGGTCTGCTGACACTCGCCAGCTACCCACAACACCCGCCACAGGATCTTAAGACTTCTGGTGAGTGGAGCACAGCTTCTGCTCCAATCCAATTGCGCGGGACCTGAGACTGCATTAGTTAGGGAAGCAGAAACCTGCCTGAGTAGGACCACAGGCCTCATCCGGCTGGATCAGCGCCGGGGTAGCGGGAGCGCAGGGTTGCCTGACACCCGCCAGCTACCCACAACCCCCGCCGCAGGATTTTGGGACTGCTGGTGAGTGGAACACAGCTTCTGCTCCAATCCAATTGCGCGGGACCTGAGACTGCATTAGTTAGGGAAGCAGAAACCGGCCTGAGTAGGGCCACAGGCCTCACCCGGCCGGATCAGCGCCAGGGTAGCGGGAGCGCAGGGTTGCCTGACACCCGCCAGCTACCCAAGACCCCCTCCGCAGGATTTTGGGACTGCTGGTGAGTGGAACACAGCTTCTGCTCCAGTCCAATCACGCGGGACCTGAGACTGCTCTGGTTGGGGAGAGAGAAATCCAGCCTACATAGGGCCACAACCCTCTTCCAGTCAGAAAAGCACCTGGGCAGCTGGGGCGCAGGGTCAGCTGACACTCACCAGCTACCCACAACACCCACCACAGGATCTTAAGACTTCTGGAGAGTGGAACACAGCTTCTGCTCCAATCCAATTGCACGCGGGACCAGAGACTACATTAGTTAGGGAAGCAGAAAAACGGCCTGAGTAGGACCACAGGCCTCTTCCGGCTGGACCAGCACCGGGGTACCATCAGCTACCCACGACCCCCGCCGCAGGATTTAGAGACTGCTGGTGAGTGGAACACAGCTTCTGCTCCAATCTTTAAATAGTGACAACGATAACAACTAACCCCAGAGATTACCAGATGGCGAAAGGTAAACGTAATAATCTTACTAACAGGAACCAAGACCACTCACCATCATCAGAACCCAGCACCCCCACTTCGCCCAGTCCAGGGCACCCCAACACACCGGAAAAGCTAGACACGGATTTAAAAGCATATCTCCTGATGATGATAGAGGACTTCAAGAAGGACTTTAATAACACACTTAAAGAAATGCAGGAGAACACTGATAAAAAGGCAGAAGACAATAAAGAGGAAGCACAAAAATCCCTTAAAGAATTGCAGGAGAACACTGCTAAAGAGTTACAAATCCTTAAAGAAAAACATGATAACATAATCAAACAGGTAGAAGTCCTTACAGAAAAACAGGAAAACACATCCAAACAGATGATGGAAATGAACAAAACCATACTAGACCTAAAAAGGGAAGTAGACACAATAAAGAAAATCCAAAATGAGGCAACACTGGAGATAGAAACCCTAGGAAAGAAATCTGGAACCATAGATACGAGCATCAGCAACAGAATACAAGAGATGGAAGAGAGAATCTCAGGTGCAGAAGATTCCATAGAGAACATCGGCACAACAATCAAGGAAAATGTAAAATGCAAAAAGATCCTAACTCAAAACATCCAAGAAATACAGGACATAATGAGAAGACCAAACCTACGGATAATAGGAGTGGATGAGAATGAAGATTTTCAACTCAAAGGACCAGCAAACATCTTCAACAAAATTATAGAAGAAAACTTCCCAAATCTAAAGAAAGAGATGCCCATGAACATACAAGAAGCCTACAGAACTCCAAATAGACTGGACCAGAAAAGAAATACCTCCCGACACATAATAATCAGAGCAACAAATGCTCTAAATAAAGATAGAATACTAAAAGCAGTAAGAGAAAAAGGCCAAGTAACATATAAAGGCAAGCCTATCAGAATTACACCAGACTTTTCACCAGAGACTATGAAAGCCAGAAGATCCTGGACGGATGTTATACAGACACTAAAAGAACACAAATTCCAGCCCAGGCTACTATACCCAGCCAAACTCTCAATTAACATAGATGGAGAAACCAAAGTATTCCACGACAAAACCAAATTCACACATTATCTCTCCACGAATCCAGCCCTTCAAAGGATAATAACAGAAAAAAACCAATACAAGGACAGGAACCACGCCCTAGAAACAACAAGAAGGTAATCCCTCAACAAACCTAAAAGAAGACAGCCACAAGAACAAAATGCCAACTTTAACATCAAAAATAACAGGAAACAACAATTACTTTTCCTTAATATCTCTTAATATCAATGGACTCAACTCCCCAATAAAAAGACATAGACTAACAAACTGGCTACACAAACAAGACCCAACATTTTGCTGCTTACAGGAAACTCATCTCAGAGAAAAGGATAGACACTACCTCAGAATGAAAGGCTGGAAAACAATTTTCCAAGCAAATGGCATGAAGAAACAAGCTGGAGTAGCCATTCTAATATCTGATAAGATTGACTTCCAACCCAAAGTCATTAAAAAAGACAGGGAGGGACACTTCATACTCATCAAAGGTAAAATCCTCCAAGAGGAACTATCAATCCTGAATATCTATGCTCCAAATACAAAGGCAGCCACATTCATTAAAGAAACTTTAGTAAAGCTCAAAGCACACATTGCACCTCATACAATAATAGTGGGAGACTTCAACACACCACTTTCACCAATGGACAGATCATGGAAACAGAAACTAAACAGGGACACAGTGAAACTAACAGAAATTATGAATCAAATGGATCTGGCAGATATCTACAGAACATTCTATCCTAAAACAAAAGGATATACCTTCTTCTCAGCACCTCATGGTACCTTCTCCAAAATTGACCACATAATTGGTCACAAAACAGGCCTCAACAGATATAAAAATATTGAAATTGTCCCATGCATCCTATCAGATCACCATGGACTAAGGCTGATCTTCAATAACAAAATAAATAATAGAAAGCCAACCTTCACGTGGAAACTGAACAACACTCTTCTCAATGATACCTTGGTCAAGGAAGGAATAAAGAAAGAAATTAAGGACTTTTTAGAGTTCAATGAAAATGAAGCCACAACATACCCAAACTTATGGGACGCAATGAAAGCATTTTTAAGAGGAAAACTCATAGCTCTGAGAGCCTCCAAAAGGAAACTAGAGAGAGCACACATTAGCAGCTTGACAACACACCTAAAAGCACTAGAACAAAAGGAAGCAAATTCACCCAAGAGGAGTAGACGGCAGGAAATAATCAAACTCAGGGGTGAAATCAACCAAGTGGAAACAAGAAAAACTATTCAAAGAATCAACCAATCAAGGAGCTGGTTCTTTGAGAAAATCAACAAGATAGATAAACCCTTAGCCAGACTCACTAGAGGGCACAGGGAAAGCATCCTAATTAACAAAATCAGAAATGAAAAAGGAGACATAACAACAGATCCGGAAGACATCCAAAACACCATCAGATCCTTCTACCAAAGGCTATACTCAACAAAACTGGAGAACCTGGATGAAATGGACAAGTTCCTAGACAGATACCAGGTACCAAAGCTGAATCAAGATCAGGTTAATGATCTAAACAGCCCTATATCCCCCAAAGAAATAGAAGCAGTCATTAATAGTCTCCCAACTAAAAAAAGCCCAGGACCAGATGGGTTTAGTGCAGAGTTCTATCAGACCTTCAAAGAAGATCTAATCCCAGTTCTTCACAAACTATTCCACAAAATAGAAACAGAAGGTACTCTACCCAACTCATTCTATGAAGCCACAATTATTCTGATACCTAAACCACAAAAAGACCCAACAAAGATAGAAAACTTCAGACCAATATCCCTTATGAATATTGATGCAAAAATCCTCAATAAAGTTCTTGCTAACCGAATCCAAGAACACATCAAAACAATCATCCATCCTGACCAAGTAGGTTTCATCCCAGGGATGCAGGGATGGTTCAATATACGGAAATCCATCAACGTAATCCAGTATATAAACAAACTCAAAGACAAAAACCACATGGTCATCTCCTTAGATGCGGAAAAAGCATTTGACAAGATCCAACACCCATTCATGATAAAAGTCTTGGAAAGATCAGGAATTCAAGGCCCATACCTAAACATGATAAAAGCAATCTACAGCAAACCAGTAGCCAACATCAAAGTAAATGGTGAGAAGCTTGAAGCAATCCCTCTAAAATCAGGGACTAGACAAGGCTGTCCACTTTCTCCATACCTATTCAACATTGTACTTGAAGTCCTAGCCAGAGCAATTCGACAACAAAAGGAGATCAAAGGGATACAAATTGGAAAAGATGAAGTCAAAATATCACTTTTTGCAGATGATATGATAGTATATATAAGTGACCCTAAAAATTCCACCAGAGAACTCCTAAGCCTGATAAACAGCTTCGGTGAAGTAGCTGGATATAAAATTAACTCAAACAAATCAATGGCCTTTCTCTACACAAAGAATAAACAGGCTGAGAAAGAAATTAGGGAAACAACACCCTTCTCAATAGTCACAAATAATATAAAATATCTTGGCGTGACTCTAACTAAGGAAGTGAAAGATCTGTATAATAAAAACTTCAAGTCTCTGAAGAAAGAAATTATAGAAGACCTCAGAAGATGGAAAGATCTCCCATGCTCATGGATTGGCAGGATCAACATTGTAAAAATGGCTATCTTGCCAAAAGCAATCTACAGATTCAATGCAATCCCCATCAAAATTCCAAATCAATTCTTCAACGAATTAGAAAGTGCAATCTGCAAATTCATCTGGAATAACAAAAAACCTAGGATAGCAAAAACTCTCCTCAAGGATAAAAGAACCTCTGGTGGAATCAGCATGCCGGACCTAAAGCTCTACTACAGAGCAATTGTGATAAAAACTGCATGGTACTGGTATAGTGACAGACAAATAGACCAATGGAATAGAATTGAAGACCCAGAAATGAATCCACACACCTATGGTCACTTGATCTTCGACAAGGGAGCTAAAAACATCCAGTGGAAGAAAGACAGCATTTTCAACAAATGGTGCTGGCACAACTGGTTGTTAACATGTAGAAGAATGCGAATCGATCCATTCCTATCTCCTTGTACTAAGGTCAAGTCTAAGTGGATCAAGGAACTTCACATAAAACCAGAGACACTGAAACTTATAGAGGAGAAAGTGGGGAAAAGCCTTGAAGATATGGGCACAGGGGAAAAATTCCTGAATAGAACAGTAATGGCTTGTGCTGTAAGATCGAGAATTGACAAGTGGGACCTCATGAAACTACAAAGCTTCTGCAAGGCTAAAGACACCATCAATAAGACAAAAAAACCACCAACAGATTGGGAAAGGATCTTCACCTATCCTAAATCAGATAAGGGACTAATATCCAATATATATAAAGAACTCAAGAAGGTGGACTCCAGAAAGTCAAATAACCCCATTAAAAAATGGGGCTCAGAACTGAACAAAGAATTCTCACCTGAGGAATACCGAATGGCAGAGAAGCACCTGAAAAAATGTTCAACATCCTTAATCATCAGGGAAATGCAAATCAAAACAACCCTGAGATTCCACCTCACACCAGTCAGAATGGCTAAGATCAAAAATTCAGGTGACAGCAGATGCTGGCGAGGATGTGGAGAAAGTGGAACACTCCTCCATTGTTGGTGGGATTGCAAGCTTGTACAACCACTCTGGAAATCAGTCTGGCGGTTCCTCAGAAAATTGGACATAGTACTACCGGAGGATCCAGCAATACCTCTCCTGGGCATATATCCAGAAGATGTCCCAACCGGTAAAAAGGACACATGCTCCACTATGTTCATAGCAGCCCTATTTATAATAGCCAGAAGCTGGAAAGAACCCAGATGTCCCTCAACAGAGGAATGGATACAGAAATTATGGTACATTTACACAATGGAGTACTACTCAGCTATTAAAAAGAATGAATTTATGAAATTCCTAGCCAAATGGATGGACCTGGAGGGCATCATCTTGAGTGAAGTAACACAATCACAAAAGATCTCACACAATATGTATTCATTGATAAGTGGATATTAGCCCAAAACTTAGGATACCCAAGATATAAGATACAATTTGATAAACGCATGAAACTCAAGAAGAATGAAGACCAAAGTGTGGACATTGTGCACCTTCTTAGAATTGGGAACAAAACACCCAGGGAAGGAGTTACAGAGACAAAGTTCGTAGCTGTGATGAAAGGATGGACCATTTAGAGACTGCTGTATCCAGGGATCCATCCCATAATCAGCTTCTAAACGCTGGCACCATTGCATACACTAGTAAGATCTTGCTGAAAGGACCCAAATATAGCTGTCTCTTGTGAGACGATGCCGGGGCCTAGCAAACACAGGAGTGGATGTTCACAGTCAGCTATTGGATGTATCACAGGGCTCCCAATGGAGAAGCTAGAGAAAGTACCCAAGGAGCTAAAGGGATCTGCAACCCTATTGTTGGAACAACATGATGTACTAACCAGAACCCTGGAGCTCTTGTCTCTAGCTGCATATGTATCGAAAGATGGCCTAGTCGGCCATCACTGGAAAGAGAGGCCCATTGGACTTGCAAACTTTATATGCCCCAATATAGGGGAATGCCAGGGCCAAAAGAATGGGAATGGGTGGGTAGGGAAGTGGGGGGCGCTATGGGGGACTTTTGGGATAGTATTGGAAATGTAATTGAGGAAAATATGTAATAAAAATATTTAAAAAAAAAATAAAAAAAAAAAGTAGGAGTGACAGGAGTGTCACCCTGTCTATCTGAACAGAAGGAGTTAACTCTTCTTTCTGTGGATTAAGACTGAATCTTGCCAGTCTGGAGAGATCTAGACTTGGAAAACTAGAAGCATCATCGACTTCACTACTTAGAGTCATATGCTAAGAGTGTCAGCTTCTTTTATCTGTCATAACAAATTACCACATGTTCAGTGACTCAAAATGTCAACAAAAAAAGTTACTCTTATTGTTGAAAATCAAAAAGTTTAAAATGTAGGTGCCAGCAGGGCTGGGTTCTTCCAGGGAGATTATGGGAAGAGCTGCTAAGTATACGCTCTTCGAACTCTTCCAGCACTGGACAACTTGGGCATTCACTTGCTAGAAGACATACCATTCTAGTCTCAGTGGCATTATTCCAGGGTATCTCCCCTGCTGTCTGTGGGTGTCTTTACCTGGCATCTTCTCTTTGCATCTTTGCAATACTTTTAAAGACACCAATTTCTGGGTTTGGGATATAACGTAACTCCAGTGCGACCTCTCAACTTGGTCATACGTACAAAGAATAGATTTCCAAATTAGGTAAGAGTCACAGATACTGAGGGTAGGAATTTCAATTCAACCCAGGCTATCAGTTTGTTTTACAGAACAAACCAGTATTTAGATTTCAAACCCTTGCCTCTACTTTACATTCCTCTTCCATTCCCAAATCAGATACTGAAGCTGTGTCTATGCTATCAAGGTCTTTACACTTAAGAAAGCAAGTTGATGTGGTTTAGAGATGTAATATCTCATTAAAAACTTGAATAATGAGGTTTGATTCTCCTAGGTATCTAGCAATGGACCTTAGGCAACGACCGAATCATGACTGGCAATCCGTAGATAAGTTCCAAGAAGAACAAGTGGGAGACTAGCCTTGTTTGAAGTTCACAGGAAGGTATAACTTAGGAGGATATCTCTGGCTCCTTGTCCCTTTCCCTCTTTGCTTGGCATTACCATCAGGATAACAGCCTCCTCTACCAGTTCTCCCAGTTGCCAGGATGTTCAGTTCCCCATAATGTTCCAAGCAATGAAGACAGTTGACCAGAGACTGCCCCAGCCATTTTGTTGCAACCATGGAACAATGACTAATACACAAGTTGACAGTATCATTAGGCCTCTGCTGCAAAGCTTACTGATTATAGAATCTAACTTAATATTTCTTTCAGTACTCAATGATACCAAAAAAATTCTCAGTACTCCAATATTATCTGGTAAAATTTGGAGGATTTTTAAAAAAATCAAATCATACCTCAATACTTCCTGAAGCTTTGCTGACCATCCACCCTCTTCTATGTTGTATGAACTCACTAATATGTATGATAGTCTCGAACAGTTCTGAATGTAATGGGGTTTTCAAGAGAAATACCATCAGAGAGAAGTTAATGTTTCTGTTATATGAATAATGTTATAGGAAAAATCCCATTGATTTTTATAACCAGAAACAGAGATATTGAAATCATAATTCATGAAGATTCTCTGAGAAATTAGAAATAGCATAGTATTTCAGTTTCTTCTTAACTTATTTTGATTTATTATTTTATTTTATGTGTATTAGTGTTTTGTCTACATGCACTGTATGCAATGTCTGATGTATATTACACACAATGTCTGATGCCCTCAGAAGCTAGAGGAGAGTATTGGATCCTATGGTGGTTTGAATGACACTGGTCCCAGAAAATCATACTTGGTCCTCAGGTGGCAGAACTGTTTGGGAAGGATTGGGCAGTGTCACCTTGTTGGAGTGGATGCCTTGTTACTGGGATTGGGCTTTGAGATTTCAAAAGCCTACACCATTCTGGGTTAGCTCCCTCTGTCTCCTGCTTCTGGTTTGAGATGTGAGCTCTCAGCTGCTGCTCCAGTGCCATGCCTAAATGCCTGTTGCCTTACTCCCTGACCTGGTAGTTATGCACCCACACTCTGAAACTATAAACCCTTAATAAACACTTTCTTCCATAAATTGCCTTGGTCACTTTGTCTTATCACAGCAGTAGACCAGTAACTAAGATTCCCTGGAACTGGAATTATGAATAGTTATAAGCTACTGTATGGATGTCAGGCATCAGACTCAGGTCCTCTATAAGAACATTGTCTTAAGTGCTGTTCTATCTCTCAAACCCCCAGTTTCCTAATTATGAAAGGACAAGTATTTGAGCCCGAAACTGTAGGAATTATACCATTCTAAGTAAAATATCAGATACAACTCTATACCTCATTGCTGTCAGAAATTCTAAGCATAAATGCAAAAAAAAAGCCAATTAGCAAAATTCCCCCAAAGTCAAGGTACAATTATATATACAAATGACCAATGGATGTATTCAGTGAAGTTCAATATCACTGATCCTAAGTGAAAGATGAATAAAAAGTAGAAAAAGATACTATTTTATGCCTCGTGGATATGATCAAATGATGGTTGCTAGGGATGTTTATTAATTAGTACAGTAGTTAAGGAAATGATCTAGTGATTGCTATGAAAACCAGAATCAGAACAGCTGTGTTAGTTAATTTTATCATCTTTATGGCCAAATATTTGACATAAACAACATCATGGGAGAAAGGATTCTTTGTCCAGGAGCATCAGGCCATTGTGGTGGGAGCAGGGCTCAGAGGAGTTCACAGCACAGCTGCAAAACGGCAGAGAGTCCAGGGAGAGGACCATGAGGAGGACCCAGGCCACGGTCTTATCTCAAGAGCATCCCCTCAATGACCCACCTATTTCAATAGAGCCCACTTCTTTTTTTTCACTTCACAGTAATGCCACTTCTGAAGCCAACAAGGGCTCAATCCATCAATTCATTTTTAGGTTCTGAAAAACATGTGGTATCTATTCTGACTGGAACTTTGGCCTTTTAAGAGGAAACTCAAACCAGGAACTATACACCCGACCAAGACCCCACAGCTAGAGAAGTCATAAGCCCTAGAGGAGCACTTTCTTCGATCATTTGGCTAACTGTATAATCTCATCTTTATAACCACAGGATGCCACAACCCTCAATAGAAAAGCTTCCATTTGATGGCAGTTAGTACAGAGACTCAGAACTTGTCAAAGTAAGAAAAATAAGTGATGGTGAACTGCTCAGCCCTAGATGAAACAGCTGTCATACACACCCTTTCCTCAAAGCTCAGAGGACTCTGGAAGAGATGGCCAAGAGATGGTAAGACGCAGAGACAGAGGACCACTGTGGAGCACTGCCTTCTCACAGAGACAGAGGACCACTGTGGAGCACTGCCTTCTCACAGAGGCAGAGGATCACTATGGAGCACCCCCTTCTCACAGAGGCAGAGGACCACTGTGGAGCACTGCCTTCTCACAGAGGCAGAGGATCACTATGGAGCACCCCCTTCTCACAGAGGCAGAGGATCACTATGGAGCACCCCCTTCTCACAGAGGCAGAGGACCACTGTGGAGCACCCCCTTCTCACAGAGGCAGAGGATCACTATGGAGCACCCCCTTCTCACAGAGGCAGAGGACCACTGTGGAGCACCCCCTTCTCACAGAGGCAGAGGATCACTATGGAGCACCCCCTTCTCACAGAGGCAGAGGATCACTATGGAGCACCCCCTTCTCACAGAGGCAGAGGACCACTGTGGAGCACCCCCTTCTCACAGAGACAGAGGACTACTATGGAGCACTGCCTTCTCACGGAGACAGAGGGGTGCTCGATGGAGCACCCCTTCCTCATACTGTCTCTTTTGCACTGAGAATTCTTTACTTGAATGAGTTTAATTTTTCAGGATGTGCATGTGAGACCTGGCAGCACTTCCCTTTCTATGCCTGACTTATTTCCCTTCATGCAACATTGGAGCACTCATCTGCCTTGTCCCAAATGAAAAGATTTTCTTCTTTTCTGTGTATGTATATCACACTTTTCTTTTAAGATAGAATCTCCCTTTGTAGCTTAGCCTGGCTCATTTCTCCCTATGAAGCCCAGGATAGTCTAGAACAAATAATACTCCTGCCTCAACCTCCTGAGTGCTGGAGTTACAGGCATGAGCCAGCACAGGCAGCCTCTTATTTTGTTTTGCTTTGGTTTTTGTTTTTGTTTTTGTTTCTGTTTTTCAGCTGACATTTTCTTTTTTTTTTTTTTTTTGGTTTTTCGAGACAGGGTTTCTCTTTATAGCCCTGGCTGTCCTGGAGCTCACTTTGTAGACCAGGCTGACCTCGAACTCAGAAATCCGCCTGCCTCTGCCTCCCGAGTGCTGGGATTAAAGGCGTGCGCCACCACGCCCAGCTAGCTGACATTTTCTTTATTCACTCCATGACTGACAGAACTCCAAGCTGATCCACCTTACTCAGAAGCATATAAAGGGGAGTCCTGACATCTCTTCTGGGCCCCAGGTTCATGTTTTGTGTGTGTGTGTGTGTGTGTGTGTGTGTGTGTGTGTGTGCGCGCGCGTCTCAAGCATTGGTTTGTTAAATTATATATCATTCAATTTTAGTTCCCTTATATGGGATTCTTCCATCATTATTTTAAGTATTGAAATCTCATTCCCTTATAAGAGTAACACAAAACAAAAGCCTCAGAAGCATATTGGTGACTAGATAGTATGAGATTCTATTTCTTTCATACCTTCGACCAGATGTCCAGAACTCTTTTCAATGTCAACCCTACAGAATATGAAAACATGACCTTAAATGTTACATTATGAATCAAATGAACGCATTATCTTCCTTGATAGCTATCCTGGGCTTCAAAATGGTAATGATGAAATCATGAATCACAGGATGCACTTCATGAATCTCTTTAAAGCCCTATGCAGTATGAGAGACAGATGACAGTGTGTATTGAGAAACAATTTAAGTTCTCTGTGCCTTTTAAATTTGAAACAGGTAAGAGGTAGATCATAGATTCTTAAAAAGCTTTATAAAATAGACGGATAGGAGAGGCAGCTTTGCTAGGTTCTGGGTGCCTACGTAAGTGTGTTCTCTCCATCCTCCTTCCAACACTCACATTCCTCTATTCTTATTCAGGGGTTCGAATCAAATTCAACACTAGACAAGTGTTCTACCACTGAGCTACATCCCAGCCCCATGTCACACTTCCACCTGCTGTATCTATAGTAACTTCAAACCCCATAAGAATCCCACCATCCACGAAGATGCTATCCTATGGTGTGTGAGCATCTCTCAAGAGGCCCATGGATTAGACATGATCCAAGCCAGTGTTACCATTGGAAGGTGTTGAGACTTTCAGTGATTGGAACTAAGTTGAAGGAAGTTATATTACTGGACTGGGCCATTGAAAGGGATGTGGGGACCCTGCATTCTTCTCTGGGTCCTCTTTTATTCCTTACCACTGTAGAGCAAACGCCTGCTCCAACTCCCAGCCCCCTCCAAAGTGTGCTGCTTTATCTCAGGCTAAGGAAGACCAGTGACCACAGATGGAGACCTCTGAAGCCAGGAACTAAAAGTAGTATTCCCCTCTTCACACTGGTCAGTGGAACTCCCCCACAACACCTACCATACAATGTTACTGATCTTTTCATTCTAAAAAGGGTTTCAATTGAGACAGATTCCAAATAAATCCATGTGCTGCAAACAGTTTAAGCCTTAGCTTCTATTACTGTCCCTTTCCTTTAGAAAGCAGGAAAGGAAAGGACAGTCCTCAAAATTTTATATAATTAAGATGCTGATTTGTCTTGTAGATTAGAGATTTTCCCAATTTAGTCTCTCTCTCTCTCTCTCCCTCCCTCCCTCACTCACTCCCTCCCTCCCTCCCTCCCTCCCCCCCATCTCACGCGCACACACATGCATACCTTTGATGGTACTGTAGTGGTCATGGCTGACCATTCTTTATTGGACATCCAATGAAGGGGCTTATCTCTGGGAGAGGCCAATTTTCCTTCTCCCAGTATTCTTAAAACTCTTGAACTCTCTCAGTGAATACCAGGTTACAGATTATTTCCCATAACTCTTCTATCACTTCATTCATTTTATTTTTGTTTGCTTTTTTGTATGTGAAAGCATGCATACATGTTTGTGGATGCATGTGTATTGGTACATTGTGTACGTGTATGTGAATGCATGTGGTGGTCAGAGGCCCATGCCTGGTATCTTCCTCAATCATTCACCACACTGTGTTTTGAGTTAGGTCTCTCACACTGAGCCTGGAGCATATTAGTTTGGCCAGGGGAGCTAGCCATCAAGTGTCAGAGATTTTGTGGGTGCTGAACCTGGATCCTCTGGAAGAACAAACAGGGATCTTATGCGCAGAACCATCTCTCTAACCTCCATTTTTTTAGTTTATTTTTTTAGCTATTATTTTAGTGATTTAAATTTTTAAGGCAGTAGATAACTCTCTGATCTTAAATTTGTGTAGAAGTGGCTGCATTGTCCCCTTTGTTCCTCCTTGGTCGTCACTGTGTATACCCCAAGATCTTCCTAGTATGTATTTCAAGGCAGCACAGGCCAAGGCTGCCCATGCAGACCCTACCCTCTTGGGTGGCATGTGATAACTGCACAGCAGATATACCCCCCGTACGTTTAGCCATTTCTGCTGTGACCATATTAGCTTCACTTTCATTATTGCTCAGATATAAATTATAAGGATTTTTATGAACCAAATGTTCAAAGAAACAGAGACAGCCCTTGGTAGCCAGTAAGTACAGCAGTTCAAGCCAGTCTGGCTCAGAAATCATTAACATAGAAATGCCTGAGAGTCCTCTACCCTAATCACTCAATTGACTAGCACAGCAGCACACTGATTAATCAGTTGAATAGCGTGGCAGCACACTGGCTATGCTTAAATGATCATTTGGGCCATGGCACCTCATTCTTTTGTCTTTATCTCCTCATTCCAGCATCAGTTCTTCCACCTCACGGGTGAGGGAGCCTCCCTGAAGAGATGCTGCTGTGTGTATGCCTAGTACATCATAGTACACCATTTCCATATGTGAAGGTTTTTAAATTTTAAATCATGGCCTATACATGAAAACGCCAAGGAATTGTTTGCATACTTTGTGTGGGTTAACTAGCTTTATACAACAGGATATGTAATCTTAATTTATTTTTCTCTGTCTTTGGACATTCCTCAACTTATTTAGACAAACACTGTATTGAGCCCTTGGCATGAGGCTGGGCTGAATTTTTGGCTAATTGGTACCATCATAGAGCAGTGTTATCTTCTCTCTATGGATGCTTAGGAAAATGTCACTGTATGAGATAATTTGACAAAGTGATGATCTCAATCTGCATATTACCTGGGGTTGTGGAAGAGATGGTGTCTTGGAAAAATCACTTTGAAATATTCCACTTATGAAGTAAAGGGAGAAAAAGTAACTCTCTGGTAAAAAAGAAGCAAAATAAAATGTTATGCAAAGGGCTTTTATTTATATTCACTGTTTTGGTTCTTATGAATATTCATGTCTATATTCTTTTGAAACACTATATTTACTTAATCTGAAAGGCCAGTGCTTCATATGAGGAAAAACCACGCTGGGAAAATGAGTGAATTATTCATCTAAAAACAAATATTGCATTAGGATTCCAGTTTAGACTATGTCTCATAATCAGCATAGGCCAGAGGGGTGCATTCCACAGTGGGATCTCTCTAGAGAGACCCACCAAGCTCTAAATGCCTTAGTTTGCTTTTTCCTTTATCCCAAACAAGGAAAAATCTCACCAGACAGAATGCACACATATCCCTGAGCTGTAAGACAGATTATTTTAGCATTGACTGGGTGAAGCTTTCTTGAATGACACAGTTGCTTCCTACTCATCACTGGGCTCCCTCCAATCAGCATTCTGTGGAGGTGCCCAGACTGCTGTGCGCTCTCCTCAGGGAAACCTGGCAGCCTTCAGAGCATGCACATCATACCATGGGATCTGGAGCTCACCTCACACACTACCAACAACCCCCAGGTTTAGATCCAAACCCACCACCACACATAGGATGGTGGCTCTCTATTCAGTATTCTATGCTTCCGTTTTGACAATTTAGGTGTGTCATTTTTATGACATGTACAATATCACTTAAAGAAATAGAGTCTGAAGATCAACAGCATGAAAGTACGTAACAAAAGGCTTACTTCCACAGACACAGCCCTGCTTTAGACTCACTTCCAGAACAGACAGCACCACATTAACCCTGGCTAAATAATACATAGTATTAGCTAAATATTTATAAGCATATATAACTCCCGTTTGCATAGGCAATTTGTTCCAGAGAGCAGTATGGGCTAAACAAAACAGGGAGATTTCACACTCAGAATTTTATCAAATCTATTTCTTTGAAAATACAGATATTATAAAAAAAAGTTCAATAAGGAAATATTTCAACTTTAGATCCTATAAATTTTGATACTGTGTTTCCTGTTCACTTATTTTTATGGATCATAACTTATATCAACTTTGTTATTTAATAAGGAAATTCATTCAAGTAGCTATAGAAACACTACACACATGCACATACACACAGACACACACATGAATACACACAAAGACCCACACATACAGACACACACATACAGACACACATGCACACATATGCATACACACAAAGATACACACTCATGCAATGCATACATATACACACATTGACACAAATATATACACACATTCATACACCCATGCGCACACATGCATACACACATGTAGACACACACAAACACACACAGACATAGACATATGCACACACATGAATATATACACACATGCAAACAAACACAAAATCACACACATACAGGCATACACACACACACATGCAGACACACATATATATACACACACACATGCAATTCACACACACA
Organism: Mus caroli; assembly: GCF_978045245.1. Classification (NCBI taxonomy): domain Eukaryota; kingdom Metazoa; phylum Chordata; class Mammalia; order Rodentia; family Muridae; genus Mus; species Mus caroli. The sequence goes on along the minus strand of NW_028227270.1, from coordinate 52,598,902 downwards.
TAGGCACATATACTGGTCACTGCTGTGAGTCCCAGGAGTTGGGGATAGTATCTAGTGAGAGCAGAATGAGCTGATATTGCCACACTGATGGAAATGAAATAGATCCCATTCCTTCATCATGAGCACAACACAAACTGGAGCTGTATACTCTGTGTACTGGCTGGGCTCATGGGAAAGAAGAAGGAAGAGGAGGAGGAGGAGGAGAACAACAACAACAACAATAACAACAACCAGTTCAATATCATTGTGTCTTGCTTCCTTGATTCACTGAGACAGTTATCCAGCCAGCTTTCTCCTGAATTGTGTGATACCCTCAGATGACTGGCAGATCCCTGGGCTGTGAAAACATTCCCACTCCAGCATGCTTTTTTCCTCTGAATGCTAATAAGCATCAACCTAAATGGCTAACTACGTGAGAATCCAGAGGCTCCACTATTTACTGCATAAAGAGACTGAACTGGAGATGAAGCCCTTAGGGGTCAGAGGGTAGGGTCTGTACCCTGAGTCCCACCTCCTGCCTGACCATCAGCATAACAGGTCACTGAACTGACATGACTTTAGGCTCCCTCTGTCTTTCTAAAGGTCCATGTATATTAATAATAAGAAGAACAAACGAGCAGAAGCAAAGGCAAGCTAGAGATTGTTTTCTTATTACCACTTATAAACTTTTATGTGTGCATCTGTTGTGGGTGATGAACTTTAATTGGTAAGTATTGTACTACATAACTCACTGCACACTTTTCAGGACTTTTTAAATGTTGAGGGCAGAACTTAAAGGCAGTGAACATGCCTGCAACATTGTCATAAATACAGAGGGGAAGAAGAAATGAGTGCTATGTGCAAAGATGTGGTCCAGAGCATCAAGTGTCTTTAGGAAATAAGCCCTATGTCTTTAAGACTGTGTCACTTTGACTGAAAGGTGGGACTAGCCAGTTGCCTGCTAGTTTGTGTGTCCCTCTGCCTTCATGTGGAAGTAAATGATAATGAAACCGTACATATCATACTAGATCTCTCAACAGTAAGTCCAAAAAGGGAGGTAAATGGAGATAGTTACTTTGGTGGGGGGGGGTGTTAAATGTAATCATTTCTTGTTAACAAAAAGGATGATGAAGAAGAAGACAAAGACAAAGAAGATGAAGATGAAGATGAAGAGGAGGAGGAGGAGGAGGAGGTGGAGGAGGAGGAATTCATCTGAAACAACATGCATTGTGTCAGGGAAATTTTCCTACACCCTTTAACATCATTTTAACCTCTATATGTCCTGATGAACTCAGAGTCTAGGCATACTTCAGAAAAGTCTACTCATTAAGTACATGCTGATGATTTTCAAACTAGGTCTTTTTCACCTGTGAATTAGAATTAATAGTTCCCCAGGGTCCCTCTCTTCATTTAAGGGGATGAAGACTTAGAAACCAGGAGCTGACTCTTAAGTGTGATCATTATTTCAGCATATCATTTTATTTCAAATAAATACACTTTCACTTTAATTGTAATGAACACATCATCTCTATTAGTGGGTATCATTTAATATGTAACTCTAATTCCAACATCATCGACAACTTGGCTGAGATTTTTATTATCTTTACTATTCCTTATGGACTTACTCATTGCTCCACTGACTTTTGGAGCCTTACTCTGTCCTTATGAGTCTATATCTTCTTGTGTCACCTTCTACTCTCTGCTGATGAAAGGGGTGTTTTAGTTAGTGTCTCTATTGCGGTGATAAAACACCATGACCAAAAATAACTTTTGGAGAATTCCCATTCCTTGGGGTTTCTTTTTCTCTGATGTGATAACATTCTCTCAGTTTTTAACATTTGACTTCAGCAAAGAAGTCTCTGCCGCATTTCTTTTAAAATATTTTTAACCAAGTATTTTTAATCATGTATTTTTAAAGTCATCTTTCAAGTGACAGAATTAAAAAAAAAAAGGTAACAGATACACACACCCATGATCCCCTTCTCCTGTTAGTACTGTATACTAGCAGGTGCACCTGTCAGGCTTCAAGAGGCAGCGTTGATGTCACCACTAATTAATGCTCACGCTTCACTCAGAGTCCCCTCTCACCTGGCATCCTTTTCTGTCATAGAATGCTGCTTACTCCTCAAACACCCTTGAGGCCTCCAGCTTAGCTATTTTTGATCTTGACAGTATAAAAAAAAAGTCACAGAATGTTCTTCCACTGAAATTTGTCTAAGGCATTCCTCGAGACTTTGTACCTTGGGAGAAAGACCCTGTTGTGGATTGTCCTGGTGCTGTTTTATTCTGATGTTGATTCTGCTTCCTGAAGAGGGGTCTCCCCAAGGAGGAGTGGGTCACGTACTTAGGTGATTTCATGTGAACCTTCTCCCCATTCTAACTGGTCAAATTAAGGCTAGAGCCTGTGATTGGGCAGTGGAAGGGAAAGGTGTGGCTGGAGATCTTAGAGAGGGAGGAAGGAGGATGGAACAGAACCACATGGCCTGGAGAAGCCTCAAAGTAGCACGGGATCTCATACCTGGGGAATAGCTTAGAGCGGTGGTAGTTCTACCCAATCTAGGCATACAGCTTATAAATATAATAACTGAGTTGTGTGGGTTTTGCACGGGCTTATTGGGGTTGGTGATTTACTGCACCAGGACTCCTGAGAAAGAGGGATCCTGTCAGCTCCTATCACACCAGAAACTGTCTGTATGACCTACACTCCTGTTAGTGACCTTGAATGATAGATTCATAACACCAGACAGGATGCTTCCCATCTTTCTTCATTTCTCACTTTCCACTCTTCAGTCCTCGGCAGGACGATGTCTGTGCAGCACACTGGAGGAATTCAAAGCCAGTTCTCATTCCCTAAAATCAGGGCTTTACATAAGCCATCCAGAATTCTACCATAGGCCCAATTTGACCATCCCCAACTACTTATGAAGACACATATATAATTGTGTAGATTGATGAGTGAGTCCTTTGTGGAGTGGATCATAATACAATACAACCTTGTTTATTTGGGTGTTCAAATTCTCCCAGCTTTGATTTTTTTTTTCAGGGAGCAAGTGAGTACTTAGAAGCAAAGAAACCAAATAGCATCTTACAGAAACAGCCTTGTCAGAGGGACAGAGCCACAAAATAACAGTTGATAGTGGCTGCTCTATCAGTCTTTTCAATACCTTTTCTTCATCTCTTGTGATAATCAAAGTTGAGGTGGTTTTTAAGATCTAATAGAAAGAGTTATTATCTTTATTTATTATTATAAATGGACTAGGTCCCTTCATATCTATTTCACATATTTGTATTTGTGTGTATGTGTTTGTATGTGTGCAGCTGTGAGCTGAAGCCAGATATTGATACTTGGGTGTTCCTCAATCAGTCTTCACTTTAATTTTTAAGATAGCATCTCTCACTGAGGCTCAGTGATTTTGCTAGACTCCATGGCTAGCAAGGCTCATGGAAGCCCTTGTCTGTCTCTACCATGCCTGGTCATAAGTTCAGGGATGAAACTCCAGGGTGTGTACTCATATAGCAAGAACTTTACACAATGCTTGAGCTTACTAGCACCATTGAAATTCACTGATGTGACTAAAAGATTACAGTTGATCAAACACTGTACAATGCCTTTAGCAGGCATGTCAGATTGTGTTTATGTTTATTTCTCGGTGGAAAGTTTCCTTCGCTTTTGCGTTATGTTTCTTTGCATTTAAAAAAGATTTATGCTTCTATATTTTTGGTTTAGTGGCAACATAGACTGTATTGATATCGCATATATATGCGCTTTTAGTTGTTCTTATTTCTTCAGTAGTAGGTTTGTACGAACTGCATCCCAAATTTGAACTAGAACTTCTGGCTCCTGCTAATTACCTGAGCAGCCATCAAAAGCTCATCTCATCTTCCCCCCCTTCTACTTTCTGCCCAGATATGGCCTCTGTACTATAAAGAAGCAGCATTAGAAAAAAATGTGCAAAACCTCCATCTGTACATCAAAAGTAAATGCAGTTACAATCAAACCAACTCATGACATAGTTCAGGCATTTCAGGACCTATCAGGATCACCGTTATGAAAAAGCCCACAAGAAGTGACTCCTGATTTCAATGCAACAGATGAACTTGGCATGCTTTTAATTTCTATAGGAATTAAATAGTGCCAGATAATCCTTTATTGGCTGTTGTATACTTAAGCTACATTATATGTGCTCTTCTCTTGGCACTGCCACCTGGTTTTAGTAGCTGTCACAGAGTGTGCTTCTCCTCCAGTGGCCCAGGGGGCAGTTGACAGACACAGAACTAAGATGTTAGTTCAAATGCTGCTGAGGACATTCTTGCATATATCTTTTGATTAATGACTGACACTCCTGAGCAAGTGACTCTGCGTGTGTGGAGCTGTGGTGAACACCAGCATATTTTCTAAGTAGTTAAACCACTTTATATTATAAAATGTACTATCTGTGCTCTTGATTTGCTTCCGATCCGTGTCAATACAGCTTCCATTTTAAAGTTGTATTAGTTTGACAGGATATATCACACTTAAAGGTACTGTTTTCCCAACTGGTAGATGTTAGCTTTACTCAGAGATGTACAGACATACACTTCAGAAGCTTATCACACTCTTCATCATTGTTTAAAAATGAATGATGTCCTCCTGGAAAGTACTGAGGCTTCACCATGCTTCCAGACTTCCTGGGTGCTCTTCAAGATACAATTGAAGGAACACTCCTCCATTGTTGGTAGGATTGCAAGCTTGTACAACCACTTTGGAAATCAGTCTGGCGGTTCCTTAGAAAATTGGACATTGTACTACCAGAGGATCTAGCAATACCTCTCCTGGGCATATATCCAGAAGATGCCCCAACCGGTAAGAAGGACACATGCTTCACTATGTTCATAGCAGCCTTATTTATAATAGCCAGAAGCTGGAAAGAACCCAGATGCCCCTCAATAGAGGAATGGATACAGAAAATGTGGTACATTTACACAATGGAGTACTACTCAGCTATAAAAAAATGAATTTATGAAATTCCTAGCCAAATGGATGAACCTGGAGGGCATCATCCTGAGTGAGGTAACACAATCACAAAGGAACTCACACAATATGTACTCACTGATAAGTGGATATTAGCCCAAAACTTAGGATACCCAAGATATAAGATACAATTTGCTAAACACATGATACTCAAGAAGAATGAAGACTGAAGTATGGACACTATGCCCCTCCTTAGAATTGGGAACAAAAAACCCATGGAAGGAGTTACAGAGACAAAGTTTGGAGCAGTGACGAAAGGATGGACCATTTAGAGACTGCCATATCCAGGGATCCACCCCATAATCAGCTTCCAAACACTGACACCATTGCATACACTAGCAAGAATTTGCTGAAAGGACCCAGATATAGCTGTCTCTTGTGAGACTATGCCAGGGTCTAGCAAACACAGAAGTGGATGCTCACAGTCAGCTATTGGATGGATCACAGGGCTCCCAATGGAGGAGCTAGAGAAAGTACCCAAGGAGCTAAAGGGATCTGCAACCCTATAGGTGGAACAACATTATGAACTAACCAGTACCCCGGACGGAGCTCTTGACTCTAGCTGCATATGTATCAAAAGATGGCCTAGTCGGCCATCACTGGAAAGAGAGGCCCATTGGACACTCAAACTTTATATGCCCCAGTACAGGGGAACGCCAGGGCCAAATAAATGGGAATGGGTGGGTAGGCAACCGGGGGGGGAGGGTATGGGGGGCTTTTGGGATAGCATTGGAAATTTAATTGAGGAAAATATGTAATAAAAATATTTTTTAAAAAAGATGCAATTGATTTGGGGCACATCCCATCACTCCTTCTGTTTTAACTTTCCATCATCTCCTGGATAAATCTTGTCCTTTGGTATGATGCTGTTTGAAGTAGGTCCCAGTGAAAACGGAAGACAAACCCAGAATTAAAGGGATGGTTGCACTGAAGATGATGTTTGCTATACTTTTGTCACTCTTCACTTCTGTTTGCTCGTCTTTTTTTTTTTTTTTTGTGAGCAATGTGTTATTTACCAAAGCAAGTGGAATCTTGAGCACTTTCAAGAACAAGTTATCTATCTTTTCAAAGTCCTTGAACAGGAGCCGAGAAGACTAGAGGGTGTATACACAAGTATGACATCCTTGAATTCTTGATTCTTGGAAACAATCTGGCTGAATACAAACTGAGGAGCTCATACAAAAATCTCTCTTGCTTGGTCAACGGCTATAAAGCATTCTGCTGTCGAACCTATTTCATTTCTAACAAAATTAATGAAGACTTTTCTCATCTTTAACATACTAGTAACTAGGAATGTCCAGCAAGGCTACTTCAGGCCAGTTTCTTCTGGTACTCAATGAGACCTTGGACATATAGATTAAAGATTTAACTGTTTTTTTTCAAATTTCTCATTTTTTAATTAATTAATTTATTTATTTATTTATTGCATTTTTAGTGCAAGTCTCATTTAGAATTTTTAAATCTCAGGACTGTTTCATGACTTTCAGGGATATATTTCAGCTGCTATAGCATGTGAATCCAAGAAAATAAAAGCAGTATAATGAGATATTCACATGCTACATACATATGTGTGTGTGTCCAATCCATTTAACCACTCTATCTCATTACCTTGGTTCTTGTGGCTAATTTCTAGTCCTCTGTGTCTCTCATCCAATCTCTGTGAGATGTGTCCTGTCTCGTGTATCTGTCTTCAAATCTTCCCTGAGATTAGCCAATATTTAATTCAGCCTTACTACTTTTTAATCAATATTCTTCTCAGTTTTTGAATTACTAATATGACAGTTTCGTGTAACCCAGGTTGGCCTTAAATTTACTAGGCAGCCACAGAGGGCTCTGAACACCTCTTCATAGCTCCCAGGGCTTCTTGCAAAGCAAGCACTCTCCCAGCTGAACGACACACACAGCTGACTCACATGAAGAACAGGAGCTTCATCGTTTATCTGAACATGCTTCTTAGGACTGTGCTTTAGCTTCACCGTCCGTTGCGTTTGCTTTGTGCGGTTTTATAACTTCCTATTTGTCCTTACAGGAGTCTTGCACAGATGATGCCACGTCCTGTCCATTTCATGAGGAAACAGTGCAAAGCCCATGTGGCAGGAATGAGGGACTGACTATGTGCTGCACACCACACGCTTCTCAATCAACGACTTCTTTGGAGGAGGCAGAGCGAGTCCGCACTCTTGCTCTTTTGTTCCAGCATGACTACATCCCATTCCCATGCTTCTCAGCATCATGCATTTAGTGAGTTTGTTCTCTCGTCTGTCCTTCCCTGCCAGGCAGCAACTCCTTCCTGAAATTGCTGAACACCCCCATCCTGCAACTTCTCAGTTGCTTCCTGTAAGTCTGCCATGAGTCAGCACTCTGATGAACCAGGTTTAAGGATTTTTTTCTATTCAGTCTTCCTTTTCCTTTCTGGAAACGAATTTATCTTTTTTTGTTAAATGGCTTGTTATTCTGTGACGGTTCCATATACTACATGGTGAAGTTCAGTCATTTCTCCTCACTCCCGTCTTTTATCCTCTCTCCCCTTTCCTCTCAAGGCCTTTCTCACCCCTCCCTCTGACTTTCATGACTCGTCTTTGTGACTCCCTAAGTTAAATAAGAGTTGCTTGCCCTAGCACTGTGGGCATGTGCGAGGAGGAGAGGCACTTACTGGAGCATGGCATCTCATCCGTGGCTACAGCACTTAATAAAGCTGAACTCCCTGATCTAGCAATCATTAGCTACACACAGCGCTTAGGGAAGGGAATGGGCTGCATAGGTCTCTTCCCCATCCACAAGAAAAGGATGACGATGTGCTCAGTCTTGTGTAGCTCACCGTGGCTGTAGTGAGCCCATCAGCTCACCATGGCTGTAGTGAGCCCATCAGCTCACCATGGCTGTAGTGAGTCCAGCAGATCATCATGGCAGGAGTGAGTCCACAAGCTCACTATGGCAGTAGTGAGTCCAGAAGATCATCATGGCAGGAGTGAGTCCAGAAGCTCACCATGACAGTAGTGAGTCCAGCAGATCATCATGGCAGGAGTGAGTCCAGAAGCTCACTATGGCAGTAGTGAGTCCAGCAGATCATCATAGCAGTAGTGAGTCCAGAAGCTCACTATGGCAGTAGTGAGCCCATTAGTGCAATGGCCTTATTATGTCCAAACGACCTTTCACTACGTAGTTCTTCATCATCTGGTTCTTACATTTGTCCAGCTCCATCTTCTTCAGTGTTCCATAACCTTTAGAAGCAGTTATACAGCTGTGTCCCAACATCTGGAGTAGTTATTTTACTTCTGTCACCTTGGTAGTCACCATCTTCTCCTATGTTCTATGCAATACTCCTTGAATTCTACTCAGGTTTGACTCTAGTTTTGGCTCTGTTATTAGTTTGTATATAAAACTTTATTTCTCACAAAAAAGTCTCAGCATTTATTAGTCTCTCTCTATTATACTTTTGGGATAATTACAAGAGTTTCATTTGTTCTCTTTAATGATTGTGAGAGCTTCTTTCAGGGGATATATTGAGATCATGAGGCCACCTTGGTAGGAATATTAACACCAGAAATTAACACCCTGGCTTTATTCCCAAAGGGTTGCCTGGCTTCTGTTTTGAAAGATTTTTATTTCCCAATATTTTGAAAAGATATAAATATGTGTCAACAATTTCTGTCCATTAGCTGTTCTGCTTTTATTCTGGTAGCCTTTCCTTCTCATTATAAGAACATTACTACATCCTAATATAAAAGAAGCAAGCAGCTATGGGACGATCTACTTCATGTAACCTTTCTGGACCTTCCTGTTTGGAACATTCAAAGCTTCTCTTAGCAACAAGTGAATCATTTCCCCATATCTTTATGTTTACTTTGAGTGATAAAGCATTCAATTTAGACATTATAGACAGAAAACTTGACACGGTATCAAACAATGTTGAACTTTCATGTGTTACAGTATGTTCTACATTTTTAGCATTAGTATTTCCTCTTAGTGCATTCCTTGGGTAACTCTTTGTTTCCCAAGCAACTTTGAGTCTTTTTTGCCTTATTTCCCTTATTCTTGGATATATTATTATGGACATATTGGCATAACAATATATCCCTAGGTGTACTAGTATGAATGCATGTATGTCTATAATCCCATTACATGGCTTCCTTTCAACTTGTCTACTGAAGTCAGTCGATGCCAGTGCTCACCATACTGACACACAGACTCTCTCCATTAATTATGATGTCTTTCTGAGAGCTTCTCTATGTTCAGGAAGATATTACTTACCAAGTGTGTACTCTCCGCTCACTGCTCTAACAGGGGCATCTCATGTGCATTATCCAAACTACTTTAACAAATTTATAATGTACACTGTATTAATGATCTCAGTTGAGGTTAAATATTAAATTTCACACAGGTTAAAAACCTGGTCACTACTACATTTCTAGGTCCATTGTAAAAGCCACTATTAAAGCTTCCTGTCCACATGTTTCTCTCTATAAGGATTCTAATTTATCATTGCTCAGTCAGTGAAGTACAACAAAGTTTAACATGACGATGGCTAATGTCCTTTTTGATCTTCATTCTAATGAGAATTTCAATGTAGAAATTGTTATTTTTATGGCACAGTTAACTGTTCTTTACTAAATTTTAATAAAATGGCAAGGGCTTTTTCAAAAGAATATTTACTAAGAATTTACCCATTAGAAATTGAACTTAAATTATAGGAATTATTTTGAGGATATATATATATATATATATATATATATATATATATACATATATATATATATATGCCAAAATAACCATTTAGTTTTACCCTTTGAGATTTAAGATTTTAAAAGAATGTAACAATGTTCTATTTTCAGCCGTTGAACTTTCTTTCCTTTCCAGAACATATTCTACATAGTTCCTGGAAAAATGTTTTAATCTCTACAGGCCTGTTATACATTATCTTCTTTTTTGAGATTATTACTATATCATTTCTCCCTTCCTTTCCCATTGGGAAACACTGACAGTATCCACCTCATAGTTCTGGGGCAGAGCTTATCTGTTTACTCCATCAGCCTACCAAGTAGGCATTTTCTGCCAGGCACTGATATCCTACTGTCTTACTTAGAGTTTCATTACTGTGAAATGACCATGACCACAGAAACTCTTACAAAAGACAACATTTAATTGATAGAAGACAACATTTAATTGGGGCTAGCTTACAGGTTCAGAGATGTAGTCCATTATCATCATCATGGGGAGCATGACAGCATGCAGGCAAAGATAGTGCTGGAGAAAGGAACTGAGAGTCCTACATGTTGATTTGCAGGAAGCAGCAGGAGAGTGTGTTCAACTCTGGGTGGATCTTAAGCCTAGGAGACATCAAAGCCTGACCTCAAAAATGACACACTTCCTCTACATCTAATAGTGCTACTCCCCATGAGCCAAGTATTCAAACACATGAGTCTATGGGGCCCAAACCCATTCAAACCACAAAACCTACAACACCTACAACAATATACACAAAAAGCTCATATTATAGTTAATGAGATAAAGGAAACACAGGTATTACCCACCATTGCCATACATTCCATAAATAAGAGGGAAAACAGCTCATGGGTACATCTGTGTTGAAGCTTTGTCTTTTATTGATTATTGTAATTCTACCTGTTGGCCTCCAATATTTGGAATCAGCACATAGTCTGAGAGATCCTGTCCCCAGTTAACTCTGACTGGTAAATAAAGATGCCAGCAGCCAATAGCTGGAGAGAACAGACATAGGACCAAGAGATCATGGCCCAGAGGGCTGCTCAATTGGGTCAACAGCAGCAAAGATCGAACATAGAAATTAGTAAGTAGTAACTCAGGATTACTGGTAGGAAAGTGGATCATTACAGCATGGAGGTTAGCATGGTGGATGCTCACAGTCAGCTATTGGATGAAACACAGGGTCCCCAATGGAGGAGCTAGAGAAAGTATCCTAGGAGCTAAAGGGTTCTGCAACCCTATAGGTGGAACAACAATATAAATTAATCAGTACCCCCCGGAGTTCATGTCTCTAGCTGCATATGTAGCAGAAGATGGCCTAGTCAGCCATCATTGGGAAGAGAGGCCCCTAGGTCTTGCAAACTTTATATGCCTCAGTACAGGGGAATGTCAGGGCCAAGAAGTGGGAGTAGATGGGTAGGAGAATGGGGGTGGGAGGGTATGGGGAACTTTTGGGATAGCATTTCAAATGTAAATGAAGAAAATACCTAATTAAAAAAAAACCTGTGTGTGTGTGTGTGTGTGTGTGTGTGTGTGTGTGTCTTTCGTTCAGGAATATAAATGATCTAAGGTGGGAAGGAACCCTGTGCCAGGATTTCTTTTTAATAGTTTTACAACACATTTGCTGTACACCTTTAGGATGGTGTAAGAATAAAAAAAAATATTGAAGAGATTTTTTCCTCCCTATTTCTCAATACAGTACATGCTACAATACACAACACAAGACAAGATCTAGGGCAAGCACTTTTGATACAAAGGTCCTTTTAGTGAATTCCTTGAGTATAATTGTTACATACGTGTCTATGTATAGGTATATGCATACATACATTTATAAACAGGGACTTTTGAGTGCATTTCTGTCCTCAGGCTGACCACTTTGAATTGGACAACCACTAGGGGTTTCACGGCTGGGAGAGACTATGTAATAGCAACAATGAAAGAAAAGAGAGAGAGAGAGAGAGAGAGAGAGAGAGAGAGAGAGAGAGAGAGAGGAGAAAGAGAGGGGGAGACAGAGAGAGGCTGTTTGAGAGGTGGAGCTTGGGAGGGGTTGTAAGCACAGTACTTGGGTGGGGATGACAGCAGGAAAGGGAAAGAGAAAACTGGTATAGTTATATCTTATTTGAAATGTGTCTTTTAAAGAGAAAGAAGAGACTTTCCTTTTTCTCAATTTCTAAAATGGTTATTCACTATTTCTGCTTCCTTAATTCTTTTAAGTAATTTATCTTCCATTAAAATGCCATTATCTTGCTTAAATTTCCATTATTATCAGCATAGAGTTGTACCCAAAATGGCTTTTCATAACATTTGTAAACTGCTATGACAGTGAAGAAAACATCAAAAGAATAGTTAAAGAAACTTCACTTTTTTACCCTCTTTTTAAAAATCACTTCCAAATAGGTTTTTATTATATATTATAATTTTTTAAAATTACAATAAAATTACAAAAATTCCTCTTCCCTCTTCTCCTTCTAAACCCTCCTATTTATACTGCACTTTCTCTCTTAGAAATTTATGGTCTCTTTTGACAACAATTATTGTTGCATATGTGTATTTGTGCATATACAGACATGTATAGATTACTAAAAATATAAATACAACCTGCTTGGTCTATATATTCCTTGTGTGTATATACCTTTTAGGGCTGACCACTTAATATTTGATAGCCAAGAAGTCTCACCAAAGAAGTTCTGATGTTGAGATTCAGATTGCCAACAGCAGCCACTCACTAGGCACCATCTTGAGCAGTTATAAATAAATTTAAGTGTAACTTTGCCACAGCACCATAGCTACTTTAAAAAAAAACAATAAAAGGAAAATTAAGTGCGTCAGTGTTGTATTATAGCCCTGGGTCCTTCAATCCATACTTAGTGCAAAGTGAATGCTATGTGTGTGCAACACACTAAGTTTACATTCTTCAGTTCACCCACCAAGAGTATGTGTCAGTCATCCACCTGACCTCTGATCATACTGACCCTCGAGTTTCAACACACTGAAAACAATGTTTTTTTTTTAATGATCATTAAATCATTGATCATTAAATCTTTGCTATGACTTAGTTTTTTAGTCATTTCTTCTGAATTGATCTTAGATGAATTAGATGATGTAGTGAGGTCTGGGAATCCTGACCAAGCAATATTGGTTACCTGTGCATCCCTGATAGGAGCTACAGAGGTCCTGTGAAGTAGATTTAACTTATTTATTCACAGTAAGTGAAGCTGAAACCATAACATGACACAGATATGACACAGGATGGGTTAAGGCTAAAGAGCAGCGAAAGTGTGCATTTGTGCTTAAATGAGGCCATGGGCTGAGGTAAACAGAATTACCGGGGACTGAGTGTAGACTTTGTTAAGTTCTATTTTAAAGATACAGAGGGTTTGAGTAAGAAAAATAAAAGGAGTTGACAACAGAGACAAGGGGCATCTGAAAAATCCTTCAAAGGGAAATATGTGGTCCTCTAGAGAGACAGCCAATGTCAAAAAGATGGTGAGTCTGGTGTTTGCCCAGAAAGCATGTGATTAGAAGGATGGATTCATTATCTTCATCCAACATTTAAAGTTGAGTCAAAGCTACAATCCCTTATAGGTACGTTCTGTTACTTCAATTCACACTTGTCTGGAAACACATGGAGATAATTGCCAAGCCCCTTTTGTGACAGTAAAATGGCATCTCCCCTCATCAGCTAATGAACAATACGTCAGCTTTCTTTGCCTTCTGAGAATCAGTAAGCCATCTTCCGTCTTTTCCAAGAGTCTGCCTGTATGATCCAGCCCCTGCTCAAGAGAATGGTATAGTGATGACAACATCTGAGTATATGGGAGAGATATGTCTTTTCTATGATTCACAGCCAACACGATGAGAACATCTAAAACAGACTTAACAGTAACTGATAGGTGAGTGTGGAAGGATGGGAGTTAGAGACTCGAGGGCAGAGGGACAGGAGGGGCCAAGCACTTACAGGTTCTGACCTTAACAAGAACTCTAGATTTGAATAGACACAGGCAAGCTCACCAGGCCGTGATGAAACTGGATTGATGGAACCCAAGACAGAGGTAACATGGGGCAGGAAGAAAATGTCTCACTGAAGGAGCTGACATGAAAAGGTACCTTTTCTTGAGGCATATCAGCAGTCAGGGCCAGTTCTTAACATTGAGAGCTAAGCTGCCTGTAGCTCATAGGTTTCTTACTTCTCCTGTCCTGTGGCCCCATGTATACCCAGTGTACTATAGAGGCACAGACAACTGCATGCAAAGTTAAGGGGCATACCAGGGGCACTTCCTTCTGACCAAGTTGGCTCCAGATGAGTCTCCTCCAATCTTTGGTCTGAATGTGGAATGACCACTTAAACATTTGTCTGTGGAGTTTATGACCTTGCCAAAGTGTAGACTTGCACGGAGCATACCTTTCCTTTTCACTGCATCTTTCTTGCCTTTCCCTAGTGAAAAAGTACTTGAAGAACACTGGCTTTTGGGCTTGGCTGAAACAGAGACATTCTTTGTACTTCCAAACTGTCCTTACAGTATCTGCTGACCCAGTCCTTTCTGTCCTCAGTTCTACTGTCACAGCATCCCTCAGGCCCATGACTCAATAGCTCTCAACTAAGAAACAGAAAACAGTACAAATCTCTCCACACAGTGTTCTCCCACCCTGCATAAATCAACCTAGCATCTTCTCATGGTCACATTCTGGTCACATGTAGCCTAACACTGTAGACTGGATGGTATTCATTCCATACCTATCTTTTGATTCTTCTTGTCAGCTTACAAAGAGCCATGAAATCCCTAAACAATGCCTCCTCACTTGCCTCTGTCCTTCAGTCTGTGGCATCTTCAAGGACTAATACATACCAAATTCCTTTTGCTAATTTCCTTCCATTCCATGCCCAGCTGTCATCCTCCAAGCTTGGCAGAAACTTCTTGAAGGCCACTCATGCCACGAGATCCTGCTCATGGGTGGGCTGGAGCCTCCTCTTCTCTGATCTCTCTTTGCTCCTGACTACAACCTCAGGACCAGTTCCTAGTTTCCTTCATCTGCAGTTTCACTGCTCTTGCTCTCTGTTTCTCCATCACTGACACAAAAGACTCACTCTCTTTTGCATTCATCACTTCTCTCCCCACAGCTATGTCCTGTCACAGAGCCCAGCCCAGTGACCTGGCTTGGCTCCTGCATGGCCACCATGAGCCAGTTTCCTGTCTCTCAGCCCCTCATCATGTTCTGTGTGGTAGTGACTTTCATTCACCATACTCTGGCATCATTTCCAAGCACACACTGGTCCTTGATCTATACCTTTCTTTACCTTGTGTCTTAGTTAGAGTTATACTGCTGTGAACAGACACCATGACCAAGGTAATTCTTATATGGACAACATTTAATTGGGGCTGGCTTACAGGTTCAGAAGTTCAGTCCATTATTATCAAGGCAGGAACATGGCAGTATCCAGGCAGGCATGGTACAGGAAGAGCTGAGAGTTCTAAATCTTCATCTGAAGGCTTCTAGCAGAATACTGACTTCCAAGCAGCTAGGGTGAGGGTCTTGTAGCCCACATCCACAGTGACACACCTACTCCAACAAGGCCACACCTACTCCAATAGGGCCACACCTTCTAATAGTGCCACTCCCTCAGCTGAGCATATACAAACCATCATACCTGTCTGTCTGCTCAGCACTAGGGCACCTCCCTAGCTGTGCTGTGCTACCTGATCCTCTGATGAGAATCCTAAACTGATGGTGTGACATCAGCAGGTAGTCACAGAAATCATCCCCTTACTCTTGAATTCTGATCTTTTCTTAGGGTGCTGATCTGTGGTACAAGCCTTTTCTTAAGATGCATTCACAAATCTCGAGCAGCAACACTCAGTAAGTGGGAGATCATAGGGTAATATCTGATTCCACTGTGTTCTGTTTCTAAAGATGCATGTCCTAGTTATTTGCATTATCAAATCACGGCGTTTTCAAGTTGCAATGGTTTTCACAGGAAGTGACCCTTCCAAACACTGATGACAATATTTAGGTGCACATAATCATGCATGGTTAATCTTCATTGTCACTCTGACAGGACTTGGTGACAAGCTGTGCCTTTGAGAGATTATCTAAGAAGAGAGGTCCCAGCCTGGATGTAAATGGCGCCATTCCATGAGCTGGGTGCCAGACTGAATAAAAAGGCAAAAGTCAGTGAAGCATCATCATTATTGTCGTCAGCGTCATCATCATCATAATCATCATCTGTGTGCACGAGCATGCATGCACACATATGTAGGTACCTGTATGTCTATGTGTACATGTCTCTGTGTGTGCCTGTGTATGTGTATCAATGAGCATAGGTTATGGTGCACATCTGTCATCCTCTGTCTTATTTGGGGCAGAGTCTCTTGTTAGATGAAGCTAGCTGCATATATAAGGTGACCAGCCACAGCAAAATCTCCCAATATAACTAATCTACTATGATGGACTGTGTCTCCTCAAACTGTGAACCAAGATAAAAAGTCTTTCCCTTATTTAGTTGTTTGTGTCAACATTTTGACACAGTAAAGAACAAGGAAATGAAGACAGACCACAGCTGTGCATTGCTGAGGAAAGCCTTCATGGGCATGTGTTACCTAACTCTAAAGTATGCTTTTGTTCTTTCCTGGTTTATTTTGTTTTCTGATGGAGTCAGTAGACTTAGAGGAGAATTGCCTCCTCTGCCTAGATTGAAACCTCTGTTGTTTCATTGTTCCCCACTGTGGAAGCTAAATCCCATAATCAAGGTCTCCTAACCTCCACATAGCAGCCATTGCTTCCTGTTCACCCTAGAGCTGTGGCGTGGGTGGGCCAGGCAGGAGTCAGCCCACAGGAAACTGGGAACTACTAAATAGTCTCATCTGAAAACAGTGCCATTTAATATCCGAACTTCTGAAAGATGTGAATAATGGCATTCGCAGAATGAAAAGACAGCTCTTATAGATGCTATTAATATTCTACAACTCCTACCGGTTGTAAGGGGGAGAGAGCTGACATCAATTGTGTGTGTGTGTGTATATATGTATATGTATATGTATATATATATATATATATATATATATATATATATATATGAAGGTTCCCACCTACTCTCACACTAAGAGTGAGTTTCTAATCAAATATCCAATTTCCTTTTCTCAGAAGTAATATCCCTACCCACTAAAAATGATAAGTTTTGCTACTATATCCTTCTAGCCTTTTCTTGAGCATAAAATGACATGTTAAACTTGCCCTCAGAATTCAATATTAAAAAATAAATAAGGCCAGAGTAACTAAAGGCCCAATGCAAGTACCTAGAATCTGCACATCAAGCTGTTTTAGACACCACAGAGTTGTTTATATCTGCTCACATGTTTCAGAAAGGAAGCAGCCTGGCTACCAATGCAAAAACAACCAACCAACCAATCAACCAATCACCACTACCACTACCACCACCACCAACAACAACAATAACAACTAGCTCTCTCCTTAAAAGTAATAGAATTTTTTTTTATTATGAGCCAAACACAAGGGACCATACCCCGAGAAGACAGAATCAAGTTGCCCTAAATGACGTGCCTCACCATAGGCATGGTTACCTGGACCCTTTATAGTGGCACTACAGAAGGAAGCTACAAATCACTGCAGTTCCTAAATACATCTGTGGGAACATTAGGTTAGGCAGAGGAGAACAAAGCTTATGTATCCGCTGCTGTATTAGATGCTAGCTGATGATAGCTTTAGCTCTTTAGTTGGTGGAAGCTAATTAGATATGCTAAGAATACAATCCAAAGATTTTCCTCTGAGAGTCAAAGGGATGTCAGTTCTGATACAGAGGTGGGCAATGAGTGGCTATTAAGAGGACTAAAGATAGATCAAGATAATTTTGGCTCCAGGTTTACAACATTGCCACTCTCTTTAATCATGCAGCCTTGTAGATTATTCAGCATAATGTATTATTTTTTTCCTAAGGCTTTTCATTGCCACCACATGCTCTTACAGAAAGGACACAGGTGACTCCAGGAGGTAACTCCAGGGGGCGCTACTTTAGAAGACTCTAACTTACACAGTGGGCCTCCTAGGTATTGCCAACCTACATGTTTGCACTCACTTCACTTGCACATAATCTGGGATTGGGGATCCAGGGACAGGCATGGGAGTAGCATAGAATCACACTCCAGTGACAGTGTGGTGACCCCTGGACTGGTCTAAGGACAACTGAAAAAACTATGAATGAAGTTTCCTGGCAGATCTACAGAAGAGATGGCCCAAAAAAGAGCTGAGCAGAGGGACAAGTCATGTGTGGACCATCCCCCAAAACCTTGGACATCAGAAGAGAGGATGTAGCCGGGCATGGCGGCACATGCCTTTAAATCCCAGCTAGCACTTGGGAGGCAGAGGCAGGCGGATTTCTGAGTTCAAGGCCAGCCTGGTCTACAGAGTGAGTTCCAGAACAGCCAGGGCTACACAGAGAAACCCTGTCTGGAAAAAAAAAAAAGAAGGAAGGAAGGAAGGAAGGAAGGAAGGAAGGAAGGAAGGAAGGAAGGAAGGAAGGAAGGAAAAAAGGAAGGAAGGAAAAAAGGAAGGAAGGAAGGAAGGGAGGGAGGGAGGGAGGGAGGGAGGGAGGGAGGGAGGGAGAGAGAGAGAGAGAGAGAGAGAGAGAGAGAGAGAGAGAGAGAGAGAGAGAGAGAGAGAGATGTATTGGGACAGGAGGCCCAGAGCTGGATGGCTACTGCCCCTGATTCTATGCTCAGGTTGCCCAGGGAAAACATGGGTCAGAGACTGTGCAAAGTGGCGGCCACCAGTGAAAGAAGACTTCCATAGGCTTTTTTTTTGTTTGTTTTGTTTTGTTTTGTTTTTTGTTTTTCGAGACAGGGTTTCTCTGTGTAGCCCTGGCTGTCCTGGCACTCACTTTGTAGACCAGGCTGGCCTCGAACTCAGAAATCCGCCTGCCTCTGCCTCCCGAGTGCTGGGATTAAAGGCGTGCGCCACCACGCCTGGCTTCCATAGGCTTTTAACAACCACAAACGAGTCCTGTGAGGATTCTGTGAAGATCAGTGCCACAAATGGAGAACTATGGAAAGTTTGTTCCCAAAGAGAAATGCAAAGAAGCCAAATTTTGTTCATGCCATAGACAGGAAGTGGTTAAACGTGTGCAAGGCCATAGACAGACAGGAAGTGCTGAAATAGGCCCAGTACTTCTTTCTGGACTGGGAAGGAGGAGTCAGTTTTCTCCATTTTTATGAAAATTCTGAGATTTTGAGTAGGTGGGGTCTGGCTATTCAACCCAAATCATAAAATTTATCTTACTAAGCAAATGAATGGGTTTTAAACAATGATTTTTAAACAAGTTATTTTTATTCTTTTGGAATTTCAAGCACATCTTCAAAGATATACAGTAACAAGCACATACACTTTCCCTCTCCAGATTCCCCAAGATCTCTCATCCTTCTCTTATGTTGGTTGGTTAGGGGAAGAAGCTAATTCATTTTGTCTTTTAAAAAACTATTTTAGATCACAGTATAATTCTATCATTTTCTCTTTCCAACCTTTAAGTCCTCCTATATATCCCTTCTTGCTATCTTTCAGATACATGCATTTTTTCATTAACTGTCTGTATAATGTTCCTAGTATATATATATATATATATATATATATATATATATATATATATATATATACATATATATGCGTGTGTGTGTATACACATATATATTTTTTTTTTTTCAGGGCTGACCATTTGGTACTGGATAACCAGTTGGTGTGCTCTTTCCTGGGGAAGGCTATTTCTCCTACTCCAGGCCTTCCTTAGTTGCCTGTAGTTCTTTTGGGTAGAGCTTTCTCTGAGAAGCTCATTCTTCACAGAAGGTCATGGGGAACCTTTCTGGAGCTTCAGTCACAGGTTTGGCCTCCAGATAAATTTAGGGGGCAGAGTGAGAGCTTGGTCCCTCCATGAATCTTTGTGTTAAAGGCAATACCTGAAAAGGACAGCTAGGGTTTGAATGATAAATGTTCCCTGCAAACTCATCTTTGAACACTTGGTCTCGAGATGCAGTATTGTTAGGGAAGGTTGTTGAAACTCTGGGACGTAGGATAGGGCTGGTGATGGTTCACCATTAGGATTGGGGTGATAGTCTGGCCCTGCTTCCTGCCTTCATTCTCTGGTTCTTATCTGCCATCTAATGTGACAAATGGCCTCATGCTGCCACAAGCCTTCAAGCCTGTGCTGTCATGTCTTTCTGGGCCATGATGGTAGTTACACTGGAATTACTAGCCAAGTGAACCCTCCTCTCTCAGGTAGCTTCTTTTTTTATTACGTAATTTCCTCAATTACATTTCCAATGCTATCCCAAAAGTCCCCTATACTCTTCCCCCCACTCCCCTACCCACCCATTCCCACTTTTTGGCCTTGGCGTTCGCCTGTACTGGGGCATATAAAGTTTACGTGTCCAGTGGGCCTCTCTTTTCAGTGATGGCCTACTAGGCCATCTTTTGATACATATGCAGCTAGAGTCAAGAGCTCCAGGGTACTGGTTAGTTCATAATGTTGTTGCACCTACAGGGTTGCAGATCTCTTTAGCTCCTTGTGGCAGTGAGAACGGGGCCTCCACAAGGTCTTTGTGGCCCTGGATGAACAGATGCCAGGACTCCTGGCTTCTTAGTAGGAGGCTTGAGAAGAAAAATCCCTCTCGGGTGGGGGTTGAGGGCAGGCCTTACTGAACTTTCACTTTCAATATTATACTCCTCTGGTATACTGTAGAAAATCCTTCCAAAAATCTTCACAACAGTGAGGTTTTTAAACAGGTTGGACTCAAAGCATGGAGAACAGAAGGAGAAACACAGTGGGGGCAGAAGTTCCAGAGGCAAGCTGAGCTGGAAAACACATGGCCATAATCAGGGGGTGTGAAAACAAAGCATTTCCCACAGGACAGTGGGAGGCACAGATCAGCCCAATGTCACTTATACACCTTATAGAAATCCTGGCAGAGCCACCTACAGACTAGCTTATTAATATCCCAATGTTGTTTTCAGGAGAGACTAAAATTCTAAAATGCTTTTTAAATGATGTGTTTTGTATACACAAGTTTTCACCCACACCACTTACAGTTTTCCAATAAAAGCCTATCTAAATAAACAGTCTAAATTCGTTACATGGGGCTGCATATTTCAGTTCTGAAATCAAAGATAGGAATCAATTTGAATTATGACTGAAATCACCATTTGGAAAATGGTCTCATGCTGGATGGGTTGCTTTCAGAGGCAGAATAAGCTCTGCCTCGTCCCAGGAATGTGACTCCAGGCCAGTCATGTCCCCTGTCTCACTGTGGAACTGGAAACAAAGATTTTGTGTTCCTAGGGAAACAAAGGCTCTGATTTGCTATTTAGAGGCCATGTTCAGGGAAAGGACAACCCCCAACCCCCACGCCCCATGTGTGTCATTATCGTCTACAAAAGATGATACCTAACGGGGAGACCCCATCAGCATCTGAGCAGAAAAAGAGGAGGTTTCCATTCTAAAAGGGTAGGCTTCCTTTAAACAATCGCTCAGCAAAGACTTGATTTGTGCATCAATAATGAGACTATGGAAGGAACAGGCACATTGATGGTATCAAGCATAGGGCCCTGAATGCCCTTCTTCATGCCTGTGTGTAGTGATCTGACTGTGAAGGGGTCATTCCAGAGACAGCTTCTCTGAGAACATGGCAGTGAGAACGAGAGGTAAGGCTCGAATTCGCTGATGCAGAGGAGAAGCCAGAGCCCCATGGCGTCAAACCCTGTATGTTGGAGAGAGAAGCCTAGCGATGAGCAAGCAAGGTCACGCGGGTAGATGCTGTTACTTTTCGGAACCGCAGCCTCGATGCACGCTGCTTTCATACCAGGGTCCGTATCCAGGATCTCATCCATATCACCCCAAAGCGTCCTGCGGAACAGAACTTATTTTGCCCCCCATACACTAAACACTCCAGAATTACCTATGAAAAGCCTGCGCCCATGGCCCATGCCAACTTCTGTGTCCTAGTTCCCAGCAACATGCCATCTTGCATACCATGAGGCCAAACTATTCTCTTCAAAGAACTTAACCCTTCCCAAGCAGCCCTCCCCTCCATAGGAACGCAGCTTTAGTGTGGCACGCCCCTCTCGGACCCCACGCCATTCAGTATTGTCTCTTTCTCTCAAGTCACATCTAACAACTACATTGTCAAGTAGGTTTGTTACAGGGTTAATATATACTCTAAGACTGTTTTTTTTTTTCTTTAATATAAAATTTCTTTTCCATGCTGGAACGCGCAACGAAGGATCAGTGTTGCACCGAGGCAAGGCTGAGCGTGGTTCTGCAGGCCTGCTTCCCCCATCTTCACAAAAAAACGAGGTCTGTTCCCACAGTAACAATCTGACTGGAGGTGTGAGAGACATTTGGAATTGCTCACATGGCTGCCAGCTGCTGCAAAAGAGGGTGCTGCCCTTC
The DNA here is from genome assembly GCF_978045245.1 of Mus caroli. Taxonomy (NCBI): domain Eukaryota; kingdom Metazoa; phylum Chordata; class Mammalia; order Rodentia; family Muridae; genus Mus; species Mus caroli. Next base: position 52,576,745 of record NW_028227270.1, on the reverse strand, counting down.
CCCAAATATTGTCTGAAACTCTTGGCTTTTTCCATAGAGCTTCCCACCCCCACCCTCCCACCTCCCAACCCCCCCGCCAAACTTCTCTTACAGTTCTTTTTAAAAATACCATTGGAAAACTACACAGAGAGTTTATAAAACAAGTCCCGGGGATACATCAGAGAACTCAGACAAGCATGTGTGCTCAGTCATGGATCACTTAGTGATGGGAAAAGTTCTGAGAAATGTTCTGCGACCATGTTTGTCAAACTAGACATACATGGCCATCACAGAGCATGGTCTGAGGATTTGTTCCAGGGGCCAGTGAATAGGAGACAAACTGGGCTGCTGTTTGAGTAAAACCACATTGATTTCCCCATACTTTATTAATGGGGATTGACTTTAAATGACAGAAACATACAGCATAGGAAGTGTGTAACCTAGTAATAGTCATTTCGTTTTACTGTTAAGTGGGAGGTACTGTTAAAATTACTGTGTTTTTATAGGGCAATCAGCCTAGTAGGTCTGCTAACACCAGCAGCCGGAGAAACACGTTAAACATGTGACTACCACATGTGTTAGGATCAGTGCACAGGACAGATTCTTTGCTACATTGTAATCTTATGCAACCACTGCCAGATGCAGGGTCTATTGTTGACTGAAACATTGTTCTGCAGCACAGGGCAATGTGTAGATGTGTTTATTTATGTTAAGTTTTGTAGAAGATATATCAACATGAATGTGTATATTCATATATATGTTTATTCATATTAATATAAAGTTAGACATTTTAGAATTAAACAAAATAATATAGTCCTGTATCAAGAGATAAAATCCGAGCATGCTCACTTTCATAGAGAAAATAGTACCCAGTAACTCAAAATTCCACTTACTTAGTGTATTGTTAATAATTTAAAAAAATCATGTATTTTCTGGTATTTCTACATTTAGAACATTCATTATATGGGCACTCTGATAGGTTACCCAATCTCTTGTGGTCAGCTCTAAACATACACATATAAGAAGCACTAATTAGCTCTGTAGGTATATACATATGTGTGTATACATATACATATATTTACACACATATATGTCAACAATAATTAAAGACGTCATGAAGGAGTGGTAGGATAAAGGAGTTGGGTTAAGAGGGTGGAATAGAAATGCTATAAATATGGTACTCATGTATAAAATTATAAAACAATATAAAAACATTAATTACATAACTTCCTTAACAAATGTTTCATTTTTTTCATTCATCATTCCACCTCTATACTAATAAAGGTTTATTAAGGAAATCACAGGTGAATAAGGTAAGAAGAGTGCCATCAATCTCTCTGACAACCATACCCAACAGCTCTCCTGTTGTCACTGGGACATTTACCTTGCTGTCTCTTTCCTATTGTGAGCAGAATGGAGTTCTGCTATACATATTATTTTAATGATGCGTCACACGTATGATAGCAATAAATCTCTCCAGCAATTGCTAATGTAGCACAGAGTATTTTTAATCTGGCCTTTCTGAGCCATGGAATGCTTCTACAAAGTCTCAGTGACACATCTTGCACATTTATGTAATTATGTTCCCCTTACAGTTCACCAGATGTGGAGCTGATGTGTCAAAATAAATGTGCATTTTAAGACTTAAGGAAGAAAAGTGGCAAAATCCATTCTGTGGCTGTTTGCTAGCACATGGCCCAGGGATAATACAAGTGTGCACCTCTATGAATTTATTTGTTACTGGTGAGAATAATCTTAATATTTTCACATATTATTTGTCCTGTAAATTATACATTCATGACTATTTCTTCTTCTTTGGGGGTTTTAACATTTTTACCAAACTGAATAAAAGTTCTCTATATATCAAAAACATTATTGATATTTTTTGACATTTCTCTAACTTTCACTAACTGGTAGATTACTTTAAAACTTATTAGTTGGAGGTGCCTGTCTTTCTTGTAGACTTATAAGCCTTTCAAGTAGGTTTGTAGTCACATCTATCTAAGTTTTGGGTAGAGAAGAGGACCCATAATTAGGAATAATAAAAGAAGAGATAACAATGACCATCAGTTTCTTCAGTATTGTAAGCTGACAGTGACCTTCAGGAGATGACCTTGGGAAGTGCAGTATCACCCACCAGGGATCAAGAACAATAAAACAAACAACAAAACAAAAATCAGTCAAACAAACAAACAAACAAACAAAGCCCAAGCAAAGCAATATGTGGGGCGGGGGGCGGGAAGTCTACAGAGATACCACTGAGTTTCTTTTGTGTTTGTAATTTTCTGCTTGGTCTGGGGCTTGCCCTTATGTTAATACTGTGTGGTTAATATACCCAGAAAGACTCCATTGGAGACAACTCCTTTTCCCTTTCAAGGTAATGGCAACTGCAGGGACCTTCTTGGTTAAGGGTGGCTCAGGAGCAGTGTCATTCAAGTGCCACTCTCTTGCATCCTCTCCCAGACTGTGACATCTTTTTGGATTGTAAACACGTTTAAATCTGAGGTGGTGTCAGAAATGGTTTGAACTGCCCTACAGTGGTCATTATCCAGCAGAAGTAATTTGCCCCACCCCCACACTCCTCATTGGGCTTACACAGCAAAATGGTTTAGGTGTTCTGGTTAGTGATAATATAAAAGAAAAATGCAATTGGTCTTCCTAAGGCTGAGTGCAGTGTTCCCTCCTAGACAGGACAGTCTTCAAACATCAAAAAGCTGGGGTGTTTGCTTGGGGATTAACCCCAAACTGTTGATTCTTTCGTCTCATGTTTCTGGTTTATCATCATTTTCTACATCTCTGATCCAGAAGGAACATCCACTCATGGATAGACTCAGAAACATGGCAATTCTCCTTAAAGCATGAATTCAAGAATTTCCTTAAAAACTGACTTCTCGAGACAGCATGCCATCACAGGAACAGACAAGGAGGTCATTGGTGGACTGGATTCAGCAGGCTGTGACGTGGTGGCTGACACTTTATGACTCTTGAACTCATAGATAAATTTATTTTGATACCTGAGTAATCTTGAATAATCTTGGCACCTGCTTGATAAGGAATGCAGAAATCAATTGCACCTCGGGTTCCATGTTGTAGTTCATTGACAATCTCATTGCTCCTTTAAAAATCGGACCCTTTTTGTTCTGTGCATCACTGTATTGGATTTGAAGACCTAAAATCAGCAATGCCTGAATTATGCTAATGAGAAAAGCATAGAACAACCTACTTCAGGTCCCATATAAAACTCCCACAGTTCTTCCTCAGTCTTATGACCATTGTTGCTATGTTGTAATTCCTGTGAATTCCATAGCATAGAAACAACAAAACACGAATGCTGAACTCCATAAGGTCTTATTAGTCATAAATTCAGGCAGCATTTACTAGTATAATATCAGAACATTGACGATTTCAAAGTAGATGGCAGGGTGCTCTCAGGACCCTTGGCTACTGGCAATGCAGCACTCATTACACAGAAGGGTTTCTCTAACCCTCACACTTAACATAAAATGCACCATCCTCTGTGAAACACTCACATGACATGAGGGCCAAGCATACAGCTTTGATGACAAATTAATTTTAGGCTAGAGATTTTTTTTTGAGGGTACCTCACCAATGTGTGCTCTGCTTAATGAGCCCGTGCGAGCAGAGGTTGCTCTGTATGCTTTCGAGGATTAGGCTAACACAAGCCATTAGTTGACAAAGAGTATTACCATATCAAATGTGTTTCCATTTTTATCTAAAGAGTTCAGTAAATATTAATCGAGCAACAAAGGCCCACCATCTGTGCAATGGATATTGGAGTTTCTATTAGATTTAAATATATTCAGTAGTCATTAAATTTACATATCACAATTCATTTGTGCACAGGCATACATATGTATAAATATACATAAAAAATGTTGAACAGGGCCTCCATGAGACTGGACCCATCAACACTAAGTCACAGATATGGGAGTGGCTTATAAAATTCAAGCCTTCCCCAGTTGACAGCTGCTGTGAGAAAGGAGGAGTGGGCAGCCATCAGCAAGCTGTCCGTGCTTGGTGGACAGATTCACACCTACTCCCATAGGAGCAGCCCTGGTTAAACTCATTGAATCACAAAGCAGATACAAAACCTCCCCTGTGACATTTGACATACAGGCATGAAATTGTCAGGAAAAAAACGCCAACTTAATAAAAAGTTAAAGTAATAAACGACCAAAGGGCAAGTGGCTATGTTTCTCTGTACATCCCTGTTTCCTTCTTCCCTCTGCCAACAGCACACGGTGCTCATGGTCTGAATTCATACTTCCTAACTGTTCAAATCTTCTATCATGGTAACAGCTAACTCTGAGTTAATTATTATTTTAAGATCAGTTCACAATCATGGAGTGCATCCACCGTTGACAGAGTAAGAAGATGCTCCTACCCACCCCATCGCTCCAAGACAACCTCCTCACAGACCCATTGAGACAGAAAGAGATTCTTGGTCTACAATGCTGATGATCTAGCTTACAAAGGTAAAGAAATGCTAAACACTGTTATTTATATTTCAGCCAAGGAACTCTTAGGCACGGCATTGTGTGGAGTAAGACACTGAATGACCCAGGGAAGGACGCTTCATTTCACACTGTGCCCAATTACAACCCATCACTGTGTACTGTGTCAGGTGCATATAATCAATGCCAGTAAATATTTTTTCTATTTATTGAAGTCATTGGGTGGAAGAATAGGGTAATGATGTGACAAAGATGACCCTGCAAGTCAATGAATTTTAGAGATCTGCCTCAGTTCAGTGCTTTAGGCAGAGATGTTTTATTTAGTAAACAGAGAAAGACTTAAACTAAAGATCAATGAAAACTTTCTTAGTTAGGGTTGCCATTGCTGTGAAGAGACACCATGACCACAACAACTCTTATAAAAGAAAACATTTAATTGAGGCTGGCTTACAGCTTCAGAGGTTTAGTCCATTACTGTCATGGTGGGAAATGTGGCAGAGTACAGGCAGGCACAGTGCTGAAGAAGGAGCTGAGAGTTCTACATCTTGATCCAAAGTCAACAAAAGGGGACTGTTTGCCACACTGAGGTTAGCTTGAACGTAAAACACCTCAAAGTCCACCCCCACAGTAACACACCTACTCCAATAAGGCCACACCTCCTAATATTGCCCCTCTTTATGGTCCAAGCACTAAATCATAGGTGTCTATGATGGCCATACTTACTCAAACCACTACACGAGCCATCTTTAAAATTGTCTAAAGGGAAAATTGCCCTGCCTTTGCCAATAGTTCCCGTTGCTTTTGACACTTCAATAAGGAACTGGAAAGAGTTTGGGAGGTGTACTGGCTGGTTTTGTGGGTCAAGTTGACACAAGCTGGAGTTATCACAGATAAAGGAGCCTCCCTTGAGGAAATGCCTCCATGAGATCCAGCTGTAAGGCATCCCTGGGCTGGTAGTTCTGGGTTCTATAAGAAAGCAACCTGAGCAAGCCAGGGGAAACAAGCCAGTAAGTAACATCCCTCCATGGCCTCGGCATCAGCTCCTGCTTCCTGACTTGCTTGAGTTCTGGTCCTGACTTCCTTTAGTGATGAACACCAGTGTGGAAGTGTAAGCTGAATAAACCCTTTCCCCCCAACTTGCTTCTTGGTCATGATGTTTATGAAGGAATAGAAACCCTGACTAAGACAGGAGGTCATAGGTCAACTGTAATCTATGTGTTTCTGACCTTTATGTCATGAACAACAGTTTACTACACAAGGTCCTGGAGAAAATAGCCTTCATTTCCAGATGAACCTCATCTCAAGGGTGAAACCCAACAAGTAGAAAAATCAAGAAATATTTTATTCCATGTCTTCAGTCTTTTATAATTGCAGCCGAAGTATAGTGATGTTGCTCAAGCTTCTGGGCTGGCATTAGAGCATCAGGATTGATTGTTTCCTCCAGAAAGTTCACAGAATGCACACAGCCCTGGATTCCAAGCCCAGAACAGCAAAACAAAAGAAAACCAGAAGATTCACTCATAGCATAGCTCTTCACAGAATTGGCCCTATATAACTGAGTGAAGAACTCCAGATGACCAACAAAATGTAAAACACATTTTGTACAAAAAAAAAACCACAAAAAACCACCATAAATGCTCTATTTTATCAAGGAAAATACTGGCAATCCATTACGGATCAGTACATTTGCAAAATAAGATATGGAAAATAACACCATCGTATATAAACATACACATGCCTTCAAACAGGATGTACTATTATATTATTTGAAGGCAAATTTTAATCAAGATTATTCACTATCAATGTTTAGAGTGGGAATATGAAGGACAATAAGAAAAGTACATGCCAAATCATGATACGCACTCAATCAAAGTTAGGGGGATAAGAGTTTTATTGGCATTGATTTAGTTTCTTGAGCTTTGAGGACTCGCCCAGATTGACCATGAAGTCAAGAAGCCCCTGCCTCAGCCTCTCAGAGAGCTGGGATTACAAGAATATACCAACAAGTCCAACAGGTAGGTATTTTTCTAATGTTTAGCATATTTATTTTATGTATATGAGTGTTTTACCTGCCTGCATGCCTACGCATTGTATGTACCTGATGCCTGCACAGGTCATCCCCTGAGTCTGAGGCTAGAGATGCTCATCAGCAGCCACAAGAGCATTAGGAATGAAATCCAAGGCACCTGACAGAGCAGCCACTGACTTCAGCCACCAAGTCACCTCTTCAGCCTTAGATAAATATTTTTAAATGTTGAAACAACATAAACAGTAAATAGAAAATTGATAGCAAGATAATAGACATTCATCTAAACGTAGTATGCCAAAAGTAAGTGATTAAACAGACCAAAGAAAGGAGAGAGTCATATAAAAAGAAGGCTCAATGCCTTGCTGTCTATAAGAAACCTAATTTAAATATAAAGACATGCAGACTAAAGTTAAAAAGAGAAAAGCATTCTGTATGACCCACTAACTGAGAAAAACTAGGTTGTTCTTATTTTAACAGAAGAAAATGAACTTCAGAATAAGTGAGTTCATCACTACGGAAGAACCGGGTCTGTACACATGGCTAAGAGCACTTGTTGCTTTTCTAGAGGACCCAGGCTCAATTCCCAGTACCCACATCTAGTGGCTCACAGCAGCCTGGAACCTCAGCTCTAAGGGATCTAACACCCTCTTCTGGCTTTCATCTGCATTAAAGTCATGAAGGACACACACATACACACACACACACACTCACACACACACACACACATCACACAAGTAAATATTCTTCCATGAATTCATTAATTCTGAGGAAGTTAGTTGTCGAGTCATATGAGAAACATTTTCTCCTAGATTTCTTTATAAATCTTCATTAGTTAGACTTCAACCTAAACTTCACATTGCAGTGGTGTAGGAAGTGACCACATCTCTTCTGAAAGCTTTCCGGGAGGTATGTGCAACGCTGAACCAACATTCACAGAAAAACCCGTTCTCAAGAATATGCCATGCAACAAGAAATACAAATGATGAAAGCACCCAGATAAAATACTAAAAGAAAGATGTGCAGAATTGAAGTGAGATATAAGAAGAGGAAAAATACTTTCTAGACTCTGTATAAAAGTATCCAGCATCCTGGTCATACTCCTTGAAATTCCAGGTGTGCATCCACTGGAGTTAGCACATGCCATCAATACCACACGAGTGGTGTCATGTATTATTCTCCAAGGTTTAGTCACAGTGACAAGCTGAGGAAAAGCTGCCAACTATAACTACGTGAAGGGCAATGGGTAATTAGGCTTGCTTGCAGAACACCAATCAAAATAAGACAACATGGTTTTAAAATCAATCGTTAATTGGGCTTGAAATGTACACACTTGAAATGTGCACATCAACAGTGCGCACACACATAAATTAAAAAGCTGACAAAATTTTTCATGCAAATTCAATGAATTAGATGGATTTACACACAAATAGAACATATCCCAAAGCAGATGTTCAGAATGCACTACAGCACTACATAGAGTACTCCAGAACCTGAAAAGTCAAAGAAGAGACCACACTGAGCTACCCACAAAGCATTACCACTGTTGTTATACCAAATCCATTTACAGACTGGAATCGACCCAATGAAGATTTATAAAGAAGTCTAGGAGAAAATGTTCTCAGATGACTCCACAATTAACTTCCTCAGAATTAATGAAAAAGTACTAAAAATTTTAAAATACAGACTGCAAGTTACTCAGATCATCCACAATAACGAACTGTCCGTTTTAACGCATGAGGCACAGCTATGGTCCCATCAGTGCTAAATGAGTAACATTAAGATTATACACTTTTATGTCAAGAACTAGTCACATATTATAAATAAGATTTTTTTAATGTTCTGCAAATACATGAAAATAAGTGTTTACACCTCCACATATAAAGCAGAAATTTCCAGGCATCAACATAGGAAAATCAACAGTATTTATGAACTGCTGGTTGAATAATTGATAATTGTTTATGTAATTTTTAATATATATATATGTATATGTATATATAGGGAGGAAGAGGAAGAGGGAGAGGGAGGGAGGGAGGGAGGGAGGGAGGGAGAGAGAGAGAGAGAGAGAGAGAGAGGAGAGTGGTCTAATTTTTCTTTATAATACAGACAATACAGATTACTTTTCTAATAATAAAAATATAGGATTATTTTCCAAACATTCTCTGAAAATACAAAGTCAGCTACTGAACTCACCTTGAACTCACAGGAGAACAAGGTGCATCTAGATCCCCTGATCTCCCCTCCAACCCCTCTGGGCTGGTTAAGCACTGAATGCTGGTACGATTTGCCATGCAATGTGTGGCTGATTAGGAGCGGAAGGGGTCTGCAACCCTATAGGTGGAACAACAATATGAACTAACCAGTACCCCCAGAGCTCGTGTCTCTAGCTGAATATGTAGCAGAAGATGGCCTAGTCGGCCATCACTGGGAAGAGAGGCCCATTGGTAATGCAACCTTTATATGCCCCAGTACAGGGGAATGCTAGGGCCAAGAAGCAGGAGTGGGCGGGTAGGGGAGCAGGGCGGAGGGAGGTTATAGGGAACTTTCGGAATAGCATTTGAAATGTATATAAAGAAAATATCTAATAAACAATAAATAAGTAAATAAAAATAAATAAATAAATAAATTACATGACTGTTTTGGACATGAAATATCCAGACATTTCCTGAAGTTGCTATTTAGATAAGCAGCCTTAAATGTCTGGCTTGCAGAGTTTTCCATGCATATGACATGAAGGAGCTTAAATGTGTGGTCTGAAGTCATGTCCTGTAAAGAGTCCAAAGTGACTTCTGGGTCCTCCCCTCCTGGACTAATTTCTAGAGCTGACAGACAAATAGAAGATTTTGAGTCAAGCAAAAAAATGTACAATGTTAAAAGTTACAACTCTCCAACCACTAATCCGTGAAGTTCTTCCTCCTGTCAACTAACACCTGTTACTGGTGACATAATGTTGTTTTTCAAAAGAGGCTAAAGTTTTAACAACCAAAAAGGAAAAAATAAGCAACTACAAACCATGCTTATGAAAGTGTATGTCTGATTCATCATTTAACTGTCAAATCGCTATGAAACCTGACAACATTACTTAAGAATGTTTGTTTCCCTTCTGTGCTATGGTTTGGATGCGATGTTTCTCAGTATCTTGTGTTAATGATATTAAGAAGGTAGTGATTAAATCCTATCAAAACATTCAGGGACATTTGAGTAGTAATTGTGTTACTTATGGTTATCCATTTCTGGTGGACTTATGTGGAAATGGAGAGAAACTACATGATACACACACGTGCTTCCAACAGGATGTGGTACACCAAAGTGGCCCCTGCTAAAGGTTACACCATGCTGTTTAGTCTTCTACCCCTAAACACTGGAGCTAGATTCAGCACTTATCTCTAGAAATTAGCTTGTCTTTGGTATTTTGTTACAGTGACACCAAGTTGAGTAATGTATCCACTCTTCCTGCTGGGATACTAGCACTATCTTACTTTCTCCGAAATGAGCCTCACAGTGGGTCCTTCAGTCACACTTCCAGACTCTGTTTGTATAATCATTGTGCCTCGTCTCTCTATTCAGTTTCAGTACTAGCCTATCTTATGAAACTCGGGCCTTTTTAGCAAGTACTTCGGAAAACTGTTTATTTTATTTTATTTAGGTACACATATATTTTTGATTAAACTGAGATCGGGCAAAGTTACATAGGATGTATTCACAGTTTTATTCTATCCCTAGATGGCAGTGGTAACTGTCACAATAAAATAAGCCCCACCTCCAGATCACCAGAGGCAATAGAAACGTTTTTGCTTTGTAATATGTAAATAAAGCCATAAGCATGTTTGATTTTCCTTCCCTGAGAACTGTTACTTACAGACAGGGAGTACATTCCCTTTCCTTTTTTGTCTCATAATATGCTGCATCACCCTCTTTTACCCAGCATTCTCTAGCAATTGCAGTGACTTAACCAACTAAACCATCAGACATTTCCCAACAGCCACAAGAACACACCTCTAAAGAAATATCTGTAAGGAATGGTTTATTTTATCCCAAGCTCCTAGTGACTGAGGAGCCAGGAGGGAGACACAGACCTGTCAAGGTTTTAACCAAATAGGAAGTAAGAGCAAACCACTACTTTGAACTCCAATTATTTGTGTTACAAAGACCTCATGTTATTCCTTTTTTTCTCCTTAAAAAAAAATCACATATCAAGAAATTCTGCCAAATACAGGCGTCCAAGGATGACTTGAGACAGGATAAGCTCACAGCCAGGCATCTAAGGGCCAATTTGCACATAAATTTTGCTTTGACAAAATGGTGCACCACATGGCTACAAGAAAACACCTTTTCAAGAGAAGACATAACTGAAGATCCTGAGAACAGGGCTCCCAATAGGAACAATGAATCCTGAGCCACGGTGATTGTCAGAAGTGCCGATGTAAAAATAGGCTTGGGCAAAGCTGAGAACATAGCAAGGACAGTGTATATACTTCAGGGTTCTGTTCCCTTGAAAGTTCCAATGTGTTTGTGGTTTCAAGAGTCAATGTTGCTGCATGGTGCTGCTCTCATCTCTCAGAGCCTCAGTCTGTCTGCCTCAGGCACCTGGTCCCACTAGGCAACTGGCTTGAGCTGCCTTTCACCTCCCCAGTTGATTGATCATGGGAACCAAGTTTGAAAAGGCTGGTGGACTGGCATCTGATAGAGCAGCTGCTACCAAAGTTCTTTGTTCTCCCGCTTCCCCAATTCTTAAACATCTTGTTCCAGACTCAACTCTCTAAGTGGTGGAGGTCCAGTTGTTTACATTTTTTTTTGTCTGCAAAAAATAGTTCAGAGACAGTGTCATCATTAAATTCAACTTCTGTCTACTTAACTAATGGGTATCAGCAGTGAGACCTCTACAGATATGCCTGGAACTCTATGAATAAAACATAAAATCCTATTCCATAAGTGACCATAGGAAGAGAGAAAAAACTGACCTTGGCCGATTTCTGAATACTTGCTCAGAAAAACATAAAACTGCACTGAAATGGATGTTCAAAGGCATCGGTGATAAACATTTATTGGGTGCCACAAATAATTTATCTCAGCCTCAACAGAGATGAACTTCATCTGAGCGCATTACATCCTATGATATGTGTATACAGGGTTCTTACTCCTCAGAGAAAACAATTTCAAAGGGCATGACTCCCGGTTTTGCCGCTTTCTGAGGCTAGACAATAAATGTGTATCTGCTAATATTTTCTTCATCAGATGCCAATGGGGACTGTCTCGGTGCTTTCTTCACCCCACTTCCAGGTCCCTCCAACTTCCTGGATTAAAATTGTGATCTGACACACACTTTAGAGCAACTCTCTGAACACCTTAGCTCTGCTCCTCTCTCTCTCTCTCTCTCTCTCTCTCTCTCTCTCTCACACACACACACACACACATACACATTCCATGCTAAGAGGAAGAGGACATGTTCAAAATAATTTAGAATAGATATGTACTCTCCTTGTGCTCTCTCTTTTGTATATGTGTATATGTATACATATATATGTGCACTATATATGTGTACCTCTATATATGCACTGTATATATATCATATACATACATATAGTCAAGTTGCTAACATTTGCCCATTTTCATCTTGTCATCTACACCTCAATATAAAAGAAACATCCCATAGCTTTCTTCTGAGGGGTGTACATTCCCAGTGACTTCATACCTAGCAATGCCTGAGCTCTACAGTCTCCCCAGCACCTGGGGACACCTGTGAACTACTAGTGCCTAGGGAATTGAAACCTCTCAGGAGTGGGGCTCTCAGGGGAGGGAGTGGAGCCCGTGGCTTGGAGAAGCAGGCTTTTTAAGAAGAGCAATGAAGCCAGATGCACCAGAGCTGAATGTGGAACTAAGCACATTACGAAGGATGAGATAAAAAAGATACATCATGGAGGAATTCAGGGTGTCTGACACAGGCACCTGGACACACTGCACTGAGCTTACATGGGATGGAGAAGAAAGTGTGAGAGAAACTTAATACTGGTGGAGAGATCCCAGGTACAGTCTTGATAGAGTATCTGGACTCCCAAACAGAGATCTGAAATCATAGACACAATTAGTTTTGCTAACTCAACATTCCTTAGTTTCTTCCGCTCCACACCTCCCCCTAATGCCACCTACTCCTGTTATTTGGAGGTGGTTATTTTGACTTAGTTCTGTCAAATGTTAAAGCAGTTCCTTTTATTTTTACTGTGTATTAAATGACAGAACTTGTATCTCTTTCCAGTTCTGATGCCAAGACCCAAGCAGACTTGACACATACCCCATATCTAGCATACCATCCTGGAACTCAGTGACTTCAAACACTGATGGTATATTTATATCATGGGTTAGAGATAGGGCAGGGCCACAGAGGAAGATACTTTCATTCCGTGCGACACTTCTAGAAGCCATTTGGTGGCACTGGGGTAGAAGCTGGGCAGTCAGGTTTGCCACCACATCATGGAACTAGAGAGACTCAGTTCTGGATGAGACCCCGGATGAGAGCTGTGGAATGGCTGTCTCAGTGTAGTCCGACACCTCACAAAAGAGTAAATGATTCACAAAGTGAGCCCTGAATGGCAGGAGAAGCTGTACCTTAGCTCTGTCCAGCCTCAGCTCTCAAACAACATTCATTGCTAGGGGAAGATGGACAGCAGACACAATGTATCTGTAGTAGATGCCTGTGAAGTAACAAGTATAGATGGAGCATCCCTTGCCTGAGCATCAGAAATCAGATCCCGTTTGAGCACTCACCATGCCTGGGCGGGATGATGAGATGCAGTGAAAATGCCGCTACACTACAAAATTTTAAAAAACCACACACACACACATTATATAAAATTACTACCTTCAGGGTATGTGTGCCATGTAAGTTGCATGTGAGAAAACAATGTGTTTAATTTGGTTGTGTCCTTAAGATTTCTTCTTCCCCTCCCCCCCCATACTTTCATATGTGTACATGTGCATGTGTGCACATGTGTGTATGTGTGTAAATATATCCCCCAAACTTGTAAAATCCAACTCTGAAGCACCTCTAGCCCAAATCTGTAGAAAGATCAAGACATCCATACTGGATCTCTATTCCAAACCTCACATATTTTCTTAGCATTGTGTAAGACACACCCAAATGCAGAAGCTTAAATGGAGAGCATAGGAGCATACCCGGCATTCTGCATGGTGCATTTGCTCCGCTGCTGATACCTTCCTCTGACATTCATGTCTCTTCGTGCGAGCCTTCGCTGCCCTTGAAAGTGTCGTATGCATTGACACAAGGTCTCCCCTGCTGCCAACCTCCATGGGTTTTTCTGGGGGTGTCAGCACAATATACTGCACTTTTTTCCCTTGCTATAAACATTCCTCTGGGATACCACAGGGCTAACAATATACCCACTCTTTCCTCAGGCTGGCTCTGCACACTCCCAGACAGGGTAAACCTTAAGACGAATGGAGATTTACATAAGTGCATCTCCTTAGATTCTGTAGGCCTTGGAACTGGACTGAGTTGTGTCTGAGCCTCCAATAAAGGAAGCTTTGTGTTTTGGGAATATCACACAAGTTTGCTTGAGCCCCTTTGCATAAATACTTGAGGACATAAGAAAACTCATCCCAGGCATACCGGAGCTGGCCAGAGCATTTACAGCATGGGACAACACTTCCTTCTGCCACTTAATCTAGGATGGAAGGGATGGTGATGGTACTACTGTGGACTTGACGGGAAGGACAAGGAGGAGCACAGTGATAGTATCTAGGCTTTAATAGTTCAGATGATGAGCAGAGATGCCCAATGGTAGCCAAGAAGCACAAATGCTACTTTTGGCTTCACATGCCAACTATATAATCATATTTACCTTTTAACTTTTCTTTTAAGACACATTTCTATTGATCCTAACAAAAACATGAGTCAACTGAGAAGAAAATAGATGGCTTGAAATCTCAAGGCCATGAGCTGTTCAATCAGGTCTATAAAGTCTACTAAGATATCCCTTCCCCAACACATGTCTGAGATGCACCCTCTTTTTCTATATGCATTGTGAGATTTGACAGTTTCTTGGTTACCTAGATCACCCAAGTGGTCTCTCTTCAGGCATCAATCTTGCCAATGAGAAGAGCCACAGGCACACATTGATGAACTGGAAGGTCTGTGTTCTAATCCATATCACACATTTGAAGAACAGAATGATTTGCTTACCGGTGAGTTGCCATGAATGCAGCAAATGTGTGTGTATGTGGGGGGGGGGGCAAAAAGAATAAAAATAACCAAGCGAGGTCTAAAGCTGCAGAGAACATGAGTTCAAAACTCATCTCAGAACACTGGAGTATTATCAAATATGTCTGCCAACAGTTGCTGTCATCCCAAAGGTTCCCAACAATAGAACAAATGTCAAATACTTGAATTCTCAGTAGCTACTCTACACCATGCACCTCTTTGTAAGGAAGGAAAATATTTCCTGAACTACTGAAGATCTCCTATCTTTTTCAGTGAGTATGATAAAAGCAGCCATACTACAAATGCCATTTAATCATGAAATGAAAACTTGGCGACTGACCTATTATTATCAATCAGTCGCTGAAAAACACAGTTTGGGGACTGACATGTTTGTTACTCTCATCTGCCAGTATTTTAATAACATTTCCATTAATTAGTCTGAGAGATCGATGACTTTCCTCCAAGTGTTAATCAGCTGCTCCTTGCTAATCACAAGGTCAGACAAGCTAAGACACAGCGTTGGGCTCTTATGCTGTGAGTGATTAAAGAACATTCATCCTCATTGAGCTCCCAGTCTGCCTTCTGTAGACAGTCCATGCTGCCTGGTTCATCCCTCAGCTTTGTGCTTTTTAAGAGGGTTGCACAAACAGTAATGGTGTTTGCTCAAAGCATGCTGATGCCACAAACCCACAACTTGAAAGGAGCCAGAGTATCAAAGGGGGAGCTAAGGAAAAGAAGGGGTCACATGTCCTATGAAAACAGAAAGAAGACTGGAGTGGGAGGGTATCTAAAATGAGGGAGGGAGATGAAGAGGTGAGATGGGAAGAGAATCTATTAAACACACTTTATCTGAAAATTACATAATGATATATAATACTCTGTAGGAAATTACAGCCAAATCAAAATTTTAAAACGGTAAGATTTGCTTTCTTAAACGTTTAAGCTTCATTTGTCCACAAAGACCAGGGCTTCTGCACAGCTAGGTTTACAGTTCTTTGGGGTCTGGTGAGTTTGGGGATGGCACCTCAGATGTGCCAAAGGTACAATGTAGAAACACAATCATAGCTTCATGAGAGCTGATTAAAGAAATAAAAGCAGGATGCTCTACTCACGGCAACATTCTGACATTGTTGACTCAGTGGGGTGTGAACACCTCACTCATGGGTCCCCAGCTGCTCATTTGGAATATCTGCAACAAGTGAACTGAGCACTCTGTCCATTATCAGGCGTGTAATGCTGTGACCTTTTAATACAGTTCCCTGTGCTCTGGTGACTCCCCCCACCCCAACCATAAGGTTATGTTCAATGCTTCTTTGTAACTGTAATTTTTCTACTGTTATGAATAATAAGGTAAATATTTGTGTTTTCCAGTGGTCTTAGGTGACCCCTGTGAAAGGATCGCTCAACCCTCAAGAGGGTTGTGACCCACAGGTTGAGAACCATTGTAATAGTGGTTTTCTATCATTGATGTTACCTGTCCTGCCAAGAATTCATGGCTTACTGTTCAAATAAGAATAGAAGAAACACAATCTATTCTATTTGGGTTAATATAAGAACAAACCTTAATCTCAGCTACTCTCCAAGTTCTCAGATCCCATGCTTAGAAAAAAAACTAGCAATAATGAATTGCTGCTACTAAAAAGGGTTCCCTGCTTGAAGACAAATTGTGCTGGGAAGAACAATTCTCACACCATCTTCAAAATGTGGAATGTGGATTTGAGGCGACAGCCAGGAGGAAAAACAACAGACATCGTCCTGAGCATGTGCACATATTTGAAGTGATCTTCAGTTTTGAGGCTCTAAGGACTCACCCGCTTGTTTAGGATTTTGGACTCTGGTTGTTCAAGTTTATACTAGTACATCTCTATTGGTAGCCACTGACACTCATATCCTACTGTAGTCGAATTGGCTATTCGGGTTGACTTTGCCACTGACAGTGAGTTGACATTATGGGGATGTGCTTGCCCTGCCAAGTTATTGAACATCTGGTTTTGCCCTTATAGTGTGGTGACACTCACTGAGAAAATGTATGTCATTCCTAAGCATTGAGGTTAGGAAAGATAATGTAAACCTGCCTGCAGTCTGGAGGGATACTCAACTGGAACACACTAGCTCCCAGGCACAATCGTTGGTGAGAAAGATGCTCACAATATCATGAAGCAAGCCACTGGTCTTGGAGTAATTTACTTTCCTGCATCATTACAATATTTGCTGATGGACACACTGGAAATCGATTTGGCCTATACCTATAAAAAGCCATTCTATGGTGGCTTGAATGACCACTTTGGGTCCCTAGTTGTTGGTACTGTTGAGAAAAGTTATGAAGCCTCTAGAATGTGCAACCTTGCTGGAGAAAGTACATCACCAGGGTGGGCTTTGAGAATGTGTAGCTTCACCAACTGACTTCCTGTTCCTATTATCATGCCACACCATGCCTTTCTGCCATGAGGGACTACATCCTTCTAGAACCATCACCTAAATAAACTTTCTCCCTTGAGCTCCTTTTGATCATGGTATTTTATCACAGAAGCAGGAAAGTAGCCAATACAACATCATCTTATGAAGTGGCTTTCCATCAGCCCTTCAGACACTAAGCATAATTCATTAAGTGGGAGCTCCTCCCTACAGGACGCTTCAGAGACAATGACGGCTAACTCCCAATCACATGTTATTTTATTCATGAGCTATCAACTCTTAGGCAAATGGTTTTTTCTGTGTTGTTTTATCCTCTGAGGTTGCCTTAGCCATATTATATCTTATCAAATTCCTTGACAAAATAAACTTTGCTGTATTCCCCTTCCTACAGAAACAGTATTAGACAGGTGAATCGTCACAAATATGTTTGTTGGAATTGGTTGACATTGGAAGTGAAATCCAGAACTGATAAAGAAGATCACTGGAAAAAGTCTCATTTTCCTAAATATATAATGGGAAATATTTGGGGGAACAAATAAAAGAGCATACAAGTTATGTGTGAGTTGAGATTACGTGAGCATTAGTGGCTTGCAAAACCTTCCTTTGATTTCCTATTAGCTCATTGTCTGAGAGGCAGCAGAATATTGCTTCCTTGTTGTACAAAACCATCTGTACCATCATCACTAATTTAAAGTATAACATAAATAATTCAAAACTGCTACTCTTATAAATAAGATAAAAGACTATTAGTTTTTTAGTCAAAACCTCATTGATCAAGAACAGTATTCTATCCCATACCTACTTAGTCTTCAGTGAGTCACCAGTACTCTCAGAATGTTAGAAATTGCAGAGTCTCATCAGAGTGACCTGCTCAGAGTCTAACTGTGAAGACTGCTGTCATCACTGTCAGCACCCCTGAGGGTTAGAACAGGAGGCCAAAAGTTACAAGGACACACTGTGTAGATTGCACAGGGAATCCAGGCCCCAAGTGAGGAACCTGCATGAAATAAAATGTCTTGCACTTGTTTACTTCGGTGGTTTTTTTTTTTTTTTATGAATGTTGCATCTCATTTGACTTTAACAGATATGGTCTTTCTCCCAGCTTAGTGACTGTGGGCATCTCTTATGTTCCCCATGACCGACTTGTCGCTCTCAAGGGAACTCAGCCCCCTTTTCACTGCCTTTTAATGGGATGGATCAGTGGACATTGGGCTAGAACTTCTCAAACCAGATCTCATCATTGTTGGCTCCAAGGTCCTGATGTGGTCAACGGTCTGTTCTCTCCCCACTTCTCCCTTTCAGGACTCAAGATTACAAGTTCTTTGGAAGTTGCAACTTCTTTATCTCTCCTTGAAGCCACCTTAGATGTTGCACCTTGTTGGAGAGATCAGGACAACATGACAGAGGGAGCTCAGTGCTGCTCCTGAGACCGTGAGTATCCTTATCATCAAGCTGGAGCCCATCAGTTGAACCTGAGCTCAGAAACTGGAAACCCACAGGTTCCACAGCTGAGAATATGAACATTTTCTAGCCCCTAAATGGGAAGTAGCCACAAATGCATAAGGGAGTTCAAACCAGACAGAACAAGGTCCTAGAAAGAGCCTGTGCTTGTTTGCAACCATTAAATTATGACGTGCTTGCCTATACTATCAGAGGTACCTATCAGCAGTTCTTCATCTAAAGCCTCCTGTGTAATTTTTTTTTAACAGCATGGAATGTGAATGCAGGGTAACAAAGGAGTTTCAAGTTGGGGGACCCATGTTTTGTAAACTGTTGTGAGCATCAGAATCATGGGCAAGCTTGGTAACACAGAATGTAGCTGACTCTGGGATGGAGACTGAGAGCCTGTATTCCAAAAGTGTATTGACTTTGATACTGTTTAGCAGTGAGAAGCCCAACACTGAGATTTACTGCTGTCTAGGAGTAAATGACCAGCAAAGGAAAGTGAACTAACCTTGTTAAATTAAAGAAACAAAGACTCCTTTAAAAATTCAGTCTGACTAGGCAGGGTCTTATCCACCTTCAGCAAAAGCAGGAATGGAATCACATCTTTCATGCAGACACGCTATGCAACATGAATATTAATATGGAAAACAATGGATTATTCTTCCTAGGCCACAAATGCTTCATGAATTACCCACATGCAACAGTTTATGATTATATTTAAAAGTCTGTTAAAAAAAAAAAAACAGTAGAAGGCACATTAAGTTTTACAGCAGGAATAAGCAGTGTTTCCATAAACTATTAATATTTAAACTTTAAAAATCACAGCAAGCTACACATTTATCTATGTGAAGATGATTGCAGTAACATTTCAGAGTCTATTGCTTATGGGGACATGCAGTTAACAGAGCATACACATATCAACCTGTATGTCTTACTTCAGTAACTTAAACATACTGGCATTAACTGAACCTCTCAGTTGACTGCCAGTAAGTCCCTATACCTTTTGGGCAATGAACACACCTGTTACCCCTTCATTCCCTATTACCTATGCATTTAACACATCACCAATGAGCAAACACTTCATCTACTCATGGTGAATTCATTGTGCTCAAATCAACAGCACAATTTTTAATTCTGAGAACTGACTTCTTTTTTTTTTAAAGATTTATTTATTTATTATTATATGTAAGTACACTGTTGCTGTCTTCAGACACACCAGAAGAGGGCATCAGATCTCATTACGGATGGTTGTGAGCCACCATGTGGTTGCTGGGATTTGAACTCTGGACCTTCGGAAGAGCAGTCGGGTGCTCTTACCCACTGAGCCATCTCACCAGCCCCTGACTTCTTTTTAAGATAACAATATTCTGTTCAATTTTCACTTCAAATTAATAATGCTCCAATTTGGAACAACCCTAATTTTTATTATCTTTCTAAACTACAAGTATAACCGTAGAATAATACCACCGTGAAAGCAATGCTCATGTAGTAAGGTTTCCTCGTCTGCTCGGACTATAAAGATTTTATGTCACTCCTTTATAAACATAAGCATGTCGGGCAAAATTTTAATTTTAAATTTTATCCCTGGGCTGGAGAGATGGCTCAGCAGTTGAAAGCATGTGCTGCCCTTCCAGAAGTTTAATTCTGCACCCACATGGCAGCTCACAGTTCCCTGTAATTCTAGTTCCAGGGTGCCCTACAGTGTCTTCTGCCCTCTGCAGACACCAGACATGCATGTGGCATCTACAAATTCACATTCATGCAGGCATTCAAACACACACACACACATGCACACACACACACACACACACACGTGCACGCACACACACACATGCACACACATGCACACAGACACACACACACACATATTCCAAAAAATAAATTTTCCTTAATAAAAGTCTTATCTCTTATACAACTAATTTTAATGTTCAATTCATCTTGTAATTGTATAATACTATATAGCTAAAACACATCATATGAATATGATAAACTTGAAGTAGGATTAAGTACATTGCTCTATATAGTTTTTCAAATTACATATTATTTGAATGTGTGGCTTTGTAATTGCATAGGTAGCCGCATAGTGTCAACCCTATGTATGGTACAATACCACATTTCCAGGGCTGGCTGGTTCTTCAAATGTTCCCAGTTTCAGGGCATTTTCATCAGATGCATCACAAGTTTGAGTGGAATAACATGTGGCCATGTTTTTGTCTGAGGCAAATGTCTAAATCTAAATATAGCTTGTGTTTACACATGCAAGGCTAACTCTGGTCTCCTGTCTGCGATGCAGTACCACCAGGGCACACTGTGAGCAAACTGTAACGCCTCAGCTAATTGTACTCTCCCATTATTACTCCTAAGCTGACATGGTGGGATTAGATAGCAGACACAAGTCAAAGCCCAGAGAGATGACATGTAGGTCAGGAGAGGTTTCTGTAATACAAAAGGACACAGGTAGGGCACGAAATTCTAAAGCCACCAGAACTACACTAAATGCTACAGTGGGGATTTCACTTTCTATATCTAATATTAAGATACAAGTGTAAAAGATTCTCAGTATAAAGGGTATTTACGAGGACATGATTAAAGTAACCAGAAAAGTTGGGACTGATTACAACACTGTGCATCGATCCAGGAGATGAGGGGCCCATGAGGCACTCTCAGTGCATGCAGCTGAAGAATCAGCGAATCCAGAGCCGGGGCCTTGGGACAGGTGAGTGGGGGGTGGCCCAGAAACATGTGACCATAGCCGCGTCAGCTCTGCATGCTAGATTACTTGGGATGTTTTTCCTATTTAAGTTGGTTTTGTGTGTATGTGTGTGTGTGTGTGTTTGTGTGTGTGTATGTGTATATGTGTGTGCGTGTATGTGTGTGTGCATGTGTGCACGTGTATGTGTGTGCATGTGTTTGTGTGTATGTGAGTGTGTATGTGTGTGTTTGCATGTGTATGTGTGTGCATGTATGTGTGTATATGTGTGTGCATGTATATTTGTGTGTATGTGTGTGTTTGTACGTGTGTTTATGTGTGTGTTTGTATGTGTGTGTGTATGTGAGTGTGTATGTGTGTGTTTGCTGTTAATCATATTTTCAATCATTTCATTCATATTTAAAGTTATAACATAATTACAACATCTCCCCCTTTCCTTTCCTCCCTCTGTAACCTTCCATGAAGCACTCCTCTCTCTTTTTCAAGCCCATGACCTGTTTTGTTTTATTTCAGTTACATGCATTCTGTATATGTATATACACATATGTTCCTAAATATAAACCACTCTTGGTATAATGTCATTTGTATGTGTGAACACTGTTTTAGAATGTCTTCTGAGTGACTCCTGCCTTTATATTTCATCTCTGTCAGATTGCATGATAATAAAAAAATAATCAACATTTGGAAGTGGGAGATGGGAAGATACAGGGAGACTCAGCAAGGCAGGAATCAAGGGGGATATTTACAATCAACTTTCAAAATGTTTGAAGATTTATGGTTCAACTTCTGAAATGCTTGAAGATTGTTTTCTCCACTGGAATCTGAAAAGTCATACTGTTCACCATGCTGATAACTTCCAGAGGGAAAGCCATTACTGCTCCCTGCTTAGCTCCTGAGCCAGTTTTCACACATCTCAACAGGGAAACAGTGGTCCACTTTGTTTGCACTGTTTTACTGTGGGCTCCAGAGCACAGCCTGTACATGAAGCAGCACTAAGTCCTGCTCTTGCTGGATGTACCCGATACCACTGGAGCCCACATAGACGAGACTTGCAGAGGCTCTTCTTCATTTGCCCAAGCATTAATACGGGATCAGAGTACGCAGAAGAGTCACTTTTAAGAAAGATCATGGTTCTCTCATATGCAGGACCTAGATTTAAAATGTGTGTATGCATGCATGAGTATGGATATGTACGTGTGTGTATATGTCTGTGTGGCTTCTGAAAGGAGAAAGGAGATCCTGTGAGAGGAAACAGAGAATACAGGGATTTGTGCAGTAGGAGGGCACAGAGGTAGACTCCCTGTGGGAAGTTATAGCACCAATCAGAGGGGCCAAGAGCATGAGACAGGGGCATCGGGAGAGGGAAAGAAATGAAAATATAATGGCATATGTGTGAATGCCATAATAATTAATAAGTTAACTCATCACATTATAATTACAATTAATTGGTAATAAATTATTAACAAATAAAATACTGTTTTTCAGGTTTGTTTGTTTGTTTGATGGTGGTGGTGGTGGTTGGGAAGGTCAAAATTTTAAAACAAACAAATGCTTTTGGGTAGAAAGGGTAAATTAATAAACTTGCAGTATCTGAGCTTCTTCTGAGCCTGAGAACATGAAAACTGATAATGACTGACCCTGTCCCATGCCAACACTCAAGCATTGCTCAGTCTCAGGAGTATCACCTAAAGGAGAGAAACTGAGGGAAGACCTGCTCACACCAAGAGTACCTAAGACTGGGAAAGCACAGACCTCCACTATCTGACCCTGCCTCCTGAGCAACACTCTGCATCAGCTCCCCCTCCTGACAAGGCCTTGAGGCCAGAGCGAACTGAAGTCTGTGAGATGCACCAACCACAGACTTTAGGAGCTTCAGTCACTCACATATCTGCTTCTGTAATGAGAACTGTGATTGTTGCAGACCCCACAGACACCAATGAGACAGGCACGCACTTCCTCCTGAGTGTCCAAGGAAATAATCTCCGCTCTAACACTAACACACAAACAAGTACAGACCACATCAAGTGCCACCTCCACACTGAACACACATACAGACACGGAGGCAGAGTATTGCCAGCAAAGAGCAGAACTATAACCAGGGATGCTATTCTCATTAGCAGACATGGACCACTCTGTCTTACCCACCTAAAGGTTTTCAGGCTACAAAACCACCACCCCTTCTTATATGCAGAAGCCTCTTATAATAGCAAAAGATGAAAAAGAAAAGGACTTAAATGATATATTGGACAAAAGAAATAACACTTAAACTGGAGTCTGTCATGTCCGACACCAGACATGCTGTAACTGAGGATGAAATTCAGGTTCTTAGAAAGCTAGAGACTGCAAGGAACAAATCAAACCCTTACATGTCACCTACCACACTCCTAGATCTCTGAGATACTTTCTCGTGAATGTCAAAACTCAGTTGATAAATGTCCAAAATGCTTTTTGAAAATCAAACAAAAACTGTAAAAGAGGAATTTAGGGGTGCTTAATGTAGATAAACGAATTAGGTAAATATTCATTCAATCAAAAGATCTTCATTCAAATGCCTTGATGTTGAAACACTAGAGCCAGATGCCAACTACCCCCTCCCCCACTAGCCTTCAATGCAACCACGCAGTGATAGCATAAAGGAAGGAGAGGCATGGGAGTTGAGGGTAATAAGACAGAAGCCATGGGATCCATCCCATCTGCAGACACCAAACCCCAACACTATTGTTGATACTAAGAAGTGCTTGCAGACAGGAACCTAGTATGGCTGTCCTCTGAGAGGCTTTGCCAGCACCTGACTAATTCAGATGCAGATACAGCCAACCATCGGACTAAGCCCAGGATCCCAATGGAAGAGCTAGAGGAAGGACTGAAGGAGCTAAATGGGATTGCAACCCCATAGGAAGAACAATATCAACTAATATCAACTAATATCAACTAACCCCAACCACCCAGAGCTCCCAAGGACTAAACCACCAACCAAAGAGTACACATGGAGGGACCCATGGCTACAGCTACACATGTAGCAGAGGACTGCCTTATCTGACATTATTGGAAGGGTAGACCCTTGGTCCTATGAAGGCTTGGATCCCCATTGTAGGGGAATGCTGAGTCAGTGTGGTTGAATTGGGTGGGTGGGTGGGTGGGTGGGGGAGCACCCTCATAGAAGCAGGGGGAGGGGCTTAACTGGGAAGGGGGGTAACATTTGAAATGTAAATAAGTAAAATAACCAAAAAAGGAAAAGATAGAAGCCATCCTCACACGGCAAAACATTCTGGAAGTTTTATTTACCTGAGAATTATATTAAAATACTTTTATAAACAGTAAGAAATTTAGTAGAATACAAGGATATAAAAGAACACACACACAAAAAAATCAATTAACATGTATAAACGTATGAAAACAGAGACAGAAGGGATGACTCAGTTACTAAGAACCCTTGTTGTTCATCTAGAGGACACAGGTTTGGTTCCCAGCACCCACATGGTGTCTCAGAACAACATGTGATTCCATTTCCATGGGTTCCAGGGTTTTTTTCCTCATCTTTAAAGGAAGCAGACAGACACATGGTGCACATACACACATGCAGATGGAACACTCATACAAATAAAATATATCTAAAAGTCAGAAATTATTTTTTAAGTATGAAAACATCAACAGACAAAGTGGTGGAGAACATGATATACATCTCAAAATGATTATTAAGTGGAAAATGCTATAATGACTCAAATGCACGTAATTAAGGAAATGCAAAATAAATGCCTATAACTTGAGGAAAAACTAACAGACATGAATGAGTGGAAGCATGTAATAATTTGAGTGAGATAAAAAAGCCTTCAGTGCCATCCACACTGACTTATGATTTCTATAAAACACAATAAAACATCTACACATTTTGCTAAGGTTAGAAAAGAACCACAATGTGTTTACTACAAAATAACGAATCAATATTAAAATAAACTGCAAAACCTTCCCAAAGAGCAGACTCACATACAGATGGAAGTCTGTCCCAGGAAATAGTGACAATCTTTCTGAAATCTGCTTTGGACCAGCCAGGCTGCTGCATAGGTGAAGAGAAACTGAATCCACACACTGTACACTCTAGTGCGTGAATTGCACAGGGATCAAGAATGTCAGTGTAATAATAATCCACGAATGTACATTCTTTCACAACCCAGGGGTAATGAGTGTATGTGTGTGTTCACAAATATGACCTCTCAAAATAGACAGGTGGATTAACTTGATAACACTAAATGTTCAAAAACAATTTTTTATATTCAATACATGCCAAGAAAATTCAAAAGACAAAAAGGACAGATTAGAACCCTCATCATAACCTAACCAATGCAAATAGCAGATATCTCAAGGGAGCAATGGACTCCTACAAATGGAAGACTACAAAACCAGGAGTCACAAAAAACCAAACCAAACCAAACCAAACCAAAACAGATCAACTACTTTGAGCCTGTGAACAACCACCCTAGTTCAGGCAATGAAATTGATGACTGCTACAAAAAGAAAGTTTTGAATTTGGGGTGTGTGTGTGGTGGTGGGGCAATCTAAACATGTGATAGTCAAATGAGGCTGTCAGGCAGCAGGAGACTTTTGTTATATGCCCCTTGTCTATAAAGTGTCAGTCAGTCAGAGTTCTTTGACAAAGGCTGAACCAGGGAAATTAACCATGAGAAATAGATGTTGAAGGAAGTGACGTGGGCTCTTGCAGAACTAGAATTTATAGGGAAATGTGGAAACAGTGGAGGCTGATGCTTCAGGCTTGAGAAAGAAGTTCCTCTGCCCCTGGGAAGCTTTCAGTTTGTGCTCATGGCCTGAGTGGATCTGCCTCAAATGTCAAGGGTCATCTTCTTGAAAGCAATTCACTATGGATACTTAACCACATCTATAAAAATACATCTAGGGCCAGAGTCCAACTGGTGCTCGGCGGAATCATTGGTGCCATGGCTTAGCAAGCTGACACATAAAACAAGTCCAGGTGGATTTCAGGATGTGCTGGGAGGACTGGGTGATTGACAGGTGAGTCTACCTCTGGGATCCCAAGAAGCTTTCCATGTGACACATTTGAGATGGTTGCTGAGATGGCTGCTGTAACTCAAGACAAAGCTAGTGGGCAACTGGAGAGGTGGAGCAGCAATTGAAGGCACAGGCTGCTTCTCCAGAAAACATAGGCTCAATTCCCAGAACCCATAGGTGGCTCACAACCATCTTTCTCTCAGTCCTATGTGATCCAATGTCCTCTTTAAACCTCCTTGAACACCTGGCATCCACGTGGTACAGACATACATAATATAACATGCACATACATAAGTAAATATTATTAAATGGCTTTTCTAAAAGAAGGAATATTGGTATAGAAACATTTGGTCAGAACAGCATTTAGCACAAATGTATCCTCTATGTTCCTGGTATCCATGACTGGGAGATGGTGCCGAGTACCTCTTATTACTTGTGCCTTCCCTTCTAATGCCACAGTTGTTACCTACCAATCTTATAGTGTATGGCCTTGCTCTAGAAGTTTGAAATGCTGATTATTAAGTATTCCAGAATCCCGGAAGGTGGTACCAGCTTGAAGTCAACCATCGAGCAACTCTCATTTGGGAAATTGGAAAATACTCCAATTTCTAAATGAAGGAGTTTCCCTGATTGCTGCTTTGCCAGAACTACTGTTGGTTTGGGCGCGTGTCATTAGTTCAATAGAATGGGTGATGAGAAAGGTCCATTAACCTATGAGTCAACTAATTATCTTTGTAAAAAGCATTTAGGGTCATCCATGACTCATCCAGCAACATTAAACTAAACCCTTCCGCAGGAAGACAGGGGGAGATCCTCAGCACTCCTCAGCCTAGGAAGCTTGGCTACTAGCTAGCAGGTGGTGAGCACCTCGGAGGATACTCCCGTACCCTCCATCACCATCTGGACCATCTGATGATACTCTCGTACCCTCCATCACTGGCTGGACCATCTCTGCTAGACACCTTGCCTGCCTCTGAGCCTTGCAATCCCTTAGAAGTAAAGACTGAGTCTCTTGGTACTTAACTCTTTCTAAGACATTCAAGTTTCGTTTTCTAGTAAAATCATATACTCAAAATGCTTTCCTTTTCTTATCAATCCAGACTCTGGCCAAGGTCACACGCATGCACCCCAAGGTGGAAAAACCACAGTTAACTCTCCATGGCTCCATCTCCAGGCAGATGGTCCAGGCTGACGACTGAGGCTTGGGCCCCTTGTCTATAATGCATAGACAGCAATATCTTCCACCACTGGAGTCAAACACCAGGTACCCTCATATCCGAGTGTGCCTGCCTCATCTGCTCATGGTTTGAGAAAAAGAATTGGCTCTTTCATGTCTTATCTGATAGTTTCAAATTAATTTTCTTCATATGCTAACTTTGTTTTGTAATTTGGATAAACATCTATAGCTTGTTTAATTTTCTCTCTAACAAATCCCTCACAATGGAAGGCCATTGAAATCTTCAACCTTTGTTGATAGAGTCAACATTCTATCTTGTTAAATTTCCCAACATCCATGAATTTTCAACATGGTGCTATTTTGGGTACCATGGAAAGGCCACTGAGTCAGAATGTTACTTCCCCAAGATGGAAGTTCCATATAGCTAGTGGGAAAGGACAGGGCCCAAGTTCTCTCAGTGAAAACAAACTCAGACAATTTTGTTTTTTCTGAGACATCTATGCTTCAACTCTGAAAACCTAAGTGAAAAGACTCTTTAAAAAAAAAAGTAACTCAGAAAAATACTTGAAAAGCTTCTGTAATTAAACATTTCAGAGCATAATCATTAAAAGCAGAGCCCGCAAAGTGCCTTTTCTCGGTGAATCATCTATCTCCCTGTGAAAGGAAATCAAGGACAACCTTTCCTAAATGATCTTAGAGCCATCTCCGATTGGGGCTCATCTCTACATAAATGAACCATCAGTGCATGACAGAGCCTCCTCTTGCCTGAGGAGTCATTAATTCCCTATCATTTCAAATTTAGCAGCAAGCTTAGGTGGCCGACCTCAGCCTCTGCAGGGCCTGGCATTTGTCCCCATGTCGCCATCTTTAAATTCTTCCCGCACCACTGTAATCTCAGTATTTAGCTGAGGTTTCTCTCACTTCTGACCACTCGTAGGATGTTGTCATCAGATCGTGTTCTTCCATCTACCTCCTTCCCACCTCACTGCACAGCACTGAGCACACAAAGCTCTATTTTTACTCGGATGGATGGATGGATGGATGGATGGATGGATGGATGGATGGATGGATGGACTGATAGACTATTTACAGTGCTACAAATGGAATTCAGACCTTGCAGATGAGGCAAGCACTCCTACTAGACTCAACAGTTGTGGTTTTCAAAGAGCCTTTTTTTTTGACCTCTGAAATCTCAACTGGTATCTAGACTGTCTCATCCAGACACAGTACCACCCTTCATCCTCACCTGTCCCAACACCTTATCCTCAAGGTCCAAGGGCCACCCTAGTTTCTTCTCTACTTCATCCCTAATACAGGATATGATGGGCTCTTGCTCAGTGTCAAGTCTCCTAAAACCAAATTGACTTATCTATACAGTGTGGGCTCTGAAGATCCCTAGTGATACCCTCCTGTGAGTAACTGATGTAAATTTTGTTTTGTGAGAATACAATAAGTAATTAAGGGTTTGGGTTTTTTATTTAATAAAAGACTATTGAATATTTATTGGTGAAGTTCCAAGGTGGAATCTTGTTTGCAGGTGTATATATTTGTGTTTGTGTGAACTTTTCATCTGATACCTACAGTTGTTTACAGGACATTCAAACAAGAGGTCCTTACACGTGAAACTCTCTCCCAAAACCTCAATGACTTTATCACTCTATGTTCCTTTTGAGGTCAGGCCAACAGCAGAGAAAGATGCTCACAAGAGTCCTGACACCTGCATTTTGTTTTAACTGTTTTTTTTTCCTTTTTGGAGAATTTGATACATGAGTATTGTGTTTATATTATTTCAACTTTAGCTCATCTGGTTACCTCTCCCCATGTGTTCCCTAATCCATCTCAACTTCGTGACCTCCTCTTCTGTGTCTATTTAGTGTTGCTCATGTGTATATCTGTTCACAGGTGACCACGTTGCACTGGATAGTCTATCATCCCTGGAGAAGACCGATTCCTTCTCTCTTAGAAGCCATTAATTGCTTTTAGCTCTTACACTTTTGGCATGGGAGCCACAAACGATGGGGTTATGGCCCTTCCTTGACTGGCTCTCAGGTGAGCTGGCTCAAGAATCCTGGTCTTCTCTACTGTGAAAGCCACATTGTCTCTCCTGTTGCCCAGCTTCACTCCTCAGGGCAGATCCGGGACATCCGCTTCCTCCCTTTGCTCCTGGGAGAGCTATCCACAGAGCATCACCTATGGGCTCCGTATATGATACATGCAGGAAGTAATAAAGGTTTCTGTGAAGGTCTATATTGTCAACTTAACTGGATGTAGAATCATGCTCTAGACAAATCCCTGGACATGTTTGTGAGTTAATTTCTAGATTAGGTTAATGGATATGGGGAAACCCATCCTTAGCTGCTACACCGAATAAAAAGTAGAATAAAAAACTGAGCCAAATCAAGCATCTATCTCTCTCTCTCTGATGCCTGATTGCAAAAGTGATGTGATGAGCCTGTCACAGACCTGCCTCCACAGCTTCCATGCTGGGACAAACTAGAAGCCAAATTCAGTGCCTCCCTTCTTTGGGTCACTTTTTTTTTTTTTTTTTTTTTTTGGTTTTTTTTTTTCGAGACAGGGTTTCTCTGTATAGCCCTGGCTGTCCTGGAACTCACTTTGTAGACCAGGCTGGCCTCGAACTCAGAAATCCGCCTGCCTCTGCCTCCCAAGTGCTGGGATTAAAGGCGTGCACCACCACGGCCCGGCTCTTTGGGTCACTTTTATTTGTATTTATCACAAGTACCAAGTAAGTAATATGACTACTAATCCTTACAGCTGGAAACTGACTTGTGAAGATTCATGAAATGAAATCACTCAAACCTGTCAGGCCATCAGGCCATCAATAGAGCTCACGGTTTTCAGCTCTTGCAGTTCTGGCAGAGTCCATGCTGCCATTCCCCTAACACACCCTGTCTCCTTACACCACCTCACTGTACCTTTCCTTATGTGTAGAGGTATCTGTACACCTCTCCTCTGATATGCCCAGCTCTGTTGGAAACATCTATTTTCTCAAAGCCACCTGCCATCACCCAACAGTGAAGAACCGCTGCTTGCTGCATGTCACAGATCATGCTTCTCCCTGTTATCCAGGGTGTGACCTCCAACAGGGCAGGCCATTTCTCAACTCTGGTCGCAGGAGCAACCTCTACATTGTCACTTGAACTGAATGGAAGCAGCAGTGAATATACATCCTTACTCTGAAATGTGATAGTTTAAACTTCAGCTATGCCTTACTAAGATTATGTTAAAAGGTTCCCAAGACATCCACCACAAGGCCTTCATAATTACTGTGCTGAGTACCTTTTCATTCTGAATCTGCCAGTGGTCCTCTTGGATGAATTGGATTTGACACAATGGGGGAAGAAAAGTTGCTGGACTGTGTGAACTTCAACATGACTGCTTCGCTGCCATCAAGATAACCTTGGCAAGATGAGACTAGAAAAGCTGTATGTCTGGACTCTGTGCTCATCACAGACTCACCCTAGACAGGTTTGGCATGCTGGTGTTCCACTGCTAAAGTCTCTGTTACAAGGCTTACTACAGAAGTCCATGAGTACCGGAATGGAATGTAACCTGATCTGCCACCTGGCCATCAGTCTCTTGCCAAATGCACCAGCTGCATTCGGAAAAGGAAGAGGTCACCTAAGATACCAGGGACTGCTCAACAGGAACACGCCCATTTAAATACTCCAGATAGTTCTGGGATTCTTTACTCTATCATGAAGACTGTTCCTCTACAGTTATCTTTGGTTCCCATTTCAATGATGGGCTTGACTTCTAGGAGTCAGAAACATAGCTCAGAAGCAGCAAAGCTAAAGCACGCGTCGTTTCACTTCATTGGCTACACAAATAGAAAGGGCAGTGGCAGAGACAGAGAATGAGACCTGTCATCACAACCCATCTTCCATGAATTACTCTGTTCATGAGGTTCCTGACTTCTCCTCCTAAGGACACACACAATTAATTCTTGTCATTTGTAGTACATGCATCCATACAGTACTCACAAATACTATCTTAAAGACTACTAAACCATTCAATATGGGTTTAGGTTCCTCTACAGCCCCAGACTCAGGATTTTTATCAACCTATCTGTCCATAACCTTATTTTGTGAGTGTTATTTTTAAAATCCTTACTTAGCATGTGTAGCTGACTGATTAACCTTGAAGTCGCAGTAGCTCAATGTGGCTAAAGCTTATCTAATACATGCATTTTCTCCCCAGGGGACACACAGCCTTGAGCTTAGAACACGGGACATCCAAAGAACATGTGCACCAATATGAAGCCTGCCGGTGTCAAGCTGTAACACCGGACAGAACACAAAAACTCACTTGACCCTTTCATGAGAGCTGAATGTCACCCTTTTCCAGGATCATAGGAATGGGAATCTCAGGTGACTGGCAACTTGTAACACTCTGACCTACCTGTGAAAGAACACCAAGAATTCATATTTAGAGCTATCAAATGTTTCAGGCCAGAAAAATTTACAAATATGGAATCTACAGTTATTATATTTAGATTCTCCTCAAAACTGAGGTAAATCTGTTGCCATTTCAAATGGCTTCTGAAGTGTAACTGTGGCCTCTTTCCTCAGAAGTACACTGCTTCTGCTGC
Source organism: Mus caroli (assembly GCF_978045245.1). Taxonomy (NCBI): domain Eukaryota; kingdom Metazoa; phylum Chordata; class Mammalia; order Rodentia; family Muridae; genus Mus; species Mus caroli. The sequence continues at coordinate 52,544,671 of NW_028227270.1, read as the reverse complement.
AGGGACAACAAAGGGCTCCTCACTCTGGGGAGTTTGTTCACGTCTAGTGGTTACAAACGCCCATGTCTGCTGTCAAGTTATACTGAACCATGAGCGAGGCCTGAGCCAGGTCTGACCCTGTGACTGACACTCAAAATAGAGTTTGGCTTGGATGATGAGAATGAAACCTTAGCTGTTCTGTTGGTCGTATGTTCACTCCTGAGGCCGTGATTTTTTAATTAATTTTTTTCTCATTAAGAAATCTTACTGGGCTCTTAAAGCAAAATACATCCATGGTATTAACAGGTTTTGTATAATGGGAGTTTTCCTAGTGCTCTGAAATTAAGGTCTTCTGGCCTAAATTATGCCCCTAACCAGTTACTCAAGATGCTGGCTACATCTGCTGGATATTCAGAACATGTCGTATGGCCTAAGAGAATAGTTCCCATACTGGCAGGTGCACTAAGTCATGAGTGGAAGGTGTCTGGGAGAAAAGATGTCATAAAACCAAGTCTAGATGTCCGGATAGGAGAAACTGCTACTCCTTTGGAAATACCCATCCTCCTTGCTGGGCAACAACACTTTGCATACAGACTGGAAATTAGTTCATAGGACTACCAGAGAGATGTAGAAAGGACCCCTCAGACCCTCACCAAGCAGAAAGATAGCCCTAGCCTGTCACCCAGTGTGACCTGTCAATCGCAACGAGTTCACAAATCCACAAACTGAAATCTATAATTATTCTTCCATGATAACCCCACAGAAAACAACGATGCTAGGTACTGATGCTACCTAATGAGGGAAAAGCCCGGGGAACACTATCCATGTCTATAGTTATTAGCATCTAAATTTGCTGTTAAAATATGCTGAACACCAAGGCCTTGGATCAAGTAAAGCCAGAGTCATATCTGGCTTAAGAGTTCATACAGAATACCAGAGGGGAAAAAAAAAAGGCATGTTGGTTAGCAAACAGGAGCTCTCTCTCTCAGCAGCAGTTAATCATAAATTAGCATTCTGGAGGAAAATGCACCAATCCCCACAGTTAGATCCTCCATACAAAAGCCTTCTGGACCCACGCAGACCTCCCACAGGACAGGCGCCCAGAAAATCTTGGCTGATCTGACTGGCTCTTTATAACTGCAATGTGGGAGACGCAACTTTTTAAGATCAAACTTTTACTTTGCTGGTCTAGGGGCCTGTTCCGCTCTGCAGAGCTCACAGCCAGCTAGGCTAAAGTTTAGAGATGCCAGGACAGGAAGCAGCAGAGAGATGAGGTAAAGGCTTGCTTCTTTGTCCAGTTCTGAAGAGAGGGCTTAGAATATGTTCACACCCCAAAGGCTTTGGCATGCATGTGAGACCCACCAGTCAGATGGTTTTGAATTCTTGATTAAAAAGGGGGTGGGGGAAGAACTCATTGCTATATAAAGGTTCTGACTTGAAATTCTACAGAGCTGTGGATAAAGTGGAGGGAATCTAGGTTGTAACAGAGTTTGACCAAATCCTTCCTGTGCCTGCTCTATGCAGGTTCATGGAGGACTCAGAATAATATGGCTTTACATTAGTACCAGAACTCTACTGACTTCACTGACTCTCCTACAGTAACCTTGCAGGCCTCTTTATATGACAGATCGATCACAGGGGCACAAGCAAGTTCTTCCAGGTTTCTCTGTGCTCTCAGGAAGCTTTGAGTATATATTAAGAAGCCAAGTAAATTGGGGTTAATTTTATATGCTTTAGTATTTTATCATTTTTCTTTCATATAAGAAACCCCTCCAGAGCTGGGTGTGGTGGTACAGGCCTTTAATTTCAGCACTAGAGAGGTAGAGACAGGCAGATTTCTGAGTTCGAGGCCAGCCTGGTCTACAAAGTGAGTTCCAGGACAGCCAGGGCTATACAGAGAAACCCTGTGTCGAAAAAGAAAAAAAAAGAAAAAAAAACCTCCCTCACTGTTATCATTAAGAGCCCCTGTATTTTATGAAAATCTTAATAAAATGTGGTTCTTCATTTAGATTTTCATCCATCAAGACCTTATACTTGTATTGAGTATGTAGACATATTATAATGAGTATATATATACATAGATACTCAAAATATATATTGTCTCAAGTATGTATATGCTGTTTTCCATAAGATACTCAGGGTTTTTTTTTTAAGTATTTCATTTCTGACTCGGTGCTTGCATATACTCAATAGCATATACCAACCCCACTGATCTTGCATAGAAAACTATAATTGTTACCATTCCAGGTACCCTATTCAGTTGCCCTACCTTAATTTTGTCTCTATTGGAGTCAATATTGTCCTATCTATTCTTATCATTCTATTTATCTTACTAAAATAATTTCCCTCTATTTTTTCCTTCATGTGAAAACTACTCTACCTGTCTCAAATAACAGAGGTTATCTAATTGTTACACTGCTGTGAAACGATGTATTCTGTCCTTCCTGGAATACCTAATTGTTACGTTCCCGATCAGAAGGTCAAATGTTCCACTAAGGAAAGTTTTGTGTTCCTAGAACATTTAAGGAAATACCTACACACTGACTGTGTAGCCTGCAGAACTGTTACAAGCCATTGCAAAGGATACTGGACAGTGACTGACTTTTGAAGATTGAGTAGTTAATTTTCCAATCTTTTAAAATTTTTATTAGCTACTAAATCTTTGCTTACAGACTCATCTTCTCCATAGACCCTAAAATAGAAGGAAATAGTATCAGTTTCTAAGAACTCCCAGTGCCTCTGCTCTCCTTTCAAAGTCCTCTCTTCATTTTTGCTAGGACAGGGAGAGATGTGTCTGTGAGTTCCTGAATCAGTTGGTGGGGAGATAGCAGTGAGGGGGTGGCAGAGAAGACCACTCCTGTACTGGCCTCATGTCTACAGCAATCACCACCCCTCCCTTTGCATCTTTACAGATGCGTATATCTGAATGCTGCCTGGCTCTGTGGTTGATGTGAATACCACCTCTTTGTTGAGGATATGTATCAATAACTCAAAACTTTAAGGCATAAAAATTACCTACGTGCTACAGAAATAGTGACACACACACACACACACACACATCATATATATAGGATGAACTACAGATACTTAACAGTTCACACTTTGAAGAGTCTTGACAAGAGCAAATATCATGATTAGAAATCTTCCCCCATAGTGTCCTGCTGCCCTTTGGGTCCTGGTCTATGTCCTACCACCGTTTTCATTGGCACATTCACTGGCACAGTGCACAGCGTATAGTGCTTCATGCTGGGTTCTGAGTTTTCATTCCCCATGTGGCTGACAATGCTCAACATCAGAAGGTCTGTCTCCCATCTGTCCTCTGAGTGAAGCATGCTGGGAAGATTTTAGTATACTTTTATTATTGTGCATTCTACTTGTCATTAAACTGTTAAAGACACATATTCTAAGTACAAGCCCTTTCTCGCATATTTTATGGTTATTTTCCCTACTTGTGGCTTGCATTTTCTATTTCAAATCAAAATGATGCCAATAAAATCCATTTTATGAGGAACTTTAGTAGTTGACTCTTTTTCCAGAGTTCCTTTTAAGAAATGTTTTCAAAACTAACATCTTCAGAGCTAACATTTAAGTCCGCAGTGCTTTTATTAACTTTTACATATTGTGTGAGTTGGTGGCCAACATTTATCTGAGTGCAAGACTCCACAATTTTGTTCAGTAATCGTTTCTATAAAGCTTATATTTTCTCCACTGAATTTTCTTGGAACACTGTCAAAGTATGTTGACCATGCATGCAGGGAACTATTTCTAGACAGTCTACTGTATGCCTGTGCTCAATATGTCTGCTTACATGAATGCTATGTTATCTCGACTGTTGTAGATTAACGGTGAAGTTTCCAAGTCTAATAGGGTAAGAACTCTGTGTTCTGTTTCTTCGGTTCCTTCCCTTCCCTTCTCCATGACCTCAGTATTGTTTATTTCTACACACAGCTAAGGGGTTGCTGTTACCCTCTGCAAACAGGGTTGTTGAGATCTTGACTGGAATTATGCTGAATCTAGAGGAGTCTAGGAAGAATGTTGGATCCATGAACATAATTCAACTCTCAGATACTTTGACAAGAGAGGGAGAATTGGGAATCAGTCTTCTCCCTAAACACATGTGCATAGGAACAATACAATATGGATTTAGTAGGGTGTGTGTGTGTGTGTGTGTGTGTGTGTGTGTGTGTGTGAGAGAGAGAGAGAGAGAGAGAGAGAGAGAGAGAGAGAGAGAGATCAAATAGTCAAGAATAGTCAAGTATTTGAAGTATTTGAGAGAGTGGAGATGATGTGGGGAACTTTCCTCAGAGTTCTTACCCTACTAGATTTGTAAGATTCACCATTAATCTGTAACAGTCAAGATAAGGAGGCATTGGAGAAGGGAAAGTGGGGGTCGAAATATAGATACCATGACTTATGTGTGCAATCCTCAAATAGAATCAAAGGAGAGTAAATTTCAAAATTCTTTCTAACAGTGTTTCATAATTTTCTACACAGAGATGTTGTACCTATATTTTCAAATTCACTGCAGAACAAATGTGTTATATAAAATGATGCTTTTGACTTTTTACTAGATACTTACAAAATATAAATATATAGTTTTCTTCTCTCTTGCACCCTTGTCCACTGCAAAGGCACTAGTGTACTCCTAGCTCTGAGCATTTCAACATAATCCCACAGGACTTCCAACATATACCAATATGGTTCCATAACATCTGACACGGGTATTATTTTACATTTTCTCGCTGCTATGCTGGAGTAATTGAAATTAAGTTTAATTGTTCCTTATGTCGTAACTGAAATTTGTCATATTTGTCATTGCAGCAATTACCATTCTTTTCATGAGACACCTTCTCCACAGGTCATCGTTGACACTGGATGGAGTCCCTCTCCAACTTTAGACACATCTGAAGTACTCAGTACTCAGGGATGATGGCCATGCTACCATGAAGATTCCCTTAGCTCTTTCTAATCTGCATGTTCTTGAGTCCTTTCTTGTTCTTTTCCCTACTCAGGATGCTATGTAAGTCACTGAAGGGCAGAGATGGGAAAGACCATTCTCATGTGCTCCTGGTGGCAGGGATTTTACTCAGAGGTTCACTGCTTAGCATGACCCTGTAGTATATAATGTCTTTCACCAGTTCAAAAAAGTTCTTATTCCAGATTACTAGGAGACTGGTAACTTAGCATAAACAAGTGGTGATTTTCTTCAAATGACTCTTCAGCACCTGATGAAAGGCTGATGAAGAAACTCCATTGAAATGATGCTTAATGTGGTCTTTCAGTATTAAACCAACCAAATTTGCATGCTTAGGACACATCATTTATATCTTTGGCATATATAATAATATTTTCCTTTCTGTCTTTATACATAAATACATATGTGTATATAAATAATAAAATTGAATAGATTTAGTCTAGAATTTTTCTGTCCATGTTCATGAAAAGTACAGTATATAGTATTGTTTCCATGGAATGTCATTGGTTTGGATATCAGAAAAACAATGGTTTCATGACATAGGTTGGTAAATGCTACATTTACTATTCTGTGGAATCTTTAATAGTGTAATTATTTTTCTTAAATATTTGTGTAACTCACCAGAGAAACCATTTGTTTTGAAACCTTTTTAAGTGAAAATATCTTAAACTTCTATTCAAATTATCTTATTATTTTTTCCAATTATTTTTGAAGATATAGATCCATTCTAGTTTGATTTCCATAGAATTCAATCCTTTTGTTTGGTGTTTTAGAATTCACTGAGCAAAGTTGTACAAGTCAGTTTTCTGTTACTATAACAAAATAATTGGAATAATCAACTTTAAGCAATACAGAGGTTTATTTGGGCTCATAATTACGAAGGCTTTACTGCATGGGTGTTGGTCTTGTTACTTTTGTGTATTTAAGTATGGTTGATAAAGCTGCTCACCACAAGACAGTCAGAAAGAAAAATAATCACTGGGGTGTCAAAATCCCCTTTGGAAGCATCCCCTCAATTAGCTAACTTTACCTTATAGGGCTTCATCTACTAAAGATTCTATGGACCCAATAGAACCATGGGCTGGAGATCAAGCCTTGAACATTTGGGCCTTTGGGACATTCACATTCTAAATGGTGATAGTTGCTTACAGTAGTATCTTCTTGTCTTTTTAAAGACCATAGACTCTATAAATAACTCCTCTCATATTCCCAGTGCTGATAAACTGCCTTTATCCTTCTTCCTGATGAATTGGCCAGAGTTGGATTAATTGTTCTGATCTTCTGTAAGAATCAGCTTTGAATTTATTGATCATCACTATGAGTTTTCTGTATAAAAGTTCAGTGTTTATGCTTCTTTTATTATGATAATTCACACTCCACTTTCACTTTCTTGAGATGGAAGCTGAATCTGCTCCCTCAAGCCTTTTTTTTTTTTTCTGTCTTCTAGATAAACAGCAGACAAGATGCTTTGTGCAATCAGTGGCAAGTCTGAATGCATTACGCAAAGTGCAACACATGTTTTCGTCTTTTTGTGCTCAGTATTCATCCTAATGCCCCTTGTAATTATTTCTTGGACTCAGAGGTTATTTAGAAGTAGATTGTTATTTTCCAATTACTTATTGATTTTCTGGATTTCTCATGTTTTGTGTGATGGCAATCATTTCTAATTTAGGGGACTATTGAGACTCAGAACATGTTCTTTCTTGGAAATTCCATATACATTTGAAAAAGTCAATATGTTGCATTGTTGGAAGGAATGTTTTAGAAATCAGTTTGATCAACTTGTCCAGTGGTGCTATTGAAACACCTTATATTCTAATGGCTTTCTTTCTTGCTGGTCCATCAGTTATTAAAACAAAGGTGTCAAAGTCTCTGAATGGAATTATGGATGTTGAAAGCATGTGTTTTGAATCTCTCTTCACTGGGCTGCTGTGAGCTTGAAACTCTTTGGTCCCCATGATAAGATGATTCTCCTAGTCTTGGGAAATATTCTTCCTTATTATTCTAGTTTCCAAGCCCCAAGTGAGTAGGGGTATCACACTCCTGCTCCTTCTGTGCATCCTTTCCTAGTCTTTGCAGAGATCTACAGAAGAATGGGTGGTACCCTCGCACAGTCATATTCTCATTCCCTCTCGTCTCCCTTTCCTGAGCCCCTTAGTGTTCTTCCCAGAAAACTCCAGTCCTTGGCTATTTCAGACTCAGGTCTATTTGTGCCTCAGCACATTTTCTGGGCTCTGTGTACATTCCCTTCTCTGGTCTGCACCTGAATGGCCTGGGACAGGAAGCTGGGAGATCCTAGAGCCATCTCCACCTTCTGTTGCAAATGAGTTTTCTGAAGTGTACTTCTCAGTCTTATAATTGTTGTTTCAGGCATGTTGTCTGTTTTAGCTGTGTGAGGCAGGAAAGTATCTTGGGGCTTCTGTTATTTCGTTTGATGCACACATCTACAGCACAGCCTACCTCAAAAGGAAATGGTCGCATCACTAGATTTAAAATACTTAATCACCTTAGATTTAAATTTATTAGACAACAAAATTGCTAAAAGCAACTTACTGTAGAATAAATTCATCACAACCTGTACTGGCATAGAATACCATACATTAATGAACCCTCCAGCACCAAACCACTTCCTTAAATAACAGCTTGGTTTAAGGGAGCAAACAGAAACAATCACAAATCACATACAGCAAAACCAAGCCCTTTATTAAGCAAATCACTCTGCTCTGAGCCTAAGTCAGCACCCACTCCATTTTCTTCTAGCAGAAGCAACCACTCTTGAAGCCTAGCTATTTAATCCCGGTGGGTTATCTGTAAAGATATCTGTAAAGGATACTCCATCCCTTCAAAAAGCCATGGTGGAGCATAGTCACGACCCCAGGCTAATAGAGTTGTAATTGCCATTATTCATTAAGATGACTGGATTGATGTGACTGTTGTTCTAAGAGGAAACTGTCTGTGACAACAGAGTCACACAGGAACTCTGCCACGTGATGACAGAGGCTGATGGACTGACACAGCTGCAAGCTATGGTGCCAAGGACAATAGGCAAAGAGCAAAATATCAGAGAGAGGCAAGACAAGAGTTTGACCTGTACCCTGCTCTCTGATCACCACTTTCAGAACCGTGGCTTCACATGCTATAGGCCTATGCTACAACCATCATAAAGAGGTGTGTGGGCTCTGGACCCTAGTAGGTGTCTCTACTGGGCAAACACTATGCCAAGGCTGCTATGATCTGAGTGTGCATCACTCTAAGCTCCTTGCTGGAGATGCAGTAGAATAAGCAGGCGAGGCCTGTAGTGGGCTATTGGACCTAATTGGGGTTAACATATTGGTAAGAGTTTTCAGAGAACTGCCTGGGCCACCCATCACTTCTTGCCCATTAGACTCAACATGGATGCCCTTTTCCATATTATTTACCACCATGTGAAGATTCCATAAGAAGGCATGATATCAGAGAGAGGGAGCACTGCCCAACAGAACTGTATCTGGTTGTCACAAGATCTCAGATTCCCTAGGCAGAGAGAGAGAGAGAGAGAGAGAGAGAAAGAGAGAGAGAGAGAGAGAGAGAGAGAGAGAGCACACATCTCTGCTGGGTAGAAATACCTCTGTCTGTGTCTGTGGTATTTCATTATAGCAGGACAAATGAAAAAGTAGTGATCTGATTAGAGCCCCTAGTGAAGATGGGGCACAACATCTTGACAATAGAGAAGACAGATAGTGTGGTCAGAACAGTAGTTAAAGTGATTAAACAGATTTTTCTTAGGAGGTATGGTATGATAGTTAGTGTGTGTGTGTGTGTGTGTGTATGTGTGTGTATACTAATGTATTTACTAGTGTAAAGATGCATCGGGGGCTCAAAAATATTAGTGTCGGGCTGAAGAGATGGCTCAGAGGTTAAGAAAACTGACTGCTCTTCCAGAATCCTGAGTTCAATTTCCAGAAACCACATGGTGGCTCACAACCATCTGTAATGGGATGTAATGCCCTATTCTGGTGTGTCTGAAGAGAGTGGCAGTGTACTCACATATACTAAATAAATAAATAAATAAATATTGAAAATAAAAATAAGATTCAAAAAAAATCTTAGTGTCATTGAAAGTCTCATCCTGTTGTAAGGGGGGACTCAGGAAGATGCATCATGGGAGTCCCAAGCTCCAATCAACTTTCCACGTCTGATATATCCTACAGCCCCAAGTCAACACGTAGCTGGGGAGAGTGTGGTGGCTGCCAGCTGCCCCTCACTTCCCTCAGGGGTGTGAACAGCCTGACTCTACCAGCACTGTCACGTTGGCTTATTTCATTGTCGTGACTGTGGGAGCAAAGAACCTATGCAAGTTATCAAGGCTGACTGACTGCTCCATGATGCCCATGGTCACATCAGACCTAGAGGAAATCGCTTCACTGAGCTTGAGAACAGCCTGGGATGTACAGGAAAACTCTATCTCAGGAAGGAAGGAAGGAAGGAAGGAAGGAAGGAAGGAAGGAAGGAAGGGGAGGGGAGGGGAGGGGAGGGGAGGGGAGGGGAGGGGAGGGGAGGGGAGGGGAGGGGAGGGGAGGGGAGGGGAGGAAGGAAAGGAAGGAAGGAAGGAAGGAAGGAAGGAAGGAAGGAAGGAAGGAAGGAAGGAAGGAAAAGAAGGAAAGAAGGAAGAAAAAGAAGGAAAGAAGGAAGGAAGAAAAAGAAGAAAGGAAGATGAAAAGAAAGGAAGGAAGAAATGAAGAAAGGAAGAAAAAGAAGGAAGGAAAAGAAGGAAGGAAAGAAGAAAAAGAATAAGAGAATGAAGGAAAGAAAGAAGGAAGGAAAAAAGGAAAAGAGAAGAGGACAGCATGTGGAACCTGAAGTAGGGCCTTCTAGATCTGAGTCTTCTGTTTCCCCCTTGTGCATTTATCCCTCGACAGTTTCACTCGTGTACAGAATGATTCTTAGTCTTTCTCGCCCCATGATCCTCTCCCAGCACCTTCCCTCTCCTACGTAACCCTTCTTTCTGACAATACCCCTCTCATTTTCATGTCTTCCATTTGTGTGTGACCCACTGAGTTTAATTTTAATGGTTGGTTAGCTTCGATTGTCTACCTAATTGGATTAAGAAATACCTCAGGCATTAGTGAAGCATACCTTTGGGTGTGTCTGTGAGAATGTTTCCAGAAAGGATTAAGGGAGGTAGGAAGAGTCACCCTGAATGTGACCCTACCATCCCTGGTGCTGGTCCCGGGCTAAATTAAACCGGTAAGGGAAGAAGCCAGCCGAGCACTGGATTCCCCTTCTGCTGCTCCCAGATCTGCCCAGCCACATGCAAGCATCCTCGCACTCCTCCCCTACAGCTGAGAACCACTTCCAGTACCACATCATCCCCACGGTGACAGATGGTCCCCTCAAGCGGTGACCCTTCTCCCTACATACCCGGTCAGGGCAACAGTAAAAGTAAGTATTACAAATGCTCCCTCTCCACCTCTCCCAGCATTTTCTTCAGGGACATAACCACACTTCATTGCGGAGGCCACAAAGCTTCCTTGGAGATGGGAGTTGGGCACAGGGGCCATAAGCAAGATGGCAGAAAGTCCCAACCAGAGGAAAGGAAAAGCACAGTTAACAGGGCTAAGCCAGTGAGTCAGTTACACCCACCTGTTTGTTAAAGTCTGATAATCTGTAAATAAGCCTCAGAGCTTGGCTGAGAATGAACACTGGGTACCCCTGGCCCTGGGGAATGGGAAGAAAGTATCAGGGGCATGCCCTGGTGAATGGCCTTGGATCTGCAAGGTTGCCAGGCCTTTCTGTGAGAACATACCCATGGTTCTGAGTTGTGTTCTCTGCTCCTTCCTGTCGAAGTCAGGGGAGTATGATAGTAGTGGCCATAGAGAAAACGAAGCCTGAAATACAGCACACTGGAGGAGCGAAGTGAGGTGTTGCTTAGCAACTCTTAATAGGAAATAATTTGAACTGGGAAGTTATTTTTTCCTGAGAACTTGCTGCTCCAGCCTGAAGATAAGGATTCACTCCCCTCTCTTCTGGCAGCTCCTCTATCTGCACGCCGGGGTGCCAGGGTGCTTCTACACAGCCCTAACCTGACAGAGAAAAAGCTTGCTTGTAAGAAATCTGATACAGTGAAGAAGAATTATGGTTTCAGTATAAAACCAACAGCTGATCCTCAAATAACAGTGCTCCCCACATTGTACAGAGTTGTGCCTGTGCACACACATCACGGACAACATGAATTTTCCCCTCACTCTAGTGAGCCCCATTTCTCTTATGGAACATGGAGGATGTGGCCACCAAATAAAAAACTCAGCCCACAACTCAGAGTGGTGTCAGTCTAAGGTTTCAACATCCCAGAACCCTACCCCACACCATAATGATTTTCTGAATCTCCAGTCCAAACCTGGCCCAAAGAAAACCATCCAGAATTCCACATCCAACAGTAAGCTTCAGAACAAATGGCAATGGGTATGCAGAGATAAGCGTGCTGCTGTTGGGATCCCAGGGGTAAATGCCTGCTCTCTTTCTTCCATTCCTTCCGTTCAACTTTATATAATTCTCTTAACTTCTCTGGGGTTAAGTTTTCCCATCAGCTAAATGCAAGTTAATAACAGTTGATAGTGGTAAAGAAGTTAGGCGTGTAAACCAAGGCCTGGTGTTGAAGCCTGGGCATATATCCCAGCAGTCTGGTAGTAGAGTTAAGTAGGCTGTTATGTCCTTTGTACATTCATTCATTTATTTCCATAACTATTTACATCTGGTAATGTGTGTGGGCGGCGTGCTGGGTCTTGTAGTCTTTAAAATGCACCTGGGAGCTGGTCATGCATTTAGCCCTGTTGATGAGAGTGCAGTGCTAATCCAATGCACCTTGGGTACTGCGTGATAGTGACTGAAGCTCTGGATTGTGATGCCCATCATTCACATGAAGCCAGCACAGTAGCACACATCTGTAAATGGCAGTACTCCAGTGGTGAGATGAGAGTCCGAAATCAAAGAATATTCCCTCAAGAAGATACAGCCACCCCTGCAAGAGACCCTGTCTCAAACAAGGTGGAGGGGAGGACCCACAGCTATGGTTAACCTCTGACATTCACATGTACACTGTGGCCTGAGCACATTATTACCCACTCATAATAACAAGATATATACATTATACACACATCAAAAAAATAAAATAAAATACACATTGGATACAGGGTGTGGTTTGGGTCTCATGGAAGAACAGAGATAAGATTGGTACAGGCTACCTAATGACCGGATAACTGAGATTTTACTCTCCAGGGCCAGGTTCACGTTCCTCTGAAGAAAATCTCTAGAGGGAAGAGGAGGCTGAGGACATCAACAGAAACAGTTAACCCATGAGACAAGGTCCGAGAAAGCCCAGTGTGTGGCACAGCAAGGCCTCACTAAAAGGCCAGGACAATTTCCCCCACATGCTGCTTAGAACCCAACAGGAGGGAGAATTCAGAAATGCTGCCTCCACTCTAAACAACCAGAGTTGTGTGGGATCCTAAAATAACTGTGCAGCAGGCTTGGTCTACCCAGTATGTGTCCTTAAAACTCACATCCCAGCAGAGTGGGCTTTGCCACTTAAAAACAAACTCCTTCATCTTTGTTCTTAGCTATTAACTACTTTTTAGTGTTTTCTCAGATCTGTGCTTCATGCATAGTACAAAATGCCTTGGGAGCTCTCTACTCATGGTGCATGAAGAAGGGTCTTAGGTGTCCAGAAGGCCTTTACTTTCTCCTTCTTACCAACTTTTAAAGAGATCAAGTCTGCCATTGAGCTACTGTTTTTGTAAAAAAGCCCCTGTGTGCACACATATACCGGGAGCTGGCATCTTTTAAGGTAACAGAACCAGGAAAGTCCCTTCCCTCTGAAGGAATGAGGTTAGCCCTCCAAGCATCTAAAGGCTACACCATCACACTCAGTGTGTTTTGTTTCTGCCACAGCTGAGAGGAGGCTCAGGTGCAGGTTTAACTTCACTCTTCATATGGGGAAAGACAGGGGAATAAACAGAACGCAGCTCCAGAACTTGCAGGGTGGCATTTCTAACAGACTTTTAGTAGCTGCACAACCAACTGCCATTCTGATTATCAGTCCTGACCAGAACTCGCACCTCCTCATCACCAGTCTTCTGTATGTCATCCCTGCCTCAAGAAAATGGGACAACCACCAGATAAGGAGAGGAAACTTGCTCTGGTCAGAAATTCACCAAGCAAGACATTACTTAAAAACCTAGGCTCCACAGTGGCCCCAGTGCCATTTTCATAATGGTCAAATGGCAGCACATTTGATCCTGGGGTATACAGAGGTCAGCCAATATCCTGTGACACATACACAGTAGAGAGAATTCTCTCCCCGTGTCTCCAGAGCCAAGTGAGCAGGTTATTACCTCCTTAGGCCTGTAGGTGTGGATGTACTTCACTGGATATAGTCACACATGAGAACATTTCTAATACTCAACAGACAGTGGTTTGAAAAGGAATGAAGAACCCAAACCTCCTTCACATAGGTTCCCTTCGGTCTAAAGGAAAGCGTGATAGCAGGGGAGTTATCAAGCCTGAGGTGGGAGAGGAAGCCACAGAGGGATGAGACGCAGGAGGGAAGTGCTTCCCTAGGGGCAACATGTACAGATAGAAACTAAATCTGTCAAGGATTGAATACTGCACCCCCGAAAGATTTGTTCAGTTGCTAAATCCTGGTACAACTGAATATAGCTAGTTAGAACCAGCCTGGAGATAGGGCCTCCACAGGTACCATCGAATGAAAATGAAGTCGCATAAGGGGTTCAATTCCAATGTGAATCGTGTTCTTATAATAAAGGGAAGAGGAGCATAAGGTGACACTCTGGGAAAACGCCAAGGGAAGACACAGGATGTCCAGTTGTGAAGGGCACACTGGAAGCTGAAAGAGATGAGGAAGGGGTTCCTCAAGAGCCTACTTGGCAAGCACGGCCCAGCCTCTCCCTCAGTTTCAGGCTCTGGCTTCAGAGCTGAGGACGACATGTCATCCATAAAACACAACTCAGATAGTATGGGTCTCGGTGACAGCAATCCCAGAAACCTGGACCAGCATCCACCACAGAGCAAGCACTGCTCTTTTCAACCAGCCCAGGCCTGTCAAGGTCAACCTCTCCAACTACAGATATGCCTCAGCAGTTCTAAGCAGGGGATTCGTTTGTCAGTCTTGATGGAGCTTCTTTAGGTCAGACTCACTCTTGGGACATTGGTAGCCCCTACATTCCCAATCCTTGACTTACAAACTGTCAGGCGCAGATTGATGTTCGTCTGGGTGATGTGTTGGGTAAAGAAGAGGTATTGAAGAAAATCTTCACGGAGTTCCTCAAAACAAAAAGTGTCCCGTTTATGCCAAAACAAAAACTGTGCCTCATAGTTTCCTGAGCTAGTTTCAAGCTCAGAATGCTTCACGTTCTTTTAATCCAAAGATGACAGGCAAGCATGGCCTCATGACTCACTCCATTGGTGGAGAAGCAGCAATGTAACCAGAAGGCACTCACAGAGCCTGGGGTGAATGGCAAAGACTTCCATGTGAAAGGCAAATAAGAATTCTACAGCTCTCCTCCCTGGCTTTACCCAGAGCTTCTAGAACATCAAACTATGAACCAAACCAACAACAAAACAAACAACAACAACAACAAAAAAAAAAAAACAGCACTGTAAAACTCTGCATTTACCAAATTGCTACATGAAACAAATAAATTGGGTCCAATTTCTGCAGCATGAAGTAACTTCTAGATGAGTGTCATGGTTTGAATATGTTTGGCCCAGGGAGTGGCTCTATTTGGAGGTGTGGCCTTGCTGGAATAGGTGTGTCACTGTGGGCCTGGGCTTTAAGACCCTCATTCTAGCTGCCTGGAAGTCAGTCTTCCACTCAGCCTTCAGATGAAGATGTAGAACTCTTAATTCTGCTTGCACCATGTCTGCCTGGTTGCTGTCATGTTCCCACCTTGATGATAATGGGCTGAACCTCTGGACCTGTAAACCAGCCCCAATGAAATGTTATCCTTAAAAGAGTTGCCTTGGTCATGGTGTCTCTTCACAGTAATGAAACCCTAACTAAGACAAGGAGGCTGGCATGTGTTAAACCAAAACAGCATTGGAGAAGCCCCCTATACATAAAGGGCCAGTATCTTGAACCCCCTTCCCCATCTTCCATTGTCCTTTTCACCCAATTATTCTTTTGAAGCTATTTGGTTGTATGACAAGATTACCCCAAGCCTCCTACCATTATGATGTGCCTGCACTTTCTCATGGTTGCACAAATCTCCCATGTTTACCCTTCCAGAGCCGACGACGGGTACTTTTATGTGAATACCTGTTGAAGCAGCACATCCCAGATTTCATTTCATTGACATATGGGGACCAAATCATTCTATGGGTGGAACTGACGTCTTCGATGGAGAGCATTTATCATCACCCTTGGCTTTCTGCTCCCCACCCCACCCCCCCGCCGCATGACAGTGACACTGGTTAGAATTACTGATATCATGATTAAGAGCTGGCCTCTGAAGTCAGTCCTCTTGTATCCCAAGCCCTTCCCCTAAACTGCATCTCAGCCTGATTGAGATCCTTCATCACCCACCTCTACAGGAGCAGAGCAGGTCAGGAGAGTGCCTACTATGTGAGAAACAAAACAAGCAAAACAAGAGTAGCACAAAGTAGGATCTGGTCGAGTCTATATTATACAAGTGCTAGCCATCGTCACCCTTGTCCCACACTGGGGAGACTAAAGACTGCGTTACATGCAAGGTACTGTACACTAACAAGGGACATCACAACAAAGAAACCTAGCCTCAGCTCAGCTTCTGGGAGGTAAGCTAGGTTCTTAGATGCACTGACTACTTAAAGCATCTGCATTTACTAAGCTTTGTACATGCAAGAGTAATATATGATGGAGTTGAGGGCTAAGCAGGATCAGTGAAGCCATGTCTAAAGGAGAGATGAGAAAACCAGCCTTCTGTCCAGAAGGCTGTCAACTGATGGTCAGCTCACCAGACTGTGTATACTCCATTGAGCCCCTGGAACAACTCCACACCTGTCCTCAGCAAACGTCATCTATGCCACTGCCATGTTATCACCAGCGCTGTCCATGATTTCAGAGAAAGGACAAAAGAACTATACCGGGGGTTTCCTAGTGTTTCCCCTGACTGAGATCTGTGTGCATCATCTCCATGAGGACCAATGAGCAGAAAGGGGGTAATTTTCATAGACCCCTCAGCTCTTCTAGAAAATGCGCCTGTGGGGCACTCCTCTCCAATATTACTTTTACCACCATCAAGAAGAGAGCACGTTTTTAATATCTGAATAGTGCTCCATTGTGTAAGTGTACCTCATTTTCTTTATCCATTCTTCAGTCGAGGGGCATCTAGGTTGTTTCCAGTTTCTGGCTATTATGAATAAAGCTGCTATGGACAGAGTTGAGCAAGTCTCCTTGAGGTATCATGGAGCATCTTTTGGGTATATGCCCAGGAGAGGTATAGCTGGGTCTTGAGGTAGAAGTATTCCCAGTTTTCTGAGAAATAGGCAAATTAATTTCCATAGTGGTTGTACAAGTTTGGACTCCCACCAGCAATAGAGGAGTGTTCCACTTACCCATTGCATAGGGAAGCACTAATCCCTGACACTATTAGTGATACTCTAATAGTGTCAGGCAACTAAGTTAGACAGATGCAGAGATCCACAGCCAAACAGTAGATGGGGCTTAGACACACTTATGGAAGAGTTTTAGGCCCCAAAGGAGATAGAAACTCCTTAGGAAGTCCAACAGAGTCAACTAACCTGGACCCTTGAGACTCTTAGAGAATGAACCATCAACCAAAGAACATCCACGGGCTGGACCTACACTCCGCTGTACATATGTAGGTGATTTGCAGCTTGGTCTTCATGTGGGTCCCAAACAACTGGAGCCAGTTATCTCAAGAGCTGTTGCCTGTCTGCGGCATATGCTTTTCTAGCTGGCCTTCCTTGTCTGGCACCAGTAGGAAAGCATGCACCTAGCCCTGCAGAGACTTGATGTGCCAGTGTGTGTGTGGGGGGGGGGGGGGTGTGGGTGTGTGTGTGAGGGATATCCAGGGTGGCTTTCACCCTCTCAGAGGAGAAGGGGTGGAGAGAGGGGGTGACCTGGAGGAAGGACAGTGAGCCAGATGTAAAGTGAATAAGTAAAAATAAATAAATAAGTTAATAAAAATAGATAAATAAAATAATTTAAATGCAAAAACATAAAAAAAAGAAAGAAAGAGAAGAGAGCATGTTGCTCTAAGGGACAGGGTGATTCTGTACTTTCTGAAGCAGGGTAAACTTACTGAGACACTTTTAGATGGCCAGTGTTCAGGGAAGGGCCCACATCTATGGCAGATCTATTAAAGAACACTGGAAGATAAATTCAGGTGATTTAAAACAATGATTTCACTGTAAGTCTTCATCCCAGTTAAATGTGTCAGGAGGACCCAGGAAAGATTTCAGTTTTCTATGCAGAATAGAACCTAAAGAATCCCTGCTGTGATGTGGATAGAGTGTAAGTGCTGTGATGTGGATAGAGTGTAAGTGCTGTGATGTGGATAGAGTGTAAGCAGACCCACAGCACAGAATGTGCCCCCTGACAGCCTTGACAACTACAGCCGTGGATCCCAGCTGTGGGCCTTTGCTGATCTTAGAGCCTGCAATGAGAGGAAAGGGCAGGCACAGACATGTCTGCAGAAACACACCCTGCTCGGGGCCGGACACACAACCCATAAGATCACCTCAAGGTACCAGACCCTTTGGATGTAAATGCCCTAAAACTAGAAAAAGACAACCATAAAGTGGTTGAGGTCATGTGTAGACATTTTTAAAAATATCAACAGAAGTTTGGAAACAAAAATGCCAAGGCACATGAAGACGGTTAATACCAAAATAATCCAGTCTAAAGATGACAAAGTCGAGCATAACTCCCAATCAATGAAGCCTGTCTCTCAACCACTTCCTAGAGGGAAGACACCAAGCTGAGAAGATACTTCCACCAATCTCCATGGTCCAGAAGGCAAGACCAACAGTAAAGAGAGCCGCTGGAAGTGGGGGTTCTTGAGAAAAGTCAAGGAGAATGTGAGAGGTGGCTAGTGAGGTGTCATTCATAGATGCAGAAGCCTGTTCTCTGAAGGACACTCTAACAGATGGGAACAATCCTCCCTGATTTAATCACAAAGCTACAAATAAAGCCGAGGGGACTAATTAAGAAACAGGTCTGATGCCACCAATGGGGATGCTCTTGTTTGCCCCAATACTGCAAGATTCAGCTAAGAAATTAGTGTGTGCTATGTAGGAGTGAGTGAATTAAAGATCTGAAAGGAAAAAATGGCAATTCCAGTCAATGGAATGACAACGCTGTACATATAAATAAACTGAAACTCTCAGGCAAAGAAGAGTACTAAGTCTGCTGAGACTGCTGTGTAAAAACGGAATCTTATCAACATTAACAATTAGATAAAGTAACTTTTTAAAGTTTGAGTCACCTATTTTATTTTATTGATATGTAATTTTGTTATTTCTTTTATTTTGAGATTATAATGTAATCTCATTATTCCTATCTTCCCTTCCTCCAAGCTCTTCCATGTGTGTCTCCTTTTTCAAAATCATGGCATCTCTGTTCATTAATTTCTGTTACATGTATATATGTATATACATATATGTTCCTAAATATAGTCTGCTCGGCCTATACAATGTTACCTACATGTATGTTATAAGTCGGGCAAGTACAACAATAGATAGACATGACAAAGCGGGCAGGAGAAAAAGTAATTTCAAGATTCCATTCATAAGACAACAACAAAAATTTTAGGGACTCATTCTCCACATCCTCACTAGCATGTGCTGTCACATGAGTTTTTGATCTTAGCCATTCTGAGAAAGGGGAAGAACCCTCCATTGCTGGTGGGATTGCAAGCTGGTACAACCACTCTGGAAATCAATCTGGCGGTTTCTCAGAGAACTGGAAATAGTTCTATGTGAAGACCCAGTTATACTGCTTCTGGCAATATACCCAAAAGATGCTCCACCATACCCCAAGGACACATGGTCCCCCATGTTCATAGTAGCCTTATTTATAAGAGCTAGAAACTGAAAACAACCCAGATGTCCCTCAACCTGAGGAATGGATACAGAAAATGTGGTTCATTTATACAATGGAATACTCTTTAGCTATTGAAAACAAGCACATCATGAATTTTGCAGGCAAGTGGGTGGAACTTGAAAATATCACTCTGCATGAGGTAACCAAGACCCAAAAGGAAGTACTTACTGATAAGTGGATATTAACCATAAAGTGCAGGATATGCATGATACACTCCACAGACCCAAAGAAGTTAAACAAGAAGGAAGAAAGGATGAATCTCACTTAGAAAGGGAAATAAAATAGTCATAGGAGGCAGAGTGAGGGAGAAAATTGGATGGGAGAGGGGATAGGGAGGGGAGTGGGGGAGAGGATCAGGATCAGGTGTGGAGAGAGACAGGAGAAAGGGACAGGGGACCAGGAGAATGAATGGAAGTCTGTAGATGTAGGTGTGGGAGTAGGAGATGGTGGAAATCTCTAGGAAGTTCCAGAGACCAGGGATGGGAGAAGAGGGGGTAATACAGGTTACCTTAGCAGAGATGTCTAATAGTGGGGACATGGAACCTGAAGTGGCTACCTCCTGTAGCCAGACAGGACCCCCAGTGGAGGTATAAGGAAGGATACAGGGAAAGGCTGGCCTTTCCCCTACAGGGCTGCCTTACTTCAGTGGGAGAAGATGCCCTAATCCAGAGGATACTCCAGGGTGGGATGATACCCAGGGTGCCACCACCCTTCCAGAGGAGAAGAGGAGGGCAGGTAAGGGGGCGGACTCTGTGGGGATGGGATGTCTGGGGGCGGGGCAAGATGCAAATATATAACCTTTAGGGACCTAGGAATAAATCCAGGAGAATTTGCCAGCTCTATAAAGAAGTAAAAGTCTTAGACATAAAAGATCTTCAGACTTTATAGGAAGCATGCTACTGTCTCAGATGGGGAAGAGATCTGAAATCTCTAGGTGTTCTTTTATTAATTCAATGTGTTCGTTCTCTCTCTCTCTCTCTCTCTCTCTCTCTCTCTCTCTCTCTCTCTCTCTCCACCCCCTGGGGTTTTATTTATAAAAACTAAGCTGGCATCTTGTCTAACTCTCCTCAACCAATACCTATTCCCTATAAAATACAGCCTTCAGCCAACCCATCAAGCAGCTGCTGAGAGGCACCACTCATACAGCAGAAGTGCTGAGTAACATCTCTGGCTAGACTGTACAGTTAAGACATGACATCACCCAGACATGGGCAGATTCTAAGTCAAGAGCCCAAGCAGGAGTGAAATGGGTGTTAGTTTGCAACAGGAATAGGAAGCAAGCTTACTCACAGGATGTGATCATGTTGGTAGAAAAGCAGGGTTGCTGGAGTCTGTCTTTCCAAAGCAAGTGAGTGTAAATGAGAAGGAATTTATGTGTTAGTCTGGGAAAATCAGAGCACACTGTGCAATGGGGGAAAACTCTAGACTGCACCAAGCAGTGGCTGCACTATCCAGAGGACCAGGGGATCAGTCCAACCCAACTGCCAGCAGAATTGATAAATTCCAATAGACACTGTGTGACCCCGGCTACTGAGCACCTCCACAATAGATATTTCAAATGACTTTCTTCTTTGTGCCTGGTTATTTCATTTTCAACTAGACAGGAAGAATGAGATTTGGTGACTTTCTGCTCAGTATGCTGACTTCAGTCAATAATAATAGATTAGATATTTCAAAATTGTTAAAAGATTGGGTATTTCAAAATTGCTAAAAGAGAGAGAGAGAGAGAGCCAGGTGTTGTGGTCCATGCCTCTAATCCTAAAACTTGAAGTCAAGGGCAGAAGGACATGAGAATCTGAGTCGACCTCAGCCCAGGTGGTGAGTTCTAGGCCAACCATGGCTACATAGTAAGACTCTATCTCAAAAAAAGTTTGTTCATAGCTGGGCAGTAGTGGCGCACACTTTTAATGGCAGCACTTGAGAGGAAGAAACAGGCAGATTTCTGAGTTTGAGGCCAGCCTGGTCTACAGAGTGAGTTCCAGGACAGCCAGGGCTACACAGAGAAACCCAGCCTCGCAAAACCAAAAAAAAAAAAAAAAAAAAGTCTGTTCACAGTATCTCACTTCAAAAAAGATAATCCAGTCAAGGTGTTGATATGCTAATTACATATGCTAATTACCTTGACTTTATCACCTTACAGATTACATCAGAGTGTCACATTATAATCCATAATACACAGTCATTACTTGTCAATTAAAAGATAAACATATTTTAAATTTTTCACATCTTTCCTTTAGTCAAGTCTAGGATGAAGTCTACATAACCAAGTAAGGCTTGAATTAAGGCCCGAAGATAGAATCCGAAAAAAGTGTGTGATTTCTTACCTGGTCCCAGGCAGACACGGTCCCTCCAAAGCACATGAACAGGTATCCCATGGCAACCAGACATATCCAGATCACCAGCGAGAACACGCGGAGCAGCTTCTTGAACACAGACTCAATGCAGACAAGAATGAATATGGCGAAGAAGATGGCCAGG